>NC_091458.1:34975774-35321399 GCF_027789765.1 Dendropsophus ebraccatus | reverse complement strand
CCACCGTCGAATCCAGCTGGGTGACTTTGACAGCGAGCCGATCGATTCTGTCTTGAAGAGAATTCGCTCTGATGTAGAAAGTATTCGCCTCATTAAACAACTCGCCAAATATGTCTTCTGCATGTTTGCCTGCCAAAGAGAGAAAATATGTCAACACACACTGGTAAGGACTGCTGATCCGACGGCTCCTCACAGGTCTACACACAACTCATCCTGTTCTACAGCTTACTCTATGTAATACCTAGGGCTTAGAATGGAAAACTTGAGTGCCCTTAACGGAATATTAAAAGGATTGTCAGAGATTAAAAAAAAGAAAAACAAAAAAAAAAATAGCGCCACACCTGCTCTCTGCCTGTGTGTGGTATTACAACTTGACTGTAATTTCTCCAATGGAATTAAGCTGTAATACCACACACAAACTGAAGGCAAGTGTGGTGCTGTTTCTGGAAGAAAGCAGCAATTTTTATTTTAATCCTGTATAACCCCTTTAACCCCTTAAGGACCGGGCCTGAAATGGCCTTAAGGACCGGAGCAAATTTTATGAATTTGACCAGTGTCACTTTATTCATTAATAACTTCGGGATGCTTTTACCTATCCGGCTGATTCTGAGATTGTTTTCTCGTGACATATTGTACTTCACATTTCTTGTAAATTGGAGTCGATACTTATAACGAATCTTTATGAAAAAACCCAAAATAGCGTGAAAAATTGTGAAAAAATGCATTTTTCCAACTTTAAAACTTTTCTGCTTATACAGAAAGTGGTTATACCACATAAATTATATATTAAATAGCATTAGCAACATGTCTACTTTATGTTGGCGGCATTTATTAAACTATATTTCATTTTTTTTAGACAATAGGAAGCTTAAAACATTAGCAGCAAATTTCCAAATTTTCTGTAAAATTTCAAAATCAGATATTTTTAGGGACCTGTTCAGGTTTAAAGTGTATTTGAGGGGACTGTGTGTTAGAAAGCCCCACGAAGCACCCCATTTCAGAAACTGCACCCCCTAAACTCTGCAAAAGCACATCCAGAAAGTTTTTTAACCCTTTAGGGGAGTCACAGAAATAAAAGCTAAGTGTGTAAGAAATTTGAAAATTTTAATTTTCTGTGCAGAGATTTTATTGTAATCCAATATTTTTCATAATTATAAACCTATTACCAGAGAAATGCACCCCAATATTGATTGCCCCGTTTCTGCAGTTTATAGAAATACCCCATATGTGGCCCTATTGCGCTATTTGACGCAACCACAAGCCTCAGATATAAGGGAGCGCCTAGTGAATTTCAATGGCTCCGTTATTTTTGGTCATTTTTGACTGTACCACTTCAGGTTGGCAGAGGCTCTGGGGTGCCAAAACCTAAAAAACACCCCTAAAGGGACACCATTTAGAAAACTACACCCCTGAAGGAATGTAACAAGGGGTGCGGTGAGCATCTGGACCCCACAGGTGCTTCACAGATTTTCCAAACAATATGGCTTGAAAAAAGACTAAAGTATTTTTTACACTAAAATGTTGTTCTAGCCTTCAATTTTTCATTTTCACAAAGGGATAAAAGGAAAAAAAAAAAACACAAAACATGTAGCGCAGTTTCTCCCGAGTACGGAAATACCCCACATGTGGCGATAGAGTGCCAAGGGGGCGCAGGACGAGCCTCCAAAGGGAAGGAGCGCCAATTGGCTTTTGGAAGCTGGATTTCACTGGAATGGATTTCAAGGGCCATGTCGCATTTACAGAGCCCTCGTGCTGCCAAGACACTGGAAACCCCCCACAAGTGACCCCATTCTGGAAACTACACCCCTCAAGGAATCTAACAAGGGGTGCAGTGAGCATATGGACCCCACTGGTGACGGGCACAAATGTGGAAAAATGTGACGTGAAAGTGAAAATTTTCATTTTTTCACTTTCATGGCACAAATGTGCCCGTCATCCAGGGGTCCATATCCTCACTGCACCCCTTGTTAGATTCCTTGAGGGGTGTAGTTTCCAGAATGGGGTCACTTGTGGGGGGTTTACAGTGTTTTGGCAGCACAAGGGCTCTGTAAATGCGACATGGCGTTCATCATCCATTCTAGCCAAATCCAACCACTAAAATCCAAATGGCGCTCCTTCCCTTCAGAGGCTTGCCCTGCGCCCACATGGCGCTTTATGTCCACATGTGGGGTATTAACAGACTCGGGGGGAAATTGCTCTACACATTTTGTGTTTTTTTTTCTCTTTTAACCCCTTGTGAAAATGATAAATTCAAGGCTAGACCAACATTATAGTGTAAAAAATTTAATATTTCATTTTCACGCCACATTGTTCCACATTTGTGCCCGTCACCAGTGGGGTCCATATGCTGACTACACCCCTTGTTACATTCCTTGAGGGGTGTAGTTTCCATAATAGGGTCACTTGTGGGGGGTTTAACTGTCTTGGCAACACAGGGGCCTTTTGAATGCAACATGGCCCCTCGAAATCCATTCCATCCAAATCCAGCCTTCAAAAACCAAATGGCGCACCTTCCCTTTGGAGGCTTACCCTGCACCCGCATGGCGCTTTATGTCCACATGTGGGGTATTTCCGTACTCAGGGGAAATTGCTCTACACATTGTGTTTTTTTTTATCTTTTAACCCCTTGTGAAAATGAAAAAATCAAGACAAGATCAATGATTTAGAGTAAAAATTAAAAAAAAATTACACTAAATGTTGGTCTAGCCTTGATTTTTTTCCATTTCCACAAGGGGTTAAAAAAGAAAATGAACACAAAACGTGTAGGGTAGTTTCCCCTGAGTACGAAAATACCCCACATGTGGACATAATTTGCCATATGGGCACAGGGCAAGTCACCAAAAGGACAGAGCGCCATTTAGAGGCTGGAATGGGGGATGGAGGCCATGTCGCAATTACAAAGCTCCTGTGCTGCCAGAACAGTAGAAACCCCCCACAAGTGACCCAATTCTGGAAACTACACCCCATAAGGAATCTAACAAGGGGTGCAGTGAGCATATGGACCCCACTAGTGATGGGCACATGTGTAGAACATGTGCCGTGAAAATAAAAAATACCATTATTTTTATTTTCACGTCCCAAATGTGGCCGTCACCAGGGGGCCATATACCCGCTGCCCCACTTGTTAGATTCCTTATGGGGTGTAGTTTCCAGAATGGGGTCACTTGTGGGGGGTTTCTACTGTCCTGGCCGCACAGAGGATTTGTAATTGCATCATGGCATCCTCTAATGGGAATGGCGGCCATACCTATTTAGCTGGGGAAAAGGGACAATTCTAATTTATTTGGGGGTATTAGGCCAATTATTAGTTTATAAGGTTGAAAAGGACAGGTGTCCATCAAATTCAACCTGTGTTGATCCAGAGGAAGGCAAAAACCCCTCGTGAGGCAGACGACAGTAGCCTCATCACAGGGGAAAAATTCCTTCCCGACTCCATAATGGCGATCAGAATAATCCCTGGATCAACGTGACCCCTGAAATAGGAATAAGGGACAGAATTTAGATAATGTAGAACCCCAATGATGTGTGGTGCGCCTTGGAGCGATCCAGTATGCAGAGGCCGGGGGGATCAGGACAGGTGTCACACTGGAAAATGTTGTCCTTCCTGATCCCCCTGTTACACCACACTCTGCACTTCTTCTGGGGTCTCCCTTTCTCCAGTGTGGGGGACGTCACCTGGAAAATGTTGTCCTGGTGCGATACGGGGTCCTTCATATCCAGAAGCGCTGGGTCCGCTCCATGGCTGCTAAATATTAGGGCTCTATTACTACTTCTGATATGTTCGGATCGTGCCGCAAGCTACAGTAGCTCAGGCAGCGAGGGACCAGAAGAGGGGGTGCTGGTATAAATGTTATCCCCGTACAGGTGGTGACCTTTATCCAGCAGTGGGAAGATCAGTTCCCGGACGATGTCCCCACTAACTCCGAGGATGGGGGGGGGCATCTGGGGGCTGGATTCGAGTGTCCCTTCCTTCATACACTCTAAGGGTACGTGCACACTGCGGAATCGCGAAGGATAACCCTTTGTGCATTCCGCAGTTGGCACCCGCCGGCGGACTGATGCAGGCGCACGTCTCCGTCCGTGTCGTAGACTCCATTCTATGCACGGGCGGATTCCGCTCTGCGTCCAACGTGTTGATGGAATGACGGATGATGGAATCCGCCCGTGCATAGGATAGAGTCTATGACACGGGCGGAGACGCGCCCCTGCATCAATCTGCCGGCGGGTGCCAGCTGCGGAATGCACAAAGGGTTATCCTTCGCCATTCCGCAGTGTGCACGTACCCTAAATCTGTAAGTGTACCCTGAGGTACTCTCACAGAGTTTGTAGAATTTCACACCATACCGTGATCTCTTATTGGGACGGTACTGGCGGAAAAGACGTGTCTGGGGGGCAGCGTACGCTACGCTACTCCCAGACACGTCACTGGATGATGAGGAGGATGAGGATGAATGGAGGAACAAAGGATCCCCCCATTCATCCTCACTGGCTGTTTCGGTGTCGGAGGCAATAATAACGTATGCGTCCGATACCGAAAACACCCTGGGGGTCATCTTTATACGGGGATTGGTATATAGGGTATGTAGTGGTGTAGTGTAAAACTTTATTCAATGTAGTGTGGTGTAATGTAGTGTTTTTTTACGTGTTTTTTACAGTAAGTATACAAAAAAAACCTACGCCAAAAATGGTGTTGCTGATAAATGCCGCACTTATGTTCGGCACTTATCAGCAGACCGTGGCAGTAGGATATAAAAAAAAAACCACCCTACGCCAAAAAGGAGGAGTTGCTGATTAGCAGCGCACTTTCGTGCGATGCTGATCAACACTCAGCGGCGATAGGGTGCGGAAAATAGAAAAAAAAAATTGGGGAAAAAAATTTTTTTTTTACTACATTCTGAACATCCCTGTAGTGGCTGATACGTGTATTACACTTATCAGCCGCTAGGGGGCAGCAGAGCGCAAGATCCGAAAATAGACGACGCTGGAGCCGGAAAAATACGAAAAAAGACGACGCTGGAGCCGGAAAAAGCCGATCGGGACTCACGGAAGAAGCCGAAGTCCCGACAAGATGAAGAGGACGCCGGGAACCCGGAAGACGCCGATCAGGACCCCGGGACAGGTGAGCAATGTACAAATACCTGCTCTGGACCCCTCAGCTACCTAGCTGAGGGGTCCGGAGCAGGTATTTATTACTTGTGGGGACTTTGATCGCCGTGAACGGCCGGCCAGCCGGCCGGCCGTTCACGGCGATTGGGACGGTGGTACCGTGACCACCATTACTTTTTACAGTAATGGCGGTCGGTGCCGTCCTCGGACAGCACCGACCGCAAATTTTTTCCGGGTCATCGGGCCACCGATGGCCCGGAAAGGTTCCGATCGCCGCTATGGGCTTATCAGCCAATAGCGGCGATCGTCGGCATGGGGGGGGTTAACAACCCTCCATGCCGACAGGGAGAGATGGCCTGCTATGTATTATAGCAGGCTATCTCCCCCGATCGGGACCCGGCCGGCCGCGGCGCCCGTTTAAAGGGCGGACGTACCAAGACGTCATGGGTCCTTAAGTGACAGTGATCCATGACGTGCCGGTACGTCATGGGTCCTTAAGAGGTTAAATCTGGTAATGAGTGATAAAAATAAACAGGAGATAAACTGGTTTGCAAGATTTTCTGTAAGTTCCTTAAACATTAGCTACGTTTACAGTGTGTTTTTTTTCTATGCGCATTTTGTTTTCTAGAGCCTTTCTGTATTTTATGGGAGTATTATGCATGCTCTGTTTTCACAATAGGTGTTTATACACACAGAGAAACATGCTTAAAAGAGCTGTACTATGTTTCCTGTAAGTAACATGCATAGGGAGTCCGATAAGCGGCTAAAGGATGAAGCTTAGCTAAGAGATGGATTTAAAGGGGTTGTATACTGTTCACACTCAGTGTCCTCTTCTGATGTAGCCGGTGTCCCCCACTGACTGCAGAAACTCCACTTCGGAGACAAACTTGTCTCGGGAGGGGCAGCCTACTCAGCCAATCACAGACAGATGGGACAGTCCCACGGCCAGTCATTGGCTGAACAGGCCTTCACTCCTGAGACAGTTTGGTCTCAGAAGTGGAGGTTCTGCAGTCAGTGGGGTACAGGGCTACATCAAAAGAGGACACTGGGGGAGTGTGGGCAGGTAAGCATAGGATGTTTATTGTTTTCTATGCACCACCAGCAATACATATAAAAAACAAAATACAGAACGCTGGACAACTGCTTTAAAGTCTTTTTTTTTTTTTTTTTTACAGTCAGGAAATCCTGATCAGGAGACTTCAGGAAACCATCAGTATTCCCTGACAGTAATCAGTATTTAAGAAACCATTGGGAGTGCGTACAAGATTTCCTGATCAGGAAAAAAAAAATGTATTGTAGTGTCAGTATTTCTGGACACTTTCCTGATCAGGAAATCATCAGAATGTCTGAATGCTCCTATAGACTTCTATAGGGGCATCTGTTCAGGAGATCCGGATGAAAATTGGACAGGTTCTATAATTTCCTGACCTGTATTCTTAAAAAGTGTCAGTGAAGAAGGCCTTACATTGTCTGAAAAAGGCTGACCGTGTCAGTGTAAACATTATTGACAACTGAATAGTAACGCCCAGTTGTCATTAAAAATAACTTTAGACATGTCATCAGGCATGTCAAAGTTATTGATCACAGCAGGTCTTACTGCTGACACCGCTGTGATTGGGAAATATCGCCAGGGAGAGAGAACAGCAGCAGCGCGATCCACTTCCCGGCCATTCGCTAATCCCGACAAAGTAGTCTCAAGTAGGCTGATGACATATCAAAAGTTAGTGACCCTTTAATTGCCAGGAGGAATGGAACGATACATATATTGTACAGTTTAGAAACACAGATGTGTCAGGAGAGATGTCAGTACTTTATATGGCCCAATTCTGCTGCCTGCTTTGGGCAGTCTGACATCGCACCTGCATGCGTTGGCATTGACAGCCGCCTAGTCATCGGTAAATACATACTCCCTGGTAGCTATTACAGCAGAGAATATTCCCTTACAGATGACTGGTTCATCCATCACACTACACAAGACCTGCTGCCTAATGCACATGGGGAGAACCCAATCCCCTCCGTATAGTGGGATCACATCTATACAATACAGTCAGAGTTTGTTGGGAGATCTGCAACTTTTCATATTTCTTGAAAAAAAAAATGCACTTGAGGGGAATCTGGCATTAATGTGACCCATACTAACCTGTTTGTATAGGCAGACTTGTATGGTGATGCTGAGCTCAAAAATGTCACCGTTTTCCAATTGGTTACTCCATAATGGTGATATGGACCAAAAACCTTGTATGCAAAGGCACAGGGACTGTCTACATTGCACTGAGCAATCCAATTAGCATATTAGGTTTTTGGCCCATATCTCTAGAACGGCACAACCTATTAAAAACACAGGACAATGTTGGGCTCAGCATTCCTGCCCAGATCTGCCTGTACAAAGAGCTTAGTATGGGCTATGATGGATTCCCTTTAACTTATGACTACATGTATCCCTCTGCTGGGGCCCAAAACAATAAGCATTAACCTGTAGGGGAAGTGGACAATAAGGGTTAAAGAAGAAGTCCCACAAAATAAAAATAAAAGAATAAATAAATAAAAAGGCCGGCAGGGGGTGCAGGAAAATAATAAACAAAGTATACTTTACCTATCCTGGTGCCCCATAGTACCACTCCAGTTGAAAGCAGGTGGTGTCCTGCAGCTCTTCCAGCTGCAACGTTACGTACCCAACTGAGTGACTGCACACCCAGCCAATCAGTGATGGACAGGACACTGCTGCAGTCACTGAGTGGCTGGGCAGGCAATTGATCAGCAGGGCTGTGGTGTTGCAGCTGGAAGAGGTGGGTATATGACGTACCCCGATTCCAGCCGTAGATGTTAGCCGGTGGCTGTCAATAGGACCCAGGAATGGCACAACAGAAGCACAAGTAAGTTTACTTAGTTTATTATTTTACAGTACCCCCCCTGACTGCCTTTTTTCAATTTCGTGGAACTTCCTCTTTAATTTTCTCTGCAGTGCAACAATGGGAGAAATGAAGTATAACATATATGGGTCCTCCAAATGGAGAAATACTCTTTGTTGCAGAGCATGGTATTAGGAGATCAGTACACAGTGCAGTTAACTTGTGATCACAGAGAAACGGCAACAATAAGGGGTCAACTACTCAAATGCAGTAGTAGCCATCCCTTCATATAGACTTACTTAGGCTGCTGAGTTGTCGGATGATGGCTGCCAGCGTATTATTGGTCACACATTCTAGTTCACTGGTGATCCCATCCGGCACGGTTCCCCGGCAGAGGTGCCTGGGTTCTATATTTCTCTTGACCAGCGGCATTTCTTAGTAACTATAGAGGAAGAAAGAAAAGACTGTAAGAAAGTGGCATCAAAGTTATCTACACAGAAAATGACTATTTGCCTGGTTAAATTGAAAATGTCGTCTTATAATCGATATCTTTCCGCAGTTAGAATTGATTTCCGCTGAGTTCCGGCAGTAGTTCATGGATCTATACAAAAATCATTTCTTCAATCCATGTCTGGCTAGAGGGGATGTTGAATCATCAGGGAGCTTCATCATTATATATATATATATATATATATATATATATATATATATATATATATATATATATATATATATATATATATAAAGCTACAGTACAACCATAATGCTCTAAAAGCTGAAAAAAATAAGTTTCCTCCAATGGGTTTTCCTGCCAGACTTCTACATGTATCGTACAGTTGATCCAAAATAATAATTCCCTTCGTTCCACTTACATAGATCACATAAAGAACCACATTTTATATTTCTAAACTCATGACGCCCCCTTGAAGCCTACTTTACAGAAGGACAGTAAACAGCAAAGTAATAGAATATTAGGATGCAGTGAACCATCAGGGGTGCGCCAGGATAGAAACAATATAGATCCCCTTTCTTCATAGATAACTGGATGTCCCACCCGGGACAATGTAAACCACAACTTCCCTTCTTCATGTTTGCTGACTCCATAGAATCGGTTGGAGTTTTCTATTAATGTCTGCAGAAATACTTATTTCTGGACAAAATCTGCATGATTTCGGCCATCCAAGACCCAACTAGGTAAGCAAAGTGAAACAGTAACAGGCGGTATCTTACTTTTAAGCTTCGCTCTTGGTCTCTGTAACATATTCTGTCATATTTGACACAAATAGTAGCATGGGACTTGGGGCTATCCTTCCCGAACAGACAGACGCTCGGATTCCTCTGAACCTGAGCATACGGCATTTGATTACTAGTGGCTGCAGAAGTTGGATGCAGTCCTAAAGAGTCCTGAAAAACATGGATGCAGCCTACGGCCGGGTTCACACGTTGTAAAACACCGACTGTTCTGTGACTCGGCCGGGTTTACAGAACGACCAGTGTCAGTGAAGATCATCCCAGCCAGTACTGCAGATAACTTCATTTGTGCTAAACTGGGATGTGGTCGCATCCCTGTGTACCCGCATCCCAATTCACCATAGCACACAATAGAAAGTGTGGCTAGAGCTGCATTTTTTACTGTGTTAACTGACAGTTCTGTGCAGCTGCTATTCAATGAAAAGCGACCGCAAAAAACTGGCAAGTGAGTTTTTCGTGCGGCCGCTAGGGATCGAGGCCGGAGTGTATACTATGTGTATACACTCCAGCCTGAATTCCATTGACTGCAGTGCAACAAACATTTTCTATTAATCAAAGCTGTTGTTTCAAATCGACAACAAAGGCCATGATTAACAGAAAATTTATGTTGTGTGAACAAAGCCTATGACTGCATCCAACTTCAGCCACCAGTTATCAAATGCCACGTGCTTGGGTTCAGTTGAGCCCATGCATACCCAAGGGGTGTGTGTCTCTCTCTCTCTGTTGTACTATAATCCCCTACAAAGTGGGGAACAGGGACCATCAAAGGACAAGGGACCCTGTGAAGAAGTAGAAATCCTTCTGGAAGTGACTTGCAACAATCTGAGCTGAATCATGGAGGACGTACTTGTCCAAGACTGAAGAGTTTATGCCGCCCCTGGCATATGCCAACTCCCCTTATTGTTCTGCCATCTAGGCTCCTTATTGTTGGCAAGCAAACAAACAAAAGACCTCAGGGTCGGCCTAGTAACTTGTTCGCTCCCGACCACATGTAGATTAAAGTATTAGGAAAAGAAGATGCTGACGTGTTAATCCTCTTCTCATAGACACTGGTGCTGAACTTCTACCGACCCAGATGGTGCACAAGGGGGTCTCAGGAAGATGGGAGCTACACATTCACTGCGCTCTCTACCATACCAGCTGTCTGTGATACCAAGTCGTTCTACCCCTGTCAAATACACAAATGGCTTTATTGGGATTAAAATAAAAAAAAAAGCTTCACTAATTCCAATCAGCCACCATCAAATGAGATCCGGAGCTGGAAAGCGGCTAATAATAACTAGTGGAATTAGAGAAGGTTGGTAGACAATGTCCCTTTAAATCTGCTGAATCCTGAGCGTCACTGCTGCAGGGCCTATTCCCTGAAGGTGCCGAGTCGTTTGTCAGATTTTTGGAATTGACTTTGTTTATAGATATTAGTACATGGCGAATAGACAGATGAATGCTGACTGTAGAGGACGAGCAGAGCGAACCAGGAGAGAGTTTGATTTTTCTTTTTTTGAAGGCCAGCAACAACTTCCGTAGGCGGCAGAAAATTACTCTGGGATTTGTCCGGCCCTGTGTAATTTATGATAAAACAAGAAACGTACATCTCACAGAGTTACTGCATAGAAATTACAGGTCTGCTGATAGGTGGGTTTTATGCAGCAGTCTGCAGAGGATATTTAAAGGAAACCTGTCATCACTTTCATGCTGCCAGAACCATGAGTTATTGGGGCGGTGTCTGAAGGCTTCTGTCTGCCCCATCGGTCTTGATTGATAGATTTCTCTCTATACCCAAACAGGGATAGATCTATCAATCAAGTCTGATGGGAGAAGTCTTCAGGGCAGGGGTATGACAGGGATGTAAAAAACATCTGGGGCACCACACGTCCCTAGGCATGTTTTATTCTCTCTTCAGGCCTGCAGCCTGTGAGTGGTAGGGACGGGTTCCTGGGCAGGCACAATGTCATATTACTAGTGGTTGACAGCTCCTGCTCCGCAACTCTACATCAATGCAGATGCAATTGAGGAGGCAGTTACTTGGAGATCCGGACCACCTGGGTCAAAATCTGGGGTTATTGACTGACTTATGGTTGAGATGGCATGAAAGTGATGACACATTCCATTTTTTTGCAATCCTTACTTGTTAGAAAATTTCCTTAAAAGGGGTATTCCAAAATAAACTAACTTAAAACTTATCGCGGGGTGTCCGATTTCTGTACCCCCCGGCAATCACCATACCGGTGCACGGCTCCTTTGTTTTGAATAGAGCCACGGGTACGGCACGTACCTGCGGCTCTATTCATTCCTATGGAGCTGTCGGAAAAGAACAGAGTGCTGTACTGGGCTCTATTCATTCTCTATGGGGCCACCGGAGAGAGCAGAGTACAGCACTTGGCTCTTTCCAGTAGCTCTATAGGAATGAATAGAGCCACGGGTCATGTGCCGTACCCATGGCTCTTTTCAAGACAAAGGAACCATAGGCTGATACGGAGATCACTGGGGGGTACAGAGGTCGACCACTCGCCACCTCTTACCCCTATCCTGTGGATAGAAACAAGTTTAGTTTTATCTTGGTATACCCCTTTAACTATAAACTGTATACAAATTGTCCCCCTGCTGGGGTCTCCAGCCATCAGCTTTAATCTGTAGGTAAAAACTTGCAGTTATTGCTCACTTTCCCTGCAGCGCCACCACAGGCCAAGTAAAACATTACACAGTGACCATTTAAATCAATATGTTATCAGTGTTAGACAGGACAGGGCAGGTATTTTAGGCCTAGGATAAGTATTTTCAAATTTTAGCCATGCAAACAGTTCAGGGACAACCATTGCTTCTACAACCTATACCCTATAAACCTATAGAAGTATATATATAGTTTGCAAACAAAGAATCCGCTCAGTAGAATATCAATACTATAAGCATGACCATCCAGTATACAAAGAAAATTAACAATGGTGATGCACAATATCCCCAAGACACTGCTGCTTAGTACATTGTCTATGTATCCAGGCATATAAGAAATGCTGGGTCAGGTAGGTGCACATAGGATAAGCTAAAAACCGCTGGTTACCATGGCGATGAGAGCAAAGGGCGGCAAATTATTGCCTTGATTTAATGGCGCACACCTGTTCTATAACAAGACGGAGCGATACCACTCTACAATCACTTCACAGGCTTGAAAATGAAAGGCTATGGATGCCAAAAACGTACATATAACACTAGCTATACCCGTAATACAGATAAACAGCTCAACTAGCAGCGCTGCCAAGAGTACTGAGGGTGAAAGAAGATAAAGCGTGTGCGTCTATCCTGTATTTTATATGATTAGAGATAAAGACTAGGAAATAGTAATAATAGGCAATAATATGCACTGTATTACAACGTTACATATGTAATATCAAACATTCTGTAGGTTAGCAGGAGGGAGGAGAAGGATGGAAAAAAGTATTACTGCTAGATCAGACTACGTTGTGTTTGTAGTCTGTTACTATGGAGACAGAAAAGGCTGCACAGGAGCTGTAAACGCAAAACAAAAAATATACGTTTTTTCTTTTTTTTTGAGTTGAGTTAAACAGTTAAACAGGTTGGCATATTACTGTGTGTGTGTAGTGAGTACTTTTAAGGGTGCGGTCACCTTAAAAAAAGAATTACATACGTCAGAGACATAACGTTTTGAATGGTTGGAGAGTGTTGGAATTCAAAACATTTGGATTATTGATACTTTTTCATTGAAGGCGGTGGCACTTTCGCGGGCGGAGAGCGGCGGCAGCAGAGGAGCACGCGCTGTCCCATAGAGATGCTATGACACACTGAGGCAGGCGGAGAGTTACGTCATGGAATTCCGCCTATTTTAATCAGTGTGAACATACACTTAAAGGAGAAGTCCCGCCAGACCCATTTTGTTTAGCAAGTGCTGGGAAGGGGAAGGATAAAAGAAATAACATGCTTTTACCTCCCATGCTCCATCACTGGTAGCCGCATGCCGCTACTCTGGTCCCCAGCCGCTTCCTAGTCTGAGCAGGGACCAGGTTGTGACATGCCAGGCCCAGTGAGCAGCCGTAGTAGGGTCCCGCCTCAGCCGCTGACTAGTTGAGCGGACCTCGCGTCAAAACCCGGGTATGAGCATACCAGGAAGCGGCCAACCCGGGGACCGAGCAGCAGTATGCGGCCACCAGCGTTGTAGCGGGGGAGGTAACAGTTGTTATTTCTTTTATCCTCCCCAGCACTTGCTAAAAAATGGGTCTGGCCGAACATCCCCTTTAAGCCACAGCCAGAGAGCTTTTTGCAGCTTCTCTCTCCCAGAACAAAGTTGTTGGACTGTGATTTCCCATCATGGCCGAACCCTATTTCCACCTCCATCATCTGTCAGTGGACAATTGGAAGAGCCCCATACACATTATACTGACAGACGAACTCGCCACAAGCGTCAGGTACGGCCATCTAAAGCCTAAAAGGTGTATGGAGACCTTTAGCCATCAAAAAAAAAAAAAAAAAATCAATAAAAACCCCTAGCTTCAAACATACCGTATCGCAGTGGATTTGATGGTGAGGATCCACAGCAGATATGCAGAAGGATTTGATCTAAATAACTGAACACAGCATCAAATCTGCGGATCCTATACATGTGAACGCACCCATAGGCTGGGTTCACACTACGTATATTTCAGTCAGTATTGTGGTCCTCATATTGAAACCAAAACCAGGAGTGGATTAAAAACACAATGTTAAAATTGAGTGGATGGCCGCCATATAACAGTAAATAACTGCCATTATTTCAATATAACAGCCGTTGTTTTAAAATAACAGCAAATATTTGTCATTAAATGGCGGCCATCCACTCAATTTCAACATTGTGTGAACAGAGCCTTTCTGTGTATTCAATCCACTCCTGGTTTTGGTTGCTATGAGGACCACAATACTGACTGAAATATACTGTGTGTGAACCCAGCCTAAGGGTGCATTCACACTTACAGGATACGCAGCATAAAATCCGCTGCGATACAGTGTGTGTGAAGCTACCCTAAAGCAGTTTTCAAATATTCCTAACTTTGTGGATCTCTCAGAGCTTTGTAATACACTTACCTGTGAAATAATGCGTCAAACCTTGCTCACTGCTGTGGCACATTGACTAAGCAGCACCCCTTCAAAAAAAAAAAAAACCATACTAATGTATTATCTAGTTTCTTTTAATTTTTTTTTAAAGCTTCACCTTAAAGTCTAATGCACGTTGCCCCATTACCACTCCGCGCCAAAGACAGGATCGGGTCCCCTCCTGGGAGAACAAGGAAATCTCTCCCCTAGAAGTAACCTGCTCTGCTTCCCCTGTTACTTTGTGAGAGTTGGAAAAAAAAGGAGACCGTTCTCTTGAATTATTTACAACTACAGTAAAAAATAATTCATGAGGCATCCGGAAATATAGCGGAAAAAAAAAAAATCAATCATGGCTTTTCGAGAAAAGAGGAGAGGATCAGAAGAACCAGAGACAGATGAGACCGGATCCCCGCTAACAGAAGTCGTAAATCACACTCAAATTTTAAATTTGGGATTTGAGATTACACGTGGCACATTTTGGGGGAAAGAAGCTGTCCCATTCAGTCCCATTCAGATAAGTTTTATGTAAATTTCAGCCACTAACACTCTTGACAGGGCATTTGCATAGGCAATCTGAAAATCTCAGCCAAAGTCTAATGCACATTAACTGTACGCTTCAATGATGTCTGTGAAAAGAGAAATCCAGATAGTCTGCAAGCCGAACCCTCCTCCCTCCATTATCTCATCACTGAACTATATTATCCAGCAGGCCTAGCTGCCAGGTATTGCCCCGGGGAGCTATCAGTGCCTGGCTATATATTATTCAGCGCGTCCGTTCAATACTCACATGCATTATTTATGAGCTCTGTACGTTCAGCTGGAATTGCTCTATAACTGAATGGGGCATACCCAGTATGTTGCATCCGCCCAAACTTTGTTCTTGTCCATAACCCTTAGATGACACTGTGCCAAATTTTTGCGTTGGTTGGTTGCCAGAGAAGGCTGACTGAAGTACAGTTGATAAATGTGTGATGCCCCGGGACCCCCACTGATCAGAGCGTCCTTAGTGGATGGAGAGGTAATGTGCAGCTGTGTGGCCACTGCACTGTTGACTGCTATGGGACTGATGAAGACAGGGGCGATGCAAGCATGCACTACCATTCCATCCAAGTGTCACCCTGGGATCTCCATTGTCTCCATCAGTGGCAGTGCCGGCAGTCAGATGCTCCAGTGATCACACATTTATCCCCTATCCTGTAGCTAGGCGATAAATCTGCTAGTGGGCCAACCGCTTTAAAGCTACTCTGTACCCACAATCTGCCCCCCTCAAAAAAAAAACAAAAAAAAAACGCTTGGATAGCTGCTTTTAATCCAAGATCTGTCCTGGGGCAGGTGATGCAGTTATTGTCCCAAAAAAAAAAACAACTTTTAAAACTTGCAGCGATGTGTCAAATTAGTGTGGCCTAGTGTTTGTGCCCTAGGTCTGCAAAGCCTCTCCGTCCCTCCTCCCCACCCTCTTCACCCCATTAGGAATGCCATAGGGCAGGATTTCTCCTATTCATTACTTGTCTGAACACTTTACAGGTGCCTTAGCGATCCAACACATGTGCATCGCTTAGACAAGTGCTGAATAGGAGAAATACTGGCCAGGTACATTCCTAATGATGAGGAGGGTGGGGAGGAGGGACGCAGAGGCATTGCAGGCCTAGGGCACAGACACTCCAATCCACTGCATCACCTGCCGAACGGACCCCAGGACAGATCTTGGGTTAAAAGTGGCTATCTGACGGTACAAGTGGTTTGGGGGGGCACATTGTGGGTACAGTGTCACTTTAATGTCAATATCGGGGGACCAGACAATGTTCTAATTGTACGTGAGGATCCCAACTTCTTCTGATAGCAGATAGCATGAAAAAGATGGAGCAGATAGCTGGGTCTTAACATGCCTGATCCCGGATCTCATAGAAAATATAAAACCAGCAGAAGCGTCTGGCAGCGGTTCTCACCAGTCAGTTTAATGGCTGAGTGTATGTGTAAGGGAGTGTCTGGAAGAATCTGGAGCACCAATGGTTGCGTGTACAAGGAAAAAGACTGCAAGCAGATACTATAAGACCAAATGAAGCGACCAAAAACTGCCATGGCTTCAATATGGCTTTGGATGGAGGCGGTTAACATATCTGTACAAACCATGAGCATTGCAAATCCACCCTGATTTCTGGCTGGAGTGCAGCCACTCATCGGCCGTATATACAGGAGCTCATAAGGATTCAGTGCACTTTCCAATTTTGGAACTAAGTGATGATCCGGAGGAGATGTCACCCCACATTAGCACATCTACCATACACGAGCTCGGGAAACAGAAGGATCAATTAGATTCATTTATAGCATCAAAATTAGCCCGGCTGGATAACGTCCAAGAGGAAATCTGCGCCCAAACCCATGATTATTGAAAAAGACCTTGTAAGCAGACACCAAAATTACATATGAGGATTTCTGATGGCAGGCTAGGTAGCTTCAAAGTACACCGCTGTATAGGGAAGATGGCTATTAGTGGTGTGATCCCGTCAGATGGTGCTGAGGCAGCTGAAAGGTACGGTGTAATCTATAGCCGGCCTGTGTAACACCACCGCTGCCAGCACAGACGCCTAATGCTGATCAAACCGGATATCTTGGCAGCATTTGCCGTTCAGCACGTTGGCCGGCTAAACAGAAAAAAAAAAAAAAAAGCGCTAAGAGCTTCAAAATGAACAAGATGTAATTATAATTGTGATGTGTCAATGCTGGAGGAAGCCGGGGGCTGAGATCGCTGCCGATTCAAGAAACTTCACGAACACTTCCTCAATGGCAAGAAATGTATTAGCACCAGTTCCAAGGAATTCTCTGCCATCTATAATGGTGCAGATTACCAACCAAGGGCTGCCAAGGCACAGGGCAGCTATCCAATCCTAACAATCGCTTGCTTGTCGTTTACAAATGATGAACGGCCTATTTAGCAAGCCATTATTTCGCGTGTTAACTTAAAGTGATACAACCATCTTTCCCACCATCTCTTCTGTCAATTATACAACCAAAATCTATCTAAGGGTATATTCACACTGAGTAATATAGGCGGAATCCCGCGTGCTTCAGTGTCTCTATGGGAGGGCTCGTGCATCTCCGCTCCCCGCTCATAGAACTGACATGTGAATTCTTTGAGCGGAGAGCGACGGAAGTGGAGGTGCGCAGAGACACTGTGTGACACTAAAGGTGGTATTACACGGGCCAATGGGGGCCCGATAATACCTGTAAACATTGTTTACTGGGCCTATTGCACGGCCCGATAATCGTTTAACAAGGGCTGCGAGGACAGCGTTACCGATGTCCTTTCAGCCCTTGCTTAAACCATATACTTTACCTATCCACGCTCCAGGGCTGCTCCTGCGGTCCGCTTCTCCCCGGATCCTGCACGCTCTAGCTTCAGAGTGGCCTGTCAGCTGACAGGCCATTCTGAAGCTAGAGCGTGCGGGAGTCGGTTAGCGGTTAGCGCCCGACAAATATAGGTTCTAACCTATATCAACAATCAGCCGGTTATCGTTGTCATTGGCTGATCATTGTATTTATTACACGGAGCGATAATCGGCCGAATCAGGCCAATTCGGCCGATTATCGTTCCGTGTAATAGTACCCTAAGCATCCATTTACACAGAAAGATTATCTGACAGATTATCTGCCAAAGATTTGAAGCCAAAGCCAGGAATAGATTTGAAAAGGAGAAATCTCAGGCTTTCCTTTATGACCTGTTCTCTGTTTATAGTCTGTTTCTGGCTTTGGCTTCAAATCTTTGGCAGATAATCTTTCTGTGTAAATGGACCCTAAGGCACCCACCTATATTACCCAATGTGAACATACCCTAATGCAGCCTATAGCTGTCTATCTTACATCCACCTTCCAATATAAAGCTATTCACCCATCGTTCCTTCATCGTCCATCAACCAATCTAATGCTACCCCCTCCTGCATCCACTATCTGATTAAAAGCTATCCATCTATCTTACGCCCAACAGCCTATCTAAATCTATGCAACCATGGTGCTCTCTGCTGCCACCTGTCAGGAACTGTCCAGAGCAGGAGAGAGTTTCTATGGGGATTTGCTGCTGCTCTCAACAGTTCCTGACATGGACAGAGGTGGCAGCAGAGAGCACTGTGTCAGACTAAAGAGAATACACCACATACAGCAGCTTATAAGTACTGGAAGATTTATTATTTTTAAATAAAATTAATATACAAACTTTCTGTAACCAGTTGATTTGAAAATGTTTTTTTCATTTTCTTCAAAGTACCCCTTTAAGGTCCCTATACAATTTTAATAACTGTTGGCCAGTTAATGCTCTCTCTCCTGTCCTCTTTTTACACATGTGTTCATGTCTTCACTATGGAGAGGGGTCAGCCACCGCCAGGAGGTCAGGCAGTGAAAATCAATTACGTCCAAAACCAGTGTCCGCTGACATCTGTATTTTAAAGGGTCTTTCCATAAACTATAACTTTTACCTTCTTGCTCCTTTTTGCAAACTAAACACACACTCCCAAAGCTGCCATAAAATAACATCAAAGTGCTACAGCACATGCTCATCCTATTAACTCCATAGGGGAATCACTGTGCGCACTCCTATTAGGAACACAAATCCAGCCATAGACTTAGGGCCCTATTCCACCGGACGATTATCGTTTGCATAATCGTTAACGATTAACGATCTCAAACGACCGCTATTGCGAAAGACCTGAAAACATTCACTCATTTCCATGGAACGATAATCGTTACTTATGATCGTATTTGTGATAGTTTTTTCTTCGCTATTTCTTCGCTATTGCGTTCGTATCTACTGTCAACGACCGAACGACGTCTTATTCAACGCGAAGGATTTGCGAACGAGCAACGATAAAAATAGGTCCAGGTCTTATAAAGCAATCAACGATTTCTCGTTCGGTCGTTAATCGTTAACTGCATTTCAACCGAACGATTATTGTTTAGAGTCAAACGATTTAACGATAATTTGAACGATAATCGTCCGGTGGAATAGGGCCCTTAGTGATGAATCAGGAACAGATACACTGCACATACCTGGCTACTAGCAACAAAGGTCAATGGTTACTGGGACCAGTAATTCTAACCAGTGTCTATTTATTTAGTTCAGCAAACTCTGCACTATTCCCAGGCTGGCAGGACTACTGTAACCCATTGGGTGACAAGTAATTGATGAGCGCCCTCTACCCCTCTGGGAGGTTCACCGGGGATATTAGGAATTCTGGAGGCAGCGGAGGCCCTGTCTACTCCAGTAGAAAAGAAAAAAGATTTCCCACGAAAAGCTTTTCTAAGGAGCAAAAAAACTGAATGGATGAATCCTATTAATTCTCCAACACAATAAAATGGAAAATTCAAAAGAAACAAGAAGGAAAATAACCGACTATGGCCGCCTGTATGAAACCAGAAACCAGATTATCATGAAGATTACTTTTCCTCAAGAGACATACACAAAAGTGCAAAAGTTTTAGGTAGGTGTGAATAAAGTGCTACAAAAAGAAAGATGATCCCCGCCAGGCGCTCCAATATTATATTCTGCAGCATGACGGCCCCGAACATACTTCTGTCAGCCAAACTCCCTGCTTGTAGTGGGTTCAGCTGTCAGTATAAAGTGTATGGGTGTCTCCTGAGACTCCTCGACAGACGTGATGGAATTTAACCACCCGACCCCTTTGTTTCTGGAGAGATAAATAGCTGCCAGAACAGTGTGGCCTCCCCATAGAGAACACAGGAACGTTCGCTGTATCTAACATTCATGTTCATGGGAGGACAGGGGAGATAAATGTCGTCTGGAGGTGTACAAGGACCTTAAAGGGGTTGTCCAGCGAAAATCTTTTTCTTTCATATCAACTGGTGTCAGAAAGTTATACAGATCTGTAATTTAATTATTTTAAAAAATCTCAAGACACACAGAGTGCAGAGGAGTGAGAAAGAGCGAGCGAACGAGAGACAGGGAAAGGAAAAGAGAACAAGAGCCAGAGAGATGAAAGTGTGAGTGGTGATAGAGAGACAGAAGTCATCTTGTCACTCTGAGCTCCTCCATATTGTGGTTTTGTGAGGAGAAAGAAGGAAAAACAAGGGTGAGGCTCAGCCTCCCTGGTATCTGGAGGGCTGGGGGGCCACTTCTGGCTCTGTCACCCGCTCCCCTCATACCAGTCTGTGGGCAGGACACGTATTGGATGTCGTCCTCCTCCTGATCTCTCCTCACCAATTATGTAAATGTAGATACAAGTGAATACTGTGAGAACAATCCTTCAGAGGTCCAGGGGCTACAATCAGGAATACCGTGGGAAAAGGAGGACACATTATTATTCCTCCTGGTCACTGAAAACTTCTCACTCAAGACCTAAAGTACAGGATCAGTGCGGGCACGACGGATATAGAAACTAGACTACATGATGTATTACATAACATTGCTCAACTCATCAGAAATACATAAAAAGACGGTATATATCAGCGCCGACTCCGGATGCAACAGATAAAACTTGCCCATAGACTTTAGGTAATCAGCAATAAGGTCCCTGGAATCTAAGGGCCCTATTTCACCGGACGATTATCGTTAAATCGTTTGAATCTAAACGATAATCGTTCGGTTGAAATGCAGTTAACGACCGAACGTGAAATCGTTGGTCGCTTTATAAGACCTGGACCTATTTTTATCGTTGCTCGTTCGCAAATCGTCCGCATTGAATAAGACGTCGTTCGCAGTAGATACGAACGCAATAGCGAAGAAAAAACGATCGCAAATACGTTTATAAGTAACGATTATCGTTCCATGGAAATGAGTGAATGTTTTCAGGTCTTTCGCAATAGCGGTCGTTTGAGATCGTTAACAATTATGCGAACGATAATCGTCCGGTGGAATAGGGCCCTAAGGGTCCATTTACACAGAAAGATTATCTGACAGATTATCTGCCAAAGATTTGAACCCTAAGGGTGGTATTACACGGGCCGAGCAGGGCCCGATAATACCTGTAAACGAGCAGCGATCTGCTAGATCGTTGCTCGTTTACTGGACCTATTACACCGCCCGATAATCGTTTGACAAGAGCTGCAAGGACATCGTTACCGATGTCCTTGCAGCCCTTGCTAAACTGGCATACATTACCCATCCACGTTCCAGGGCTGCTCCTGCGTCAGCTTCTCCCGGGGGTCCCGCGCGCTCTCTAGCGTCACAGCAGCCTGTCAGCTGGTAGGCCGCTCAGCCAATCACAGGCCGGGACCGCCGCGGCCTGTGATTGGCTGAGCGGCCTATCAGCTGACAGGCCTCTGTGACGCTAGAGCGCGCGCGGGACGCAGGGAGAAGCGGAAGGCAGGAGCAGCCCTGGAACGTGGATGGGTATTGTATATCGTTAGTCGCCGGCCACGCACCGCTATTACACGCAGCGGTGCGCGGTCGGCGCCCGACGAAAATAGGTTCTAACCTATATCAACGATCAGCCGATGATCGTTGTCATCGGCTGATCGTTGCATTTATTACACGGAGCGATAATCGGCCGAATCGGGCCAATTCGGCCGATTATCGTTCCGTGTAATACCACCCAAAGCCAGGAATGGATTTGAAAAGGGGAGAAATCTCAGGCTTTCCTTTATGACCTGATCTCTGTTTATAGTCTGTTCCTGGCTTTGGCTTCAAATCTTTCTGTTTAAATGGACCCTAAGGTTTGTGGGATCGACTGGGCAACCCCTAAGTCCACATGCACACCTCCATGCCAGCCCCGAGGTGGGTGGGTGGGGAGTATGAATCGGTGTGGAGGGCAGCTTCTTGTGACCAGAGGTATAATGCTGCTGCCTCTGGCCACAAGAGTGATTTGCAGGGTTGCCTTACCCTGCCAAACACAGCGCAGCATTGGGAGCACATACAGTTAAAGGGCCAGAGTCAGAACCGACTCGTACTTGGCAGAGTGCTGATACTGGCTATCAGTACAGCCAGACAGTTTCCAGATCTGCATCCAGAGCTGTACGGAATTCCAGATGCCCAAATATGCTTGTATGGGGGTATCAGTGCTAGAATTCCAGCCAGAAATAGGACCTGATCTATATTTTTTCACGGTCCTATTTTCAGGAACCAATTCCGTGCCCAATACAAGCCTATGGGTCAGGAAATGTATCCACACATTGAGATAAAAAATCTGGATGAATTTTCCTGATGTGTGCATGGGTCCTCAGTCAAGGGTGTGAGAAGAGGGGGGGGGGGGGGGGGGGGGAGTGTAAAAATGTGTATGCTAGAATGACTTTAAAAGGGGTTTAAGAAGTGGGAAACAGAAGAGAGTATGACTGCAGGATCAGACTACATAGGGTTTGTTTGTAGTCTGTTACCATGGAAACATATAGACACTGTGCACACAGTGTAATGGTATTTTTATTTTATTAAATTGTTGCGTCATCCTGTCTGACCTCATTCAGCCTGAAAATGAATGATGTCGCAAGTTGCTGTAACCTGAAAATGACCTGATATCCATCCAAGATGCCCTTGAGACATGTTAAAAGTTTTGGTTAGTCAGGGTCTAGGAACAGGAAGAAGCGCACTGCTTATCGCTTCTCTCCCTGCCTTGCTGCCAACGTTCCATGCACGGTCCGTAAATACAGATGATTATAATTCCAGGAGTTCCAAAACTGTTTAGCACTACTGTACTGACAAGCTGTGTTAGTACAGTAGCACAAACATCTAAACAGTTTTGGACCTCCCAGCATCATAGGGACAAATCATGAGGTAGGGAATCTCTGCTCTCCAGCTGTTGCAAAACTACAACTCCCATCATGCCTGGACATCCAAAGCTTTAGCTGTCCAGGCATGATGGGAGTTGTAGTTCTGCAACAGCTAGAGAGCCAAGGTTCCCCACCCCTGTGATAAATGATGCCTGGAGTTCTGCATTCCGGTCCATATTATTGATAATGTTGATTTAGGGGTATGCTCAAAGGTCAAACTTGACCATCAGGTACATTTGCTTTATTATGACCCATGTATAGAACGGCGCCAGTGCCATGGTCCGTTTTTTGAACTGCGGCCTGATTCCTGTGTACGGCACCGCTCTTTCCACGGGTACTGAAGCACTGTAAACTGGCCAGCCCGCCCCCAGTGGGTGAAAACCCCCGCCTCTCTAGGATGCGGCTTCACTGATTCTAATGGAGCTGCGTCATAGAGGGGAGGGGATTTCCTCCCACTGGGAAATTTTCGCCAGACTTCTCCTTTAAAGTGACTGTACCACCAGGCCGAGGCTGAAGCACTAGAGGCGGCCGACCCACCCTTAGTGGGAGGAAACCCAGCCCCTCCATGACGTGACTCCATTAGAATCAATGGAACCCTATCATAGAGGGGCTAGGGTTTCCTACCACTAAGGGTGGGTCGGCCGCCTCCAGTGCTTCAGCCTGGGCCTGGTGGTACAGTCACTTTAAGCTACCTTTACACCTTCAATAGCTGTCAGTCAAAGATTCTACCAACAGTTCGCTCTCAATCTCCCTATGCACATGAATGACCCTCACAAACGAACATTCATGGGTTGCCTATGGAGAGTGGAGGAGTAAGCCACTGCCAGCTCTAGTGGTGGATTATCTCCCCAAGAACAATAGGGCCAGGCAATGAAAATCCGAGACACGTAACCCTTCTCTATCCCATCATCATCTACCTGGGGGAGAGCTGTAAACCCGTAGAGTCCAGAGCCATCTCACAGCGCCCTGGCTACTTTTTGCATGTTGCTACACGGTTGTTATAACCAGCATCATGGTCCTTTCTTTACTCTTGCCCGGCCATAACCAGTCTGACTTTACTCCCCGCGCTGGGAATGCTTAGAGGACATAATGGATTTGACATTAAATATTCACGGCGTGCCACCGACTTCTGCACAGTGACAGGTTGCATTTTGGCAGATTTCTCAGCGACGTACCACTTTCAATTCCCAGGACTTGTGAGGTTCGGGGGAGTCAATGATACTCTGTGGGAGGGATCCGGAGCGCACCTGCTCCACCGCACTCCACACTAAAAGGATTCCAGCTCGGCTCCTCCGCAAATCGCGTGAAGTGATGCAGAACCCTTCGGGTGCCAGTCTTACCCAGAAGGCCGTGCACGCTGGCTGTATTAACACTCGCACTGCTGAACTGTTCGAGTCCCCTTTGGCTTCCTCCATCCTAATCCCAGCCACAGAGTGATGGGACAGCTGGGCCGCTGCATGCTCGCCACATGGTCATCCCCGGCAGGAATTCCTGAGGACACGGCCGGATCTGTGCGCTCAGAGACTATTGTGCAAAGAGCCGTGAGATCTCACCGGACTATGAATGAGCAGAACAATGTGCTGTCTGCTCCCTATTCACACTCCGCTTCACAGGACATGAAACTGCCCAGAGACCCCCCCCCCCCCCATGCAATCAATATCAATACCAATGGCTCCATAGGCAACTCTTGCAAAACTACAACTCCCATCATGCCTGGACAGCCTTCGGCTGTCCAGGCATGATGGGCGTTGTAGTTTTGCAACAGCCGGAGAGCCAAGGTTCCCTACCCCTGCTTCCCATGCATGGTCCACGACTCTCCATCAATGATTTTTTTCCTATGGACACCCCCTTTAAATGCTACATCAGTCGTCATAGCAACTTGCCTAAGTTATTGTTATAGAGAACAATTCCCCAACATCCTCCATAACAATAGAGCAGGCTCCAATGCAAAGCAATGGTCAGCAGTGTGCAGATTAGAGAGATTACACACAGTGCATAGAGGTGACTGGTCACAGGCCTAAGCAAAGCAGAATAACAACATCACCATCATCCTCCCCCACCCCCTGCGTGTCCCCCGGGGGGATTAATACTGTACAGCCGTCCTTGTTAGGGATGGAGAGCAACCCCCTCTCCCTGCAATAGCACAATAAAAGTAACATGACAAAAACGCACCGTGTAAACCGCAGCGACAATACCCGGCCGTGCTCTCCCCGCTTCAAGGAAGGATAACGGTGCGGCGGCTGCTGGCGGTCACTGCGCTCCCCCCGGTAATCCCACTCTCCATCACTGTCCTCAGCGCTGGCCGCTCGCACAACGCTGGGTGGGAGGGGCAAACTCAGCAGCCGTGACGTAGGGCTCTCGAATCGACCAATCCGAATGAGGAGGCGGGGACTCGCCGGCCTCCGATTTGGAGCGATTGCTAGATGAACCAATAGGAAAACGCAGAGAGATTTCTGCTGACCAATGGCATGACAGAAAGCGGAGTGACGTAAGAGACAATGTTGTGTAGCGGTTTGTGATCTAGTTGAAGCTGCAGGGCAGTAGTAGTTGATGTACATGCTAGGATCACATGTGTGCGCAATGCATTGTTTACTGGCCCGTTCAACTACGTCTACAAAACTACAACTCCCATCATGCAATAGATATAGAGAGAGAACAAGCAGAGTTCCCTAGTCTGTGGCTCATCAATTATTGCAAAACTACAACTCCCATCATGCATACATATTAGATAGATAGAACAAGCAGAGTTCCCTAGTCTGTAGCTCATCAATTATTGCAAAACTGCAACTCCCATCATGCCCATACAGCTTTCAGCTCCCCAGGCATGATGGGAGTTGTAGTTGTGCTGCAAGATCCCCAAGTATAGTAACACTGGCTTTGTTGCCCATAGCAACCAGTACTCCACCCAATCTGGAGACAACAGTAGGGGGAAAGTGGCCATGTTTTTGTAGCGCTGGATAACCCCTTTAGGGCACAAACACACACAGCAGATACGCAGCAGATTTGATACTGTGTTCAGTTATTTAGATCTAATCTGCTACGTATCGCAGCAGAAAATACGCTGCGTATAGGGTGTGTGTTTGTACCCTTAAAGGGGTAGTGCGGCGCTAAAAAATTATTCACAGAATAACACACATTACAAAGTTATACTTTGTAATGTATGTTATGTCTGTGAATAGCCCCCTTCCCCGTGTCCCACGACCCCCGCCCATGTACCCGGAGGTGTGGTGCATTATACATTACCTGATCCGTGTCGAGGGCCGTCCGCCATTTTGTGCCAAACGTCATCTTCGGACGAACGGACGAATCGCTGCCGCCGTCCCCCCTCCGCGTCACAACTGTGCTCAGCCGCGATTGGCTGAGCACAGTTATGCTCAGCCAATCGCGGCTGAGCATCGGATGACGCTGCAGAGGGCGGCCGGCATTCGGAACAGACGGAGCTGTTCGCCGGCCAGCCGAAGAAGACGTCACTGACTGAAGATCGGAGACAAGTCGGCACGTGACAGGTAATGTATAGCGCACCACACTTCCGGGTATACATGCGGGGGTGGTGGGACACGGGAAGGGGGCGATTCACAGACATAACATACATTACAAAGTTGTATAACTTTGTAATGTGTGTTATTCTGTGAATAAATCTTTAACGCCGCACTACCCCTTTAAGCTCCATTTACTTCAATGGAACTGAGTTTGAAACCTCACCCAATCTGGAGACAAGAGAGGGGGAAAAGTGGCCATGTTTTTGTAGCGCTGGATAACCACTTTAATATTGATAGCCAGGGTCCTGCTTACATGCTGTGTCCAGTTATGACCCAAAGATATACTGAATGTTTTTCAACCACATTGTATATCAATCAGCTCAGCTCTTTATGCTCCGCCACAAGGGGCTGGCAGATCCGGCTTCCCATTCAGTGTGACAGTTCCCCTTTAAAGTGACCCCCCAACCCTGTTCTTTTAGCCTCTGGGTAGAGAGATTCCAGCTTCGCCTCACTCAGCCTGGCTACTTATTACCTATATGACATGCTTATTGGGATATCAGATGCAGAGGATATATATGGCTTTCTGCAGATTTCCTTTCTTATCTTTGTGTTGTCTTCCATTTGAGGAACACCGTTTGGTACAATATTAACCAGTTTAGGCAATTATAGGTGAGCTGAGAATGGAGGACTGCAAGCACTGGTACATTGTAACAAATGAGAAAATAAAAACAGTATATAACCACTACACCATACCATACATTAACCATATAGCAGTAGATTCTAGCTGCACTCTGGCCTTCCAGACTATATAAGTAATTACTAGAGATGAACGAACCTCAAGCTCGCTAGGGTTCGGGTGCAGCTCTAAGGCTGTCTGGAAGACATAGATACAGCCATAGACCATAGTTTGTCCATATTTTCTAAGACTGCATCCAACTTCTTGCAGAGCGTTTGGGGTTGGAGGAAACATAGCGTGCCCAAGGTTCGTTCATCTCTAGTAATTACAGTACAGTTATATCCTGTTCTATAGGTGACATCAGAGTTGCTCACTTACATTTTTCTTCTCTCTCTGACCCAGACGGCCATGAAGAATTTCTTCAGTCACAAACTTTCCCGTTAAGATCTTTGGCTCCTTACTTCTCCAGCACCCTTTACTCCTCTTCTCCATGCTCTCCATACATTAGCAGTACTACCCTGTGCCTGCTCCTGCCCCCAGTGCCATCATAATTATGGTCACCTCCAATACCACCATGAAGTAATACTGCTCCATATAATAACAGCACTGTGTAGTGCTATCACTCATCACGTTAGTAGTATGCTTACCTAAACCCATTCCTTCTCGGGGTATAGGCCTCGTATTGTATCATGGTTTTCGAATACAGTATATGGGTATCCTGAGGATGACCATACAGTTCAAAGGGGGTAGTTAAAGTTGGGAACCTCTGTTACATTTCTAACAAAAGGATGAGAAGGACGCTGTCTCACATCTCCTCCATATATATGACTACCTGGATAACCTCGCCACTGCACACCCTTGTCCTTGTTTCAATAAGAATGCAGCGTAAGGGTTAATACCTGAAATGTGGTGCTCTAGTCATGGTCATATATTATAGCTGGATATGTATGATAGGACCTTTAGAAGAGTGCCCACCCTCATGTGTTATTATGTGGAAATCTGGTTAGATTTCATAGGAGGAACAGTTCTATTCTAGAACCCTGACGGAATCCAGTGGGGTGTATCAGGGTATCAGGTGCCAGTGGTGTCCATCGTACAATTTTCATGCCCCTGCAACCTAGATTTTTTAAAATGCCAGAATACCTCTTTAAGGATGCACATCTGGCTGTAATTAAAGGAGTAGTGCGGTGAAAATTTTTATTAAAGTGTTGCATTGCCCCCACAAAAGTTATACAAATCACCAATATACATTAATTACAGGAAATGCTTATAAAATGCTTTTTTCCCTGCACTTACTACTGCATCAAGGCTTCACTTCCTGGATAACATGGTGATGTCACTTCCTGGATAACATGGTGATGTCACTTCCTGGATAACATGGTGATGTCACTTCCTGGATAACATGGTGATGTCACTTCCTGGATAAAATGGTGATGTCACGACCCGACTCCCAGAGCTGTGCAGGCTGTGGCTGCTGAAGAGGATGATGGCAGCGGAATGCTCAGTGTCCCTCCAGTGTCCTGTGTCCCTCAGTGTCCTCCCGCCATCATCCTCTCCAGCAGACACAGCCTGCACAGCTCTGGGAGTCGGGTCGTGACATCACCATGTTATCCAGGAAGTGAAGCCTTGATGCAGTAGTAAGTGCAGGGAAAAAAGCACTTTATAAGCATTTCCCGTAATAAGTGTATATTGGTGATTTGTATAACTTTGGAGGGGCAATACAATACTTTAATAAAAATCTTTACCGGACTTCTCCTTTAATGTAGAGGCTGTTGTATATACCTATTTGTGTTGATATGCCACTGACGGAATGGAGCCTCTGCTATGCACCTCAGCATGCAATATGTTGCCATGAGGAATGATTCAGGGTTTGCAGGTTGTAGCTCTCTAGCAAATCAACATGTAGCACAGAGCAGCAGGAAGTAACAGCTGGTCAGGACTGACCTGGGTCAAATGTCAGAAGGACAGAAGTCACATGCAGAGCTAAATTAGAAGACCTTCTGTAGGACCTCTGTCATGGCAATGATTGTAACTAGAGATGACACAACCGGAGCATGCTCGATTTTGATTGTTCGGTATTTAATTACCGGTGGCTGAAGAAGTTCGATGGAGCCCTAGGGAGCCCTGGGGAAAATGCCTTTTGGTGAGGGTCTTGGAGCTGGTCAGATGGCACATCATGGGCACAGGGAGAGGTAAGCAATGCTGCATTGTTACTCTCTCCCTTGCCTCTGCCACCTGTAAGAAGTTAGGTGAGGCCGGACTTTTTCTTTAAATGGACTGTTACAGAAAGTCATAGATTTGTGAATTAGTTCTATTTAAAAATCTCTAGCCTTCCAGTACTTATCAGCTGCGGTATGCCCTGCAGGAAGTGCTGTATTCTTTTCATTCTGACACAGTGCTCTCTGCTGCCACCTCTCTCCAGAGCAGTAGCAAATCCCCATAGAAAACCTCCCCTACTCTGGACAGTTCCTGTCATGGACAGGGGAGGCAGCAGAGAGCACTGTGTCAGAATGGAAAGAATACAGAACTTCCTGCAGGGCATACAGCAGCTAATAAGTACTAGAAGACTTGATGTTTTTTTTTAATAGAAACTAAAACTAAAAACTACAAATCTGTATAACTTTCGGGCACCAGTTGATATGAAAAAAAAAAATTCTCCGGAGTTTCCTTTTATAATAATAATATTTCTGTAGTATTCAGTTTTTTCCTATGGGTGCGTTTACACAGAGAGATTTATCTGACAGATTTTGGAAGCCAAAGCCAGGAATGGATTTGAAAAGAGGATAGATCCCAGTCTTTCCTTTATGACCTGATCTCTGTTTATAGTCTGTTCCTGGCTTTGGCTTCAAAGATCTGTCAGATAAATCTGTCTGTGTAAACGCACCATATGAGAGATGAGTTATAATTAGACATCAGAAGTGACTATGGAGAAAGTAAAATGACACCTAAATTCAGAGTATCCGAGGCAATGCTGACATCCGTCAGGAGAGCGTCTATCAAATGACTACGTGATTACAATCGTGAGACTATTCAGTGGATAAAATGTTAGTCCTGATTCTGTCTATTTCTACGTCGTCTCAAGGCCGCTAAAATATCTCGGGAGATGTCAGACAATGAAAACTTGATTGGAGAGGAAGAGACGGAATCATTTGGCACTTGTTGACATGTAGCCTGGGCCCCTTGTAAGTGGCAGAGTTCTATTTAGAGAACTAATTGAAGAGACTGGTATTGCTGGTAATTAGCAGAAATTGCCAGCTGTTTGTACATACACAGCAGAGTGATTAGGGATTGATGGATGCCTGCGGAGGGCACATTTAGCCAGCCATTTCCTTTAATTTCCCTTTTAAAAGACTCCAAACATCATGGATGCAATTCTCTGGTTTGGCAGCGGTAAATATCATTACAAGTTCACAAGTTATGTCACTAGTTCCAAGGGAAGGAATCATGTTTCCAGATATAGAACAAAAGCTATGATCAAATCATCTGGCAGGATTGGCCGACAACCAGCGTGAAGAATGCGGCGGACGTGCACCTGGGAGAGCGCATTATCCTCACCCCATCCTCTCAGAACGGAATGATAACTATTCCACACAGATACATTGCTTTTATTTACCAGCCATTATTTATATGGGGCGCTCATACATCTCAGTGCTCCATAGAGATTGTGTTAATTCGCCCCACACCAATGGCTACAGGAATCTAGAATACAGCCATGTTTCATGTAAAGGATAGAAATAATTTTTAAAGGGGTAGTTCACAATAAAAAGGTTTCTTTCAAATCAACTGGTGCCAGAAAGTGTCAGAGATTTGTAATTTACTTCTATTAAAAAATCTTGAGTCTTCCAGTACTTATCAGCTGCTGTATGTCCTGCAGGAAGTGGTGTATTATTTCCAGTCTGACACAGTGCCCTCTGCTGCTGTGATGACGCCTTACGGTGGTTGGTTGAGATATAGCTCAGCCAGATGGTAAAGTGTTGTGACACCAGTGCCAGGTGGACACACAGGTATGGAGGCACACCTGCTTTTAGTTCAGAGTGGCGAGCTATACCCTTTCCCCTGTGGTCGGTCACCTGCCAGGCTGTGAGGGTGTCCGTTGGGTACTTATCACGGTGGAGTTGTGACCCACCCGGACTATCAGTACCGCCACCCACAGAAAGGGGAGATGACCCAAGCAGGGTCTACAGCCCTGTACTCTGACCCAGAAAGTCTCCCTCACCTTCCAAATCATAGCAGATCCACTTCAGGCTGGGGCTTGCATCAGGGGACAGGCTGTGAGGGTAATCTCTTCATAGCTGTAACCCCTACCTCCCTGCATGTATGTGCCCACATCTGTCCTGCTCATTCCTTCCTGCTCCCTGCAGTCTCTGTCCGCCCTTGTGTTTCCCATCCTCTCCATTACTGTACAGTAATTTATAATCTCACATATTCTGCTGTTTATAAATGTTTGTTTCATCTGTTCTACATGTTATTCAGAATAATAAATCATTATTTTTGGGGTGTGGAACCAATTGTCTGCATTTCAATTATTTCTTATGGGAAAATTTGCTTTGTTTTAAGAGTGGATTTGGATTACAAGCACAGTCCCGGAACGAATTATGCTCCTAATCCAAGGCACCACAGTATTACTATAATAATATAAAAATAAATAAAAATATATAATAATAATAATAATATAAAAATAAATAAAAATATATAATAATAATAATAATAATATACAAATAAATAAAAATATATAATAATATAAAAATAAATAAAAATATATAATAATAATAATAACATAAAAATAAAAATAATAATAATATAAAAATAATAATAATAATAATATAAAAATAAATAATAATGATAACAATAATAATAATAATAATAATAATAGTAACAATAAATATTATTATTACTACTGCACAGTGGTTCTGGGTTCCAGGATGTGATGTCATAGGATTTTTTAGCAGCCTCTGATTGGCTGAACAAGCCTATGATTCCCAAGTCCTGGAAGTGGCTGCAGGGGAGGGAGGAAGGTAAATGTGTCTTTTTTTAAATTACCACCTCCATTAGCTTAATTATAAAACAAAAACAAACAAAAAAAAAAGTTATAATGGAAAGGAAAGAAAAACCAACATGCTGCCCTGATAAACCATTGAAATCTTTAGGCTTCGCTAGGTGCTGTCTTGTGTACCATTATGGGTTAACATGACTTAGAAATTTCCATTGATTACGGTGTCTTTGACGGTGTCTACTGCCTAATTGTATACATTAGCTGGTTGATGGTTATTGAGCTGCTGAGCTAAGACGTGCTAAGGAAGGAATAATTACTGGGTGTAAATGGTTGTAAAACATGAGGTTTACAGTAAAAACAAATGTTAAAAAAAAAAGATTCTACATAGTGTTTTTCTTGGGATATGTTCATGGGGTAAAACTATGCACTTAGAGGATATGGGTGAGGGAAAATGTAGAATGGAAACAAACTATTAGTAATTTACCATTTCCGCTGTGCAGACGATAAGCAAAACAAGGTTCCACTTTTTGTCCAGCAAAATCCCTGCCAAACGCAGCTCCTAAAAGCTTTACCTGTGGTTCTTCCCCTCGAGCAGTTTAATATAAGGAAACACGTGCTGATCTATTTTCTTTTCTTGCGACAGAAAATCAGCATATAACAATACCAGCAAAGTAGACTATACTACTATATAGTAGTCATACATTCACTAAATACTACTGTAATACAAGGAACAAATATCACCATATTGCCATAATACCAACACTATATACAGGCCAAATAATACAGCCACACCATGACTTTATATTACAACCACATAGAGACTAAAATTATTATTCTCATATGAAATATGAAAATACCATATTGGTCATTGGTCATAGTAAACCATGACCAATATTACCAATAAATACACTGTATAAAGGATGAAAAATACTACCGCCTCCTGACCCCATATCACCACTGCCTGATGACTGACTAGTCGTCCCACTATACTGTTATTGAATAAAAAAAACATTATACACAGACCAACACTCCCCTCATAGTTACCACAGTATAAGAGAAATTACAGTGCAGTTACATCCAGGTGATGTCTCCAGATCAGAGTCGTCCTTATTGGCGTTCTTCTACGTCTAGCCCAGACCATCACAATGATTGTTTCTAGCCATAACCTGGTAATAATGCCCTCCATGTTAGGTGGGTGCCCCCAGTTGGCAGGTAGTTTCCCCCACCAGTAAGTAGATAGTTTCCTCTAATATGTTGACAATTGTCTCCAGTAGGTAGATGGTTCACCCCCAACAGATAGAAGATTGCCTCCTCTTTATAGAGAGTTGTCCCCTATTAGGGGTGGGTGCTCCTCCTAGGTGATTGCCCCCCAGTAGGTAGATAGTTGTCTACCAGTAAGTAGAAAAAGAACCCTCTTCTCTGCTCCCATATCAATAAGGTCTTCACCCTCCATGCGTGGTGTCGACGTGCTTATGGTGACTGACAGTTAGGGTCCTATAGACTAAGTGATTGGTAACAATTAACCCTTTCAAGACAGAGACCATTGATGCATGGATGTCTGGGTCAAATTAATCCAAAGTTCCTCCCCGCCTTCTAAGAGCCAGAGCGCTTTTATTTTTAACCTACAGGGCCTGTTGAGGTGTCATTTTTTTTTTTTTTGCGCCATGATCTCTAGTTTTTATTAATATAATATTGATGTAACAGAAAGATTTTGATCGCTTTTTTTTTATTAATTTTTTTTCTGATATATAATTTTAAAAAATTAGCAATCCTGGTGGTTTTTTTTTTTTTTTCGTTTAGGCGGTTTACCATGCGGAAACAATAATGTTATATTTTAATAGATCGGACAATACTGCACGGTACGATATGCAATATGTTTATTTTATTTTTTTTAAATATCTTTATTTTTATAATGGGCAAGGGGATATTTTAAACTTTTATTGGGGGGGTATAAGATGTTTTTTAACCCCTAGACGACCCTGGGCGTTCCAGTACGTTCTGGGCCACCTAGGGGTGTTCATAGCAGGGCTGTGCTCCGTTCCCGCTCTGAACCGCCGTGGTCCCAGGTGCCGCATGTAGCCCGGGACCGCGGCTATTAGCGGGCATTGTCCGATCGCTGTGCCCGCTAATTAAGTAATCAGATGCAACTGTCCTTCTCCCTGTTGTCTAGTATGGTATCGCCCCTCCACGATTGCCTTTACCCGGTGTCAGGTACCTTCTGGGGTCTGCGCCGTAATGGCGCTGATTCCAGCTCGGCACTCGGTTGTTTTTGGTTGCAGCAGCTGAAAGCAATCGAGTCCCGATCTCATTTATCTATGCAGTATTACTATATTGCATAGATCTCAATGAGAGATCAGTGTACTTATACTAGAAGTCCCCCAGGGTACGTTTTAGTATAAGTGTAAAAAAAATAAAAAAGTGTTTTAAATATAAATAAATAAAGAAACATGTTTGGTATCGCCGCGTGCGTAATCGCCCGAACTATTAATTTATCACATTCCTGATCTTGCACGGTAAACGGTGTAAGCGCAAAAAATCCCAAAGTGCAAAATTGCGCATTTTTGGTCGCATCAAATTCCGAAAAGTTTTAATAAAAAGCGATCAAAAAGTCGCATATGCACAATCATCATGGCGCAAAAAATAATGCCTCCCACAGCCCCATAGACCAAAGGATAAAAGCGCTATAAGCCTGGGAATAGAGCAATTTTAAGGAACATATATTTGTTAACAATGGTTTGAATCCATCAGATAAAAGAAAAGTTATACATGTTTCATATTGTTGTAATCCTAACGACTTGAGGAACATATAGAACAAGACAGTTTTATCCCAGGGTGAACAGCGTAAAAACAAAAACCCTCCAAATAAAAATAAAACTTTTTTTTTTCAATTTCACCACACATTTAATTTAGTCACAGGTGGTCAGAGCGGTGTAGTAACCCTCCCGAATAGTGGTAGGACCCGCCACCCACAGAAAGGGGAAATGTCCCAAGGTTGCAGTGTATATGCTGTGCAGGTGGTAGTGAATAATCACAGACTCAGGTGATGACGTTGACTTGGTTTACTACTTGTAAATGTGCAGCAGGTAATACAACGCATCTTGAGATACACTTGATACAGTTCCAATATATACAAGAACATAGAACCACCAGATCTGTGGGATAAGTGCTGAGTAGGATGTGGTAGAGTTGATAAGGTTGTACTGAGGTAGCGTAGTAGAGAGGAGAGTGCCATGAGAGTCTCAACCCAAGTAGTAATGTGCTCTGCCGGGAGGTTGGAGTGTATAGAAGAATACTTGTAGAAGAAGAAGAAGAAAATAACCTGTGCCTGTGTATTGACCTTTCGTATAGTCTTCACACCACCTTATGCCCACTAGCTTTGGTGGAACCATACTAATGGGTGACACAGGCACCAGACCTCGTTACCTGGGATAAGCGGAAGGGTCAGAATTTTCTGGTTACACCCGCTCTGCGAGATTAACTTCATTGACTTTTAGTAACTTTGCTCCACCCGGATCAGTTCCTAGCTCTTTGGCTCTTTTATGGATACTGTCCTGCACTGTAGTTACTCCTAGTCCTCGGCGTATGTTGAGATGATCTGTTGGCTAGTCCTCTCTGGAAGGGTTTAGCAGTGTATCACACGGCGTGTTTGATGCTTCAAGAAAGAGGTTTGTAAGCGGGCTCTGTCCTGCATCCTACCCATGTGGGGTACTGACTAAGAACTAGGACTTCTGTAGAGGGGACCTGGCAGAGGGCAGAACCACGGTGGAGAGCTATCTCCACCAAAGCTTAGCTAAGACTTCTCCTTCACCCAAGGGACTAACTTCCTAACCAGCGTGTAAGGTGCGCTGTGTTTGGGTGGAAAGAGTGCAATATACAAACAATAACCCTTTGAGACACTTTAGCTGTGCTGCTTCTAGACCTTAGTTATACAATACAGCGACATCTAGTGGTCATCTTTGGTAATACTGTAGCTGCAATAAGACCACAAAAAAGTACAGACTTTTACGAAGGGTGTGAATAGTAGCAGCACCCATAGTGGGACACCACATTATACATCAGTATTATTAAAGGACAACTCCCGCGGGACCCCAAAAAAAAAAAAAACACAGACACACACAGACACCATACTCACCATCTCTCCGGTGACGATCGCCACTCGATTCGCCCGCCGTCCGCCTCTCCGTCGCCGCCTTCCGCCATCCAGCGATGTCTCCAACTTCCGGGTCCAGGGGATGGAAAAGGCTGCCAGTGCGCTTGCGCACCGGCAGCCTTTTCATTGGCTGGAGCGCATCACATGGCTTCCAGCAAGCTCAGCCAATCAGGGCTGAGCAAGCTGGAAGCCATGTGATGCGCTCCAGCCAATGAAAAGGCTGCTGGTGCGCATGTGCACCAGCAGCCTTTTCATCCCCATTCACTTTGCATGAAGACGCCGAGGAGGAAGAAGACCCGGACCGCCCCTCGGCTCTGACGTCGTCGTCACCAGATGCCGCCCCGGAGAAGAGGACCGTGACGATCGTAATAGGTAATGTATACATTCCTTAACTTCCGGGGTGGGGGGTCGGGGGTCCGAAAGTGGGGGAAGGGGGCCAGGCCGGGTATTTAACCACATTACAAAGTTATATAACTTTGTAATGTGTGTTAAATGAGCAAAAAAAAATTTTTGTGGGAGTTGTCCTTTAATAGTAGGTAACAGCTCTGTTCCAGATTTTGCAATGGTGCCCAGTGGCTTCATATTATATCTCTGGTAAACAATGACTAGTTCCTGGTTGCCTACTGTCTACCTTGTTGCCTGTAGAAATACCTAGTCTTGTACCTAAACTTGTGTGTGCACCAATCAGGGGAGAGAATGGAGTGACTGTCAGTTGACACCTTCTCCATTCTTCACATCTCTTCTTATTGCCTTTACATAAGGTATAACAGGCCATTTTATAAATGTAACCATTACTCTGCCTCTGTCAATATAAAAAGTTGTTTAAATGCAAATTTGTGCAAAAAAGATAGTTCATGTATGATTAAGAATTACAACAGAAAAGTGGGGAACTATAAAAAGACCTTGGAGGAAGTGGCATTTATAAGAGCACAGTGGAGTCAATAGACTGGGCATAAAAAAACAGATGCACAAATAGGAAAACACAACAACTCATGAAAGGGAAGTCAAACAATGGCCGATTGGGCAATTGTGCAGAATGAGGAATGAGAGACCCAAATATAGCAGTGATTTAGGCAATGAAAATTCTGAAGAAAGCCTTCTGGGCATTCAGGCAATATGACCATCACATTGTCATAAGTCATGAGATAAGTCATAAGATGGACATTAACCGGTCATCTCTCAGTACTTGTGGCTGCTAGTATTTCACCACCATTACCTGTTGTACAATGATCATTAATTTCTAAGTACAATAAATCTAATTCATGGATTAAAGGGGCTGTTCACCCCATTTTCTTTCTTTCAAATCAACTGGTGCCAGAATATGCCATAGATTTGTAATTTACTTCTATTAAAAAAACTCAGTGTAAGTGACGTATTAAGTGGTGTATTTTTTGTAGTCTGGAGAGCAGGAGAGGTTTTCTATGGGGGTTTGCTGCTGCTCTGAACAGTTCCTGACATGGACAGCAGTGGCAGCAGAGAGCACTGTGTCAGACTGGAGAGAATACACTATTTCCTGCAGGACATACAACAGCTGATAAGTACTGTAAGACATGATTTTTTTTTTTAAATAGAAGTAAATTACAAATCCCTGGCACTTTCTAACACCAGTTGATTTGAGAGAATTTTTTTTGTGAACTACCCCTTTAACTTTGACATTAAAATTCTCCTTCCCTAACCTATACAGGGCGTCTACCGAGTCCCCCCTTTCTCTCAATTGCTTGTGGTCCCAGAGTTAGATAAACCAGGAATCTTACATTTAATGGTGGGAAAACTCTGTGATTTACTACTCATAGCATAATTTACTCCATTGGCTTCCCCAGACAACCTATGGATTAAAGAGTGGACTCAGTGCAGCTCAGGAGCACATGTGGCTAGCAATCCCAACCAAGAGTCCTGAATTTCAGACACTAATCTGGAAAGCCTCATATCTGACATACTGCCCTGTTTCTCTCCAGAGCTTATAGAGGAGAAGTGTATATATATATATATATATATATATATATATATATATATATTTATATATATATATATATATATATATATATATCTCTGTACTGCTGGACATGCCCCCCCCTTCCAAACCACCAGTATCACTGTGTTTTGTTTCTCAATTCATGCCTGGTCCCTGGGTCTGTCACCTGGGCAGAGGCGTGAATACCACTGTAGCAGCCATAGCGGCTACTATTGGGCCCGCTGCATCAGGGGGCACCGTGGCCCACTCCTGCAATATACTTAGCCTCCTGAGCTGTCATCATTTGCAGCACTCGGTGGCCTTCTGGGTTCTGCAAATGTCCCTGCAAGCACTCCTGATGAACGCTTGAAGTTTTGCAGTTATGACCACAATTGACGACTTCGTGGTCAGTCGGGAATTGGGGGAGACGCAATGAAAAGTTTGCTATGGGGGCTGGCCATTTCTAATTACGCCACTGCTCCTGGGGCCAGATTTTGGGCTGAAACCAACTTTTATTCTGGCGACAGGGTGTCAGTAAGGTGGGGCCTAGAGCATCCGTATTCTAGGCCTGCCTAATATGAAGATCCAGCCCAGGGGCATCATAAAAAAAAGGCAGGGAAAGAGGCGCTGATAAGGCACAGATGCTCTAGGCCCAACCTTATTGACACTGCAATGCCAGGCAGGGATTGAGGAACGGAACAAAATGGTACCAGCAGTTTGGGGGGGGGGGGTCTGTACAGTTTCGCTTTAAAGGGGGAGATTTATCAAACATGGTGTAAAGTGAAACTGGCTCAGTTGTCCCTAGCAACCAATCAGATTCCACCTTTAATTCCTCACAGACTCTTTGGAAAATGAAAGGTGGAATCTGATTGGTTGCTAGGGGCAACTGAGCCAGTGTCACTTTACACCATGTTTGATAAATCTCCCAAGTGTCTAGTTATCCTATAACATCATGCCAGTTCTGATTCTTCAGAGATCAAATGGAACATGCCTCTGCTGATATGATAATCCATCTGCCACTTATAACAGGGATGCAGAACCTTCAGCCCTCCTGAGCTGTCATCATTTGCAGCACTCGGTGGCCTTCTGGGTTCTGCAAATGTCCCTGCAAGCACTCCTGATGAACGCTTGAAGTTTTGCAGTTATGACCACAATTGACGACTTCGTGGTCAGTCGGGAATTGGGGGAGACGCAATGAAAAGTTTGCTATGGGGGCTGGCCATTTCTAATTACGCCACTGCTCCTGGGGCCAGATTTTGGGCTGAAACCAACTTTTATTCTGGCGACAGGGTGTCAGTAAGGTGGGGCCTAGAGCATCCGTATTCTAGGCCTGCCTAATATGAAGATCCAGCCCAGGGGCATCATAAAAAAAAGGCAGGGAAAGAGGCGCTGATAAGGCACAGATGCTCTAGGCCCAACCTTATTGACACTGCAATGCCAGGCAGGGATTGAGGAACGGAACAAAATGGTACCAGCAGTTTGGGGGGGGGGGGGGCCTGTACAGTTTCGCTTTAAAGGGGGAGATTTATCAAACATGGTGTAAAGTGAAACTGGCTCAGTTGTCCCTAGCAACCAATCAGATTCCACCTTTAATTCCTCACAGACTCTTTGGAAAATGAAAGGTGGAATCTGATTGGTTGCTAGGGGCAACTGAGCCAGTGTCACTTTACACCATGTTTGATAAATCTCCCAAGTGTCTAGTTATCCTATAACATCATGCCAGTTCTGATTCTTCAGAGATCAAATGGAACATGCCTCTGCTGATATGATAATCCATCTGCCACTTATAACAGGGATGCAGAACCTTCAGCCCTCCAGCTGTTGCAAAACTACAATTCCCATCATACCAGGACAGCCAAAGCTTTACCACTTTACCTTTGGCTGTCCAGGCATGATGGGAACTGTAGTTTTGCAAACACTGGCTCCTCCCTGGCTTATAGCAATGTTCTCATGCGGCCACATTGCACTGCAGAAACTCTGCAACTCATTCGAATAAAACGTGGAGAAATCCACGTCATTGCCGAAAGATAAATGGACTGATTTTCAGAAAATCGTATTAATCTGACCCTAGTCTCCTTGAACATAAGATACTCGCTCCACTCTGCCCACAGACATCAATTTTCTTTATGGTTGTGCGGAGGCAACGGCCTGCCTTAACAGCCACCACTTAACCAGGGTTTTATGTTTATGCCTTAGACCCCTTGTCACTTTAATACTCCTCTAACAACTAAAGAATTGACCTTATGTCTCCGATAAAAAAGAGAGAGCCCGTAAGTACACTACATTAACTCCAGGTCACTCTGGACTAAGTGTACGCATGTGGAGCCCCACTTTCCCATTGCTCACCTATATGAATGACTGTGTCCCCGGATGTGTGTTGGCATACTATTATACCAGTCAGTTATATAGAAACGCTAAGGTTTATTATGGACGGCCATGACTGCAATTAATGGCTCAGCTTTGTAAGTGTCAGTAGTTATTAGCCCTGATTATAAGTATTACTTCCTCTTTCCCATGTGAATTATTTGGAGGTTAACTCCTTTGTGATGTCTATAGAGGCTTTGTGTGATTTATGTGATATTATATTCCTCCTGAAAGCTGCTTTTTGGGGTTGCTAGGCAACCTGGTTCTAAAAGATCCGCGCCTGCGAGTCACAAGTGTAGAATGAGAATTAAGGCAACTCAATACTTCTTTTTTGGCACCGAAGCCTAAGTGCACATGTACAGTGTAAGGTATTGTCCTCCGCATTAGCATTACTCAGGTAGACGATGTTCTTTTTTTTCTCTGTAATAAAAGTCAATTTGCAAATCGCTCCTCGCAACTTCTCCCTTCCGTGAATGCTGCTTTTTAGAACCGCAGAGCAGACAAAAGTGGGTTTCACAAAAGGAGTCCTCGAAAAGGGGTTGTAAATGGAAGTTTTAACATGCGATGGGTCCTACGTGGAAGTTTACAATTCTATAAGGCATTATGAGTCGCTTTGTTCGGCTTGAGCTCTGTTGACAAGTGCCCTGAATATTACACAATCGTAGAGATGATGTAATCGTAGAGCCTGCAATCTTCCCTGGGGGTCTGTTCATGGCACCATCTGGACTTGGCTGATTTTATCGGTGAATAATACCTGGTAGTTGAGAAAATGCTTGTGATGCTTCGGAATCGTTATTGAACTAAGTGGAAAGAAAATCTAGAGTCCATTTGCAAAAAAAAATAAAATAAAAATAAATTAGAATACCTCCCTCTATGAGCCTTGAAACTGGACTATGGGCTGATTATATTACTATTGGATTTGGTAGGGTCTAAAGCAGGATAGGGGGAGTCTACAAGTCTATAAACTCTTCAATTTAAAGGGATACATCAAATAAACTGGTTTTAGAAGGTTATAAAGATTTGTAAATGACTTCTCTTTAATAAAACTCAACCCAGTACTTATCAGCTGCTGTATATTCTGCAGGAAGTGCTGTATTATGACACAGTGCTCTCTGTTGCCACCTCTGTCCATGGGAGGAACTCCGCATTGAAAACCTATACTGCGACAGTTCCTGTCATGGACAGAGGTGTCAAGCCCCTTAAAGGGTTATAGAGTTTGTTCAGGGAATCCCCGTAGCAATTAACGATGACTTGTATATGGTATTTCAGAAGCAAGGTACTAAAAACATGATTGTACAATTCCAAGGTCGGGGCTGGGGAGTTCATGCAATTCAACAGGACAGATACATGTCAAGGCAGGCAGCAATCCAAAGGAAAGAAATGGAGATGTTTTTGCTTAATGACTGTGCCATGTAAAAGGCTCCTCAGTAGATTGGTGCTCATTTTGCGCAAATTTTGGCCCATCTGATAGATCTCTATGCTGTGTTCCCCATTGCAACAAAATAATATCAACTGAAGATGTTGTCTGTATGGTAGTGGTGGCCAACCTACCACAGTATGGATGCGTTAGCAATAGAGATGAGCGAACTGGGTTCGGGTTCGAGTCCATCCGAACCCGAACGTTCGGTATTTGATTAGCGGGGGCTGCTGAACTTGGATAGAGCTGTAAGGTTGTCTGGAAAACATGGATACAGCCAATGACTATATCCATGATTTCCACATAGCCTTAGGGCTTTATCCAACTTCAGCAGCCACCGCTAATCAAATGCCGAAAGTTCAGGTTCGGATCGACTTGAGCATGCTCCAGGTTCGCTCATCTCTAGTTAGCAACAGTCATTCATTCCATCTTTGGATTGCATTTAATGATTAATGTCCATCATTCCCTGTTTATTGTGAGAGGACCATTAGCGTTGGCCAAACTTGCCGAACCCAAACTCTATTAAAATCTATAATGCTGTATTCTATAATTGAGGGTGACTGTGCTGGGGCAGCCATGACGATCCTGCACATGAAGAATCCAGGACCTCAGTTGTCTGTAAAGATCCTGTTAGTTGGACTTATGTCAAAGATTTATTTATGGAAGACCCTGTAGATAAATACGTACAGTGGGAAAATCCTATGTATTTTATGTTTTGCTGTCTTGCATATATGGATGGAAGAAGCACTATGAGCCACAAGGTGAACACATGTGGCCTTAGATTGGCATCTGCTCTCAGTCCTGTGGCCTATAGCTGGGTGGCTCACCAGGTGTTGCAAAACATTAACTACCATTATGCCCAGGCACCTGAGTATGATGGACAGCTGAAAAGACACACATTGGGAAAAACTGGGTCTTTAGAAGATGGTGGTGTGAGAGGTTTGACCACTGACCAGTAGCTATCTATCTATGGTAACCCAGGGGCTAAAAGATGGTGTAAGTAGGAGCTAAGGGTGTTGCAGGGCCACTACGGCACTTGTAATGGAGCCTGAATAGTAGCTATCTCTCTCTATAGGTACCGATACACACTATGAGAAGTGTTCCTATTACTCCTTTCTACAGTTTGTTGGTGCAGGACACAGTCACAGAGAGTTCAGGAATAACCGCAGAACAATAAACTTTTACTTGCAAAGTTCTTGGAGGGTGCAATATAGAATACAGTCACAGTTTTAGAGTACAAGACCTTGTTCACAATGCGAGATCGCTTTGGAATAGTCTGTCAGTAATTCCCCTTTAAGAGGCAACACTTCTGCTCTAGCAGATAGCAGATGGACTCAAACTTGATAATGCTTTGGCTTTGAAATTGACAGGGCTGTGAGCTTTGACTCTGGTCATTTAGAAGGAAGGTTAGAGAGTGATGACAGGGCGGACAACCTATTGGGACACTGTCCAAAGTGTACAGTACTCTGGTGGAGCCGGTCATGACAACTCTGGCTTTTTGCAACAACCTGCTGTTATGTCCCAATAGCGCACAGGGTGCTGAGGATGAAGCTAGTTTCCTTACCTTGATCCTCAACACAGTTTTTAAGGTTTGTAGTTTAATTAATATACTAATTAGGCAGTTTGGTGCACTGGGGATGGGACTACCATTCTCAGTACACCAATCCGCTCCAGGACTGCACCCCCAATCTAATGAATATTCAAATATTGCAAACTGCACCTGACCTAGAGACAACAGTAGGGGGAAAAGTGGCCATGTTTTTCTAGCGCTGGATAACCCCTTTAAGAATGAGAGTTAGACTTGTACTCACAGTCGAGTACACAGAGCGCTATATTCAGGAGTATGTGATACCAGGAGGATCACTGGCAAGAGCCGACCTTCAGCATTAGCCAACAGGACTCTGGGACTTGTACAAAGACACTTTGGCGAGATGCAACTTCTCCAACCTCTGACTTACTTGGAACAGTGCGGATTGCAGGACTTGACAAATGAACCTCTCAGCGTAAACAGGCTTGATCCCACTGTTGATAGCCGCACCTTTGATGGTTTAGAAATGCATGCTAAGCAGGTAGGAATACAGGAACTGGAATAGACAGTAAAGCAACTAAAAAATGCACATTCTCATCTTGCCTATCCAACAGAAAGTACAGGACTCCTAGCTATTCACTTAACCCCAAATGAAAGTGCGTGATGACATCACATGGTCACATGGTAATAGTCATTACCTTTGTAGGCCGTTCACACTACGGAATTTGGTGGGAATTTATGCGCACTCTGCCATCCGCCCAAAGAATTGACATGTCAGTTCTTCGGGTGGATGGCGGAGTGCGCATGAGACATCCTATTGAATGAATGGGACAGGCGGGACTTCAAGCAGAGTCGGTGCCGTGGACTCTGCTTGAAATTCCGCTCAGATTCCATAGTGTGAACAGCCCCTAATAAATGTAGTATAAACCAAACCTAAACTACTTGTAACAGGACAACATTCAATATATCAGATTTCACAGACCAAGTCAGGTTTTGTATGGCATATCCAGAGAAGCAGGAACCATCCATCCTCCAGGACTTTTAAGTTATTTTGCTTGGGACTAGAGACCTGAGCCCCTCAGGTCTGCTCCAAAAATACTTTTATGCTACCATTGGTGGAGAGAGGCCTGGGGCAACGCAATAGGGGATTGGTCAGGTGACATAGGGAGATTTTGGCTAAAGCTGTGATAGTCCCAGAGGGAGGGGAGGAGACTGACAGACCACCTACTCAAGGTGGGGGCAGAAAAGAAATATGCAGACATTTATGTACACACTTAACCCCTCTCATTGTATAAAACACAGCAGAAAACACTGAAAAACAGCAGCAATATCGACCTTTCGACAATTTAGGACAGGAAATATGATCACCTAGTGTTTGTATGAGAAGACTTTTCAGTGTGAGTCGTCCTGATTCAGCCTTCACTCCAGATGGAGCTTTTTATGGCATTCAGGCGGTATTCCCACATGCTAGCAACTTTTCAGGGGTCACATCCCCTTTGTCAAGCATGACCCATGCGCGCCCATTGCTAACATATAAACATCTTGCGAAATTTCATGTCTGTTAAAATGTAACATACACACATCCAATTATATAAAATTATTATCAATACATAGTAAGGAAATAACTGTCCAAACTAAGGCTAAGTTCACGGCCGTAGTTTTGCGGGGTGGAACAATGCCTATTGATGAATGGGATCCCGACCGGAGCCAATGCAGGGCCGCAAAAAACTGACATGAAAGACCTGTCAGTTCACACAGTGAAGCGAGCGGCTCCGGCCGCTTGCTTCACTGTGTGCTATGGGAAGCTCTCATGCGGGCGCACGATGATGCGCCCGCATCAGAGTTCCGCGGCCGGACGGATCATCCGGTCAGCACTTAAGTACCAGACGGGATGATCCGGGCAAAGACCGGCCGTTCTGTGACCCGGCCAGGGTCACGGAACAGCCGGTCTCTAACGGTGTGTGAACATAGCCTAAGGATGTAACTAGCCCTGTATTTAAATAGCTGGCATGCACTTCTGCATAAACCTTTTGTTCTTTAGTTTACAGATTGTCCCATCATTTACACTGTTGCCATGTATTTTTATTGAGGAAAAATAGTAACTTTAAGCTCTAATGCAAAAATCTGGAATGGCGCAAATAGTCCTCCATAACTGTGCATGTACAGTATACAGTAGATATGTATATAGCTTTTCATATTAGTCCGCCTAGTAAGAGATTTCATGCCCCCTGCTGGTCGTAAGTGTTTACTTATTCATTTAAGATTTTTTTCTTTTTATTTGGCTAAACCATTTTCAACAGGCAGCAGTTTTATAAATAGAAATGTTAAAAATGTAAAAGATATTCCAAAGCCAAGCAGGTCTATGTCACATTAGAAAGGGGAGCACCAGACAAACAAGTATTGGGGCCTAAGGGTCCATTTACACGGAAAAATTATCTGACAGATTATCTGCCAAAGATTTGAAGCCAAAGCCAGAAACAGACTATAAACAGAGATCAGGTCATAAAGGAAAGCCTGAGATTTCTTCTCTTTTCAAATCCATTCCTGGCTTTGGCTTCAAATACTTGGCAGATAACCTGTCAGATAATCTTTCTGTGTAAATGGACCCTCATGGGCCGATTCGGACTATAATCGCTCGGTAGAATAGTGAAAACAATCAGCCGATGATCGTGTCATCGCTGATCGTTTATTTAGGCCCAAACCTAAAATCATCGGTCACCCACCGCGCATCGCTGCATGGAATAGCGGTGCGCGGCAGGCGACCCACGATTTTAGAAGCAGCATACATTGCCTAGTAGGGCTTCTCTTCCGCTCCCTCTTCCTCCACGGGTCCCGCGGAGCAGCATCAGCTTCAGTGCGGCCTGACTGAGCTGTCAGACCGCTCAGCCAATCACTGGCCGGGACCGATGCGGCCAGTGATTGGCTGAGCGGTCTGACGGCTCAGTCAGGCCGCTCCGGAGTTGATGCTGCAGGACGCGGGGAGGAAGACGGAGCAGAGGAGAAGCCCTGCTAGGTAATGTGTGCTGCAAGGGCTACAAGGAGATCGGTAACGATGTCCCTGCAGCCCTCGCTAAACAATCATCGGGCCGTGGAATAGGCCCAGTAAACGAGCGGCGATCTAGCAGATCGGCGCGCCTTTACATCGTTGATCGGCCTGTGGAATAGGGCCCTTAGAGTCTGATTCCCCTTGGGTCTCATAAGTGGCATGCTGTGGTTACCCCAGATATGGTCATTTCTACAAGTATATCCAATGCATCAATAAGGGTCCATTTACACAGAAAGATTATCTGACACATTATCTGCCAAAGATTTGAAGCCAAAGCCAGGAATGGATTGGAAAAGAGGAGAAATCTCAGGCTTTCCTTTATGACCTGATCTCTGTTTATAGTCTGTTTATGGCTTTGGCTTCAAATCTTTGGCAGATAATCTGTCAGATAATCTTTTTGTGTAAATGGATCCTTAGGCCATTATCACCCTCAGCTGCATACTATATTTATTAGGTATTCTTCCAGCTTGACTTCTTTCCTGTCCCCTTTTCAGTGCATGTGACACATCAGATTGGTGCTTCAGTTTTCCAAAATCCTCTGAGAAATAAGAACTAAAATCTGATTTACTGTTAGGGAACTGCTCCATCTTTTTCTTTCACTAGTTTTATTATATCTACTCCATGGTGGTTTAAAAAAATAAATACATATATATGGTTGCCCCCCAAACCAACATCGGTGTAGGTGATGAAATCAAAGTGCAGTGTCCCAGAACGCAAGGACTACTACGATTTCTATCACTTAGTCCATGCTGGTTCTGGTAACTGTGCACATGTAACGCCTGGAGTAGTGGATCCACTGGACCGTCATCAGCGATGGCACTAACCTCACCAGGGAGCGGAGTCTAAGGGGCCGCTGGTTTTCACCAGAGCCCGCCGCAAGGCGGGATGGACTTGCTGCGGCAGGCGACCCCCAGGTCGCTACCCCTGGCTTGGTTGCTGGTGATGGCAGGCGAGGCGTGGCAGGAGCAGTAGGCAGGAGATGGTGCTGGCAGGGGTCTGTAGTCGTGACCGCAGGAGACAGGCTGAAGACAGGAGCAATAGAGTAACGGGGAAGCAGGAACCAGGAACAAGGACTAGGGACCGGGTAGTGGACAGGAATCAGGAACAAGGACTAGGGACCAGGTAGCGGACAGGAATCAGGAACAACAGGGAGCTGGGCCAAACGCTATGGGAAGCATGTAGAGGCTCCAACACCTGTAGTGGGGCAGGGCTGGAATTTATAGGGAGTGATTGTGCACATGGACCAATTAGGAGAGCACTGCCCCTTTAAATCTGAGACAGCCGGCGCGCGCGCGCCCTAGGAGGCGGGGACGCGCGCGCCGGCCGACACAGCGACGGACAGGAGCGTGGAGAGGTAAGGCGCCCCCCGGGGCCGAAGTGACAGCAGCGCCGGGTCCCTGCCTACGGACACCGGCTGCTGCATGGGGCAGTGGGGAGTCGCGGCGGCGGCCCGGAGCACGGGACGCCGCCGCGGCCGTGACAGTACCCCCCCCCTTTGGCCTCCCCCTCTTTCTGGCCTGTAGGAACCTCTTGATGAGGTCTTGGTCCAGGATGTTAGCCTCGGGTTCCCAGGACCTCTCCTCAGGACCAAATCCTTTCCAGTCCACTAGGAAGGATCGTCTCCCTCTGACAGTTTTCATAGCCAGAATGTCTTTGACAATGTAAACGTCATCAGAGACGGCTTGTGGAGCAGAGAGCGAAGCCTTATCGGAGAACCGGTTGAGGACCACTGGCTTTAAGAGGGAGACATGGAAGGCGTTTGGAATCCGCATCGTAGGGGGTAGGCGGAGTTTGTAGGTGACAGGGTTGAGGCGTTTTAGCACCGAGAAAGGACCGAGGAATCGAGGACCCAACTTGTAGCTGGGAATCTTGAGTCGGACATATTTGGCCGAGAGCCAGACTTTGTCACCAGGGAGAAAATTCATGGCGGGTCTTCTTCTCTTATCCGCCTGGTCCTTCATGCGGACAGATGCCTTGAGCAGAGATTGTCGAGTCTGTTCCCAGATTGACTGCAGGTCAGATAACAACTCCTCCACGGCTGGGACCTCAGAGGATGGAGAGAGAGGCAGAGGAGGACGAGGGTTACGTCCATAGACCACATAGAAGGGTGACTTGCCTGTGGAGCTCGAGTCCAGATGATTGTAGGAAAACTCTGCCCAAGGAAGCAGACTGGACCAGTTGTCCTGGCGAGCGGAGACGAAATGTCGAAGATAATTGCCAAGGACCTGATTGACCCTCTCCACTTGCCCATTGGTCTGGGGATGATAGGCCGAAGAGAAGTCCAGCTTCACTTGGAGTAGAGAGCAGAGAGCACGCCAGAATCTGGAGACAAATTGTGAGCCTCTGTCAGAGACTATATGAAGAGGAAGACCATGGAGGCGGAAGATATGCTGAAAGAACAGCTGGGCCAGGCGAGGGGATGATGGTAATCCAGGAAGAGCCACGAAGTGGGACATCTTGGAGAAGCGGTCCGTGACAACCCAGATGACTGTGTTACCCGCAGATGGAGGTAAGTCTGTGACAAAGTCCATGCCTATATGACACCAGGGGCGGTCTGGAACTGGCAAGGGCTGAAGTAGGCCGGCAGGTCTTTGATGAGAGGACTTGTTTCTGGCACAGATGGTACAGGACGCCACAAAGTCTTTGACATCCTGGAGTAGGCTAGGCCACCAGTAGTGGCGGGAGATCAGTTGCCCGGTCTTTAGAACTCCCGGATGCCCGGCCACCATAGAGGAATGACCCCATTTCAAGATGCGTTTACGGAGTGCGGGGCGCACATAAGTCTTACCGGGAGGCAACTGCTGCAGAGTAGAAGTGGCAACTGGTACTAGGCGATCGGGAGGTATTATGTGTCGAGGAGATTCCTCTTGCCCCATAACATCGGATGCTCGGGATAACGCATCGGCCTTGATATTCTTCTCGGCTGGACGGAAATGAATGGTGAAGTTGAACCGAGAGAAGAAGAGGGACCACCTGGCCTGCCGGGGATTGAGGCGTTGAGCCGATTGGAGGTAGAGGAGGTTCTTGTGGTCCGTGTAGATGTTAACGGGATGTTTAGCCCCCTCTAGGAGATGACGCCACTCCTCCAGTGCCAGCTTAATAGCCAGGAGTTCCCGATCTCCTATAGTATAGTTCCTCTCGGCAGGGGAAAAAGTCTTAGAAAAGAACCCGCAGGTTCTGGTCTTGCCTGATGTGTCCCTTTGCGAGAGGACTGCTCCGGCGCCCACAGAGGAAGCATCAACTTCAAGAGAAAACGGCTTGGAGACATCCGGGCGGACTAGAGCAGGAGCGGAGGCAAAGGCAGACTTTAGGCTATTGAAGGCATGTTCGGCCTCGGGAGGCCAGCGTCTAGGATCCGCCTTCTTCTTTGTGAGAGCCACTATGGGTGCAACCAGGGTAGAGAAGTGAGGGACGAATTGCCGATAGTAGTTGGCAAATCCAAGGAATCGTTGGATAGCTCTAAGTCCCTCAGGACGAGGCCACTGGAGAACAGCTGAGAGCTTGGCAGGATCCATCTGTAGGCCCCGGTCGGAGACAATGTATCCAAGAAACGGCAGGCTGCGCTGATGGAAAACGCACTTCTCCAGCTTGGCATACAAACGGTTGGCCCGTAGTCTCCGTAGAACCTGTCGTACATGGGACACGTGGGTCTGCTGGTCGTGGGAGAAGACCAGGATGTCGTCAAGATAGACAATGACGCAGACGTAGAGGAGATCGCGGAATAAATCATTCACGAATTCCTGGAAGACCGCTGGGGCGTTGCATAGGCCGAATGGCATGACCAGATATTCGTAGTGCCCATCTCTGGTGTTGAAAGCGGTCTTCCATTCGTCTCCTTCACGAATACGGATCAGGTTATACGCTCCCCTGAGATCCAACTTGGAGAAGATCCTAGCTCCACGGAGACGGTCGAATAGTTCTGGGATTAGCGGAAGAGGATAGCGGTTCTTGACAGTCACCTTATTTAAGCCCCGGTAGTCTATGCATGGGCGGAGGGAACCGTCCTTCTTCTGCACAAAGAAAAATCCAGCGCCAGCGGGAGACGTGGATTTACGGATGAAGCCCTTCTGTAAGTTCTCCCGGATGTAGGAGGACATGGCTTCCGTCTCAGGCACAGAGAGAGGGTATACTCGACCACGTGGAGGAGAAGTTCCAGGAAGAAGGTCTATAGGGCAATCATAGGACCGATGAGGTGGTAGAGAGTCTGCCTCCTTGGCAGAGAAGACATCAGTAAAGTCTTGGTATTCGTGCGGTAGACCAGACAAAGGCTTGGCATTAGCAGGTGACCTCGTAGAGCACTTGGGTTGAGGAGGTCTCAGACACCTATTAGGACAGTCCTGGCCCCAGCTGAGAACCTCCCCAGTTCTCCAGTCCAGCTTAGGGGTATGTAATTGCAGCCAAGGAAGACCCAGCAAGATGGCGGAGGAGGAATGGCGCAAGACGTAGAAGGAGATCCTCTCCTGATGTAAGGCGCCCACCTGGAGGACTAGGGGTTCAGTCTGGCAGTGCACAGCTTCGGTAAGAATCTCGCCCGTGATCGAAGAGATAGACCGGGGTTGGGCTAGCTGTATCACGGGTAGCCGCCATCTTTGGACCAACGAAGCAGAAATGAAACTGCCAGCAGCGCCAGAGTCGATGAGGGCCGTAGTCTGGAGAACTTGCCCTGAGGGTGTCTGGATGGAGACTGGCATAGTCAATCTTGGAGAGGTGGCATTCACACCTAGGGAGACCTCTCCCACTGGACCTAGGTGCGAGCGTTTCCCGGACGCTGAGGACGTTGGGGACATCTCTGCCGAAAGTGATCAGCGCCACCGCAGTATAGGCAGAGATTCAGCTCTAGTCGACGGGCCCTTTCTTCAGTCGTCAAGCGAGCTCGATCCACCTGCATAGGAACTTCTGGAGACGACTGGGGCATAGGAGCAACGGGATTTTGGAATACCGGTGCCAACCGAGGATGGCGACGGGGCAGACTCAGACGCCGTTCTTGTCGGACCTCCTCCTCTCTCTCGGAAAACCTGGTGTCGACTCTGGTAGCCAGTAGAATGAGTTCGTTCAAGGAGGTAGGAAGGTCTCGGGCAGCGAGCACATCTTTCACTCGAGTGGAAAGGCCCTTCTTGAAGGTGGCTAATAGGGCGGCCTCGTTCCAGTCCAATTCAGCTGCCAGGGTGCGGAACTGGATGGCATAGTCACCAACAGAGGAGCTCCCTTGAGAGAGGTTGAGGAGAGCTGTCTCAGCTGAAGTAGCACGGGCAGGTTCCTCAAAGACGGAGCGAAACTCGGCCAGGAAGGTTCGGAGATTGGCAGCAACAGGGTCATCTCGGTCCCACAGCGGCGTAGCCCAGGCCAGAGCTCTACCCTCCAATAGGCTGATGATGAAAGCCACTTTAGAGCGCTCGGTGGGAAACTGACTACTTAAAAGTTCAATATGCATGGTGCACTGAGCCAGGAATCCCCTGCACAACTTGGGATCGCCTCCATATTTAGTCGGGAGGGCCAGTCGAAGTCTCGAGGTGGCTGCTGGTGGTGGTGAGCGCTGGGCTGTAGCATGCTGCTGTAGGGCGGCAGTCAATTGCTGGATTTGCTGCGACTGTTGCTGGATTTGTTGAGCCTGTTGCGCGACCACTCTGGCGACGTCACGGAGATCAGGCACCTCGCCGGGATCCATGGTTGGAGCCTACTGTAACGCCTGGAGTAGTGGATCCACTGGACCGTCACCAGCGATGGCACTAACCTCACCAGGGAGCGGAGTCTAAGGGGCCACTGGTTTTCACCAGAGCCCGCCGCAAGGCGGGATGGACTTGCTGCGGCAGGCGACCCCCAGGTCGCTACCCCTGGCTTGGTTGCTGGTGATGGCAGGCGAGGCGTGGCAGGAGCAGTAGGCAGGAGATGGTGCTGGCAGGGGTCTGTAGTCGTGACCGCAGGAGACAGGCTGAAGACAGGAGCAATAGAGTAACGGGGAAGCAGGAACCAGGAACAAGGACTAGGGACCGGGTAGTGGACAGGAATCAGGAACAAGGACTAGGGACCAGGTAGCGGACAGGAATCAGGAACAACAGGGAGCTGGGCCAAACGCTATGGGAAGCATGTAGAGGCTCCAACACCTGTAGTGGGGCAGGGCTGGAATTTATAGGGAGTGATTGTGCACATGGACCAATTAGGAGAGCACTGCCCCTTTAAATCTGAGACAGCCGGCGCGCGCGCGCCCTAGGAGGCGGGGACGCGCGCGCCGGCCGACACAGCGACGGACAGGAGCGTGGAGAGGTAAGGCGCCCCCCGGGGCCGAAGTGACAGCAGCGCCGGGTCCCTGCCTACGGACACCGGCTGCTGCATGGGGCAGTGGGGAGTCGCGGCGGCGGCCCGGAGCACGGGACGCCCCCGCGGCCGTGACAGCACACTGCAACTGCTGCTAGTTTTCCCCCTGATATTCCCTGGTTATTTGTATTCTCATGTATATCTTGGTATATATATATACTCCTGATTATTATGATTACCTTGTTCAGTGGTATGCAAGGCTGTGGATCACGTGCCAGTGCCCTGTAACCATGGTTCCTCCAATGGCCGACTAGCTTTGGCCAGGAGCAACCATGTGACTTCCCACTTCCTGCTGACAAGGGAGTTCAGCCCCTGCTTTCAAGCAAGGAGGTTGTGTTGCTCTGTCCTCTCCCTCAGAAGGGGACAGAAGCGTCTCTGCAGCCTTTTCACCATAAGAAGAGTGACTGATTCTGCTACTGCGTTCCAGTAAACGGCTGCCTGCCTATACAAGTGTCCGGAGTCATCTTCTCTCTCATCTGGGTGTCGTGCGGATATCTCTCTCATCTCTACAAGTACCCACAGCAAGTATCACTCCCAAACTCGTCCACCCAGCAACGCTAGTTTCTTCTCATACTACTACTCCCAACATCCGGAACGCATCTCCGCAGACTATGCAGCATCACTCCTACACTAACTGTCCAAGCCTGCTATATACCCGGTTGCAATGGGAGGAACTCGTTAATATAAGTTACTTCAACTTTAATAAAACCGCTGTTACTGAACCCTGGCATTGGTGTCTACTAACTGGTGCCCTGACTAGGTGCAGCGAAGAATCGCATGCCCATCATCACCCGCAGATTCCACAGACCGGCCCTACAGCTGTGCCGCCCTCAGGCCTATACCGTGACAAGTTTAACCCCTGCAGCTGCCCCGGTCATTGCCCACTCATAACATCAGCACTGCGGAAGTGGCCCCCAGGAGCCAGGGCACCGCATTTTGGCATCACGAACAGGATCTTACACCCCGCGGTGTTCATATTTACTACCCCTCATCATCCTCAGAGACTCTGCTATTGCCATGCTGCGGCCTGCTAAGGGGTCAAGTCAGCTGGGGACGCACTGTCTTCGCGCGCGCGCTCCGCTCAGGCTCCGCCCTGGCCCTGCAGTGCCCAAGCCTCTGTTGCAGGAGGGGAGAAGATTGTGCCTGGACCGCCGGAAGTGTTGGTGCTGACTTCTGCCCTATCCCTCTCCGGTTCCGGACACTCTGCCTATCGGTGCCTGCTGTTCCCGCGAGCTCTCCTCGCCTCTGCTCCCTTCCAGGTGCCTTACACCGGAACCCCTCATCATGTCCACCAGCCATCACAGTGACTCTGACGGGTCCGGCAGTCCGCCCATGGCCCGGGCGTCACCCGCAGCTCCCGTTGCTATGGCTACCGCAGCGGTTCCGTTCTTCATTGGTCCCAACAATCTCCCCAGCTATAAAGGGGAACCCCACACGTTGGCTGCTTTCAAGGAAAAAATTTCCCGCACCCTTGAACTTGTCTCACTCTCTCCCACTCAGCAGGTGCAGTTGCTGCTAGGACAACTTGAGGGTCCCGCTGCAGAGGAGGTGAGATCCTGGCCAGCTACGGAGAAAGCTAATGTACAACAGATCCTGGCCCGGCTGAGTTAAGAATTTGAGGTACAGTCACCCACGGAGGTCCGCCTTAAGTTTTATGACCGAAGACAAAGGCCAGGTGAGACCCTCAGAGACTATGCACTAGCACTCCAATCTGCCTACCGGGCCCTGAGACAGGTTGATAAAATAGACCCCTCAGCTGTGGAGAGTATGATCACTGACCGCTTCATAGAGGGGGTGGACTCTAGAATTATCCAGAGCCAACTGCGTATGCTAGCTGCCCAAAACCCTACAATGCCTTTCCTGGACTTCAAGACTCTGGCTCTAAGGGTGGTTGGCATTGACAATCCCTGTGCCGGCTGTACTCCGGGTTCAGATTCCCCGGACCCGGTGGGACCTATACCCTCACCTCCAGTGCCCACTATGGTTCCACCGGTTTCCGCTATGCAAGCTGCCCAACAGTCTATCCCAGCTAGCTCACCAGCGATCCCTGCTCTCCTTACGCAAGTGGTTGACACCCTCTGCCAAGCCCTAAGGGGGCTACAAGGGGCCTATCCAACACCTCCACCACCACAGGACCCCTGCCCTGAGTATTCAGTTTCTGATCGGCCTCCTCCACAGAGACTTAGATCCTCTGAACGCCCCTATTGCCGCCACTGTAGGCGACATGGACACTACCGCTCTCAGTGCTATCAGTTAAACGGGCTACCCCTGGGTCCGAGGGCCAACACCCAGGAGGTTGAGATCCAGGCCCGCAGGAAGCACAGTGGTTCTCAAGGTTCCTCTCACAATGCCCGCATGTGACTCTCTGGGTGGAAGGAGTCCCCCTGGAGGCTCTGGTAGATACAGGTTCCCAGGTTACCACTATCCCGAGGCATGTGTTTGAAGAACATTGGGATCTGAGAACCCTAGGTCCAGTTGAGAAATACCGTCTGAAACTTATTGCTAGTAATGGTCGCCCTATTGTGCAACTAGGTTATTGGGAGCCCACTGTCTGCATAGGGAAGCGAGAGCTAGCACGTCAGGGTATCATTGTTACTGAGGCTCAGGGAGATAGTGGGACTGTGGTATTAGGCATGAATATTATCCGTCATGTATTCACTGAAGTGTTGGATGTCTTGAATGCCTCTATGTCTTGTGCTTCTCCTTAGTACAGGCAAGCCGTCCAGAAGACCATTAAATTGCTCACCGCTCAGCGGAAGTTTGCCAATCCTCGAGGAGAAATCTGCCGTGTCCGCACTAGAGACGCTCGCCCGATCACCATCCCAGCTAACAGTGAGTTCCTTATCTGGTGCAGGGTTCGTCCGGGGCTCAACAATGTTGACTATGTGGCCCTTCTGGATGCTATCGAGATTGAGGGACAACCTCTTGTCAGAGCCGCTAGAAGCCTGGTGACCATCTCCAATGGTCAGGTCCCTGTCCGTCTAGTGAATCTTGGAGACTCTCCTGCTGATCTACCCAAGTTCACCACCGTGGCCATGCTATATCAACTCGATCCTGAGGACATTGTCTGTGAGGAAACTATTGCCTATGAGAGGTCCATCCGTGGCACTCAAAGAGATTCGAACAGGACCCCTGCCCCTTGGTGGGACGAACTCCATATTGGTGATGCCAATACTCCACTTGAATATCTCCACGGCATCCTCAAGGTGGCCAAAAGGTATCATGAGGCCTTCAGCAAACACTCTCTTGATTTCGGGAAGACCCAGCTGGTCCAGCATCGGATCAACACTGGGGACCACCTGCCTATTAAAGAAAAACATCGGCCTATTCCTCCCGCCAGCTATCAGCAGGTTAAACAACTGCTTCGGGAGATGAAAGATTCCAACGTTATACAGGAAAGCCAGAGTCCGTGGGCCGCCCCTATTGTCCTCGTGAGAAAAAAAGACGGCAACATCCGGTTCTGCGTGGACTATAGAAAACTGAACGCAATCACGCACAAGGATGCCTATCCCTTGCCCCGGATCGAGGAGTCTATTGCCGCTTTGGGGTCGGCTGCCTACTTCTCCACCTTGGATCTCACGAGTGGGTACTGGCAAGTTCCCATGGCGCCCGAAGATCGGGAGAAAACGGCCTTTACTACCCCCATGGGACTCTTTGAATTCACCAGCATGCCCTTTCGCCTATGTAACGCTCCTGCTACCTTCCAGCGACTAATGGAATGATGTCTCGGCCATCTCAACTTCCAGAGCGTCCTGCTGTATCTAGACGATGTGATCGTCTACTCTCGCACCTATGAGGATCATGTCCGACACCTGGCTGAGGTGTTTCAGGTCCTCATTGATCACGGCCTAAAGATCAAACCCTCCAAGTGCCACCTGCTCAAACCCCAAGTGAACTATCTGGGGCATGTTGTTAGCGCCGAGGGGATACGGCCAGATCCAGAAAAGATCGCGGCTGTGGAACAGTGGGATACCCCTAGGACCGTGAAGGAGGTGAGAATTTTCCTCGGATTTGCCGGCTATTACCGCCACTTCATTCCCCACTTTGCACAAGTGGCCGAGCCCCTCACTGAACTTCTCCGGGGGTGCCCTCGGGAAAGTTACAATAGGCAACTCCCCGTTGAGTGGACCGATCGACAAGAGACTGCCTTCCAAACCTTAAAACGTCTGTTGACCACGCCTCCTATCCTAGCCTACCCAGACTATAACCTTCCCTTCCGGCTCTACACCGATGCCAGTTTCCAGGGCCTAGGTGCCGTGTTGTCTAAAATTCAAGATGGTCAAGAGAGAGTTGTGGCCTATGCCAGCCGGAGTCTGCGGGGTGCTGAGAAGAATGACAATAACTACAGCTCCTTCAAGTTGGAGTTACTCGCCCTTGTGTGGGCTGTCACTGAGAAGTTCAAGGACTACCTTGCTGCCACTCCTGTTACCATCTACACGGACAACAACCCGCTAGCACATCTCAATACTGCTCGGCTAGGTGCCCTGGAACAACGGTGGGCCTCTCGGCTGGCCAATTTCAGGTTTGAGATCAAATACCGCAGTGGAAAGGCTAACGTCAATGCGGATCTCCTCTCCCGGCTACCTAGAGGTGAAGAGCCCCCGGAGGACAGCGTTTGGGAAGACGTCGAAATGCCTCCCTTCTATCAAAGGTTCGCCACCCAAGGCGCCATAGAAGCAGCTAGGCCTGAAACGTCCTCTTCTCCACCGAAGGCTCCGCAGGATTTGGCCAGGTGGCAGACTGTTCAAGAGGAGTCCAGAGTCCTGGGAGAAATCTATGATTACCTCTCTACCGGTCGGGTTCCCATGCGGATCAAGAGACCCTACCCGGATGTCGAGCTGAGGCGACTCTGGAGGCAGAGAAAAAGGCTCTTCCTACAAAAGGGACTAATCTTGCGAAACTCCCTCGACCCTGTCTCTGGGGAGAGGTGCCACCAGATCCTAATTCCCAGCTGGGATGCTAAGATGGTGCTAGATGCCTACCATGACCAGTCCGGTCATTTCGGGGTCCACAAAACGGAGGCCACCATTCGACGGCGATTCTATTGGATCGGAATGAGAGCCGATATCGAAAACTGGTGTGCTGAGTGCCCTGCTTGTAATATCTCCAAGGCTGGAGGAAGGGAACCAAGAGCCCCCTTACATCCCATCAGCGCCCACAGGCCGAATCAGCTTGTCGCCCTAGACCATGTGAAGTTAGCCCCCACCAGATGTGGATACACTTATGCCCTACTGATGGTCGACCACTATTCCAAGTGGGTAGTCGTGGTGCCTGTCAGAGATCTAACCGCTAAAACTACAGCCTTCACCTTCTACCGGGAGTACGTGAAACATTATGGCTGTCCAGAGTCTCTGCTGACGGACCGGGGTCCGGCCTTCGAATCACAACTGTTCCAGGAGCTGTGTGCCTACCACGAGTGTAAGAAACTCCGCACTACGGCCTATCACCCCCAAGGGAATGGCCTGTGCGAAAAGATCAATCAAGTGTTTATCAACATGTTAAGGACGGCTTCAGTGGCCAAACGAGCGGAATGGCCTCATCTCTTGGACGAGCTGGTGGAAATCTACAATAATACCACCCACTGCTCCACGGGCTACTCTCCGTTCTACTTGATGTTTGGGCGTCCAAGCCAACTCCCCCAGGACCGCGCACTCGGGATCCAAGCTCCTGACACTCTCAATCCCCTGCCCGAGACTGACTGGGTCCAAGAGCATCAAAGGAGAATTCAGGATGCTCGGGAGATTGTGGAACAAAGGATGGGAGAAGCTCATCAGCGTCAGGAAGAGGCCTATAACCGGAGAGCGACTGCTACACCCCTACGAGTGGGAGACCGAGTCTGGCTGAAAAAGTATCACCGCTCTCACAAACTCGACAGCCTATGGGAGCTTGAGCCTTATGTTATCTCTGCGATTCCCTATCCAGAGACCGATGTCTACGAGATTAAAAAAACGGGACTAGCTCCAAAGACTGTGCATAGGAACTGGATAAAACTGTGTGCCAAGGAAGATTAACAAGGCCTTGCAGCACCATGCCCGGCACCTGCACCAACACCCCTCGCCACTCCGGCACCTCCAGCCAAACCTCTCTCTCTGGAAGAGATGTTCCAAACGGAACCGTTTCTCATACCCGTCGGCTATGCGGGTATCCCTGTCCACGTCCCCGCTGTTCCTCCTCCTCCAAGTCTACCTCCAGCGGCTCCGCCTCTGCCGTCACCTACCAGAGAAGATCGTCAACCTACATCAGAGACACTCACTGTTGAAGAGGCCCTTCCACTGAGACGGTCTGAGCGTTCAACCCGAGGAGTTCCACCTGTACGATACAGAGAGCTAAGCCCTTAGAGGGTTAAACTGTTTTGCTGTTCAGTATTTCTGTTTTTGTTTGGTGTGAAAAGTTATGCAACGTTCAAGGTTCGTGCATGGTCCTCCTGACCAAATTCCCTGTATTAACCAGCCATGAGCTGATGGACACTTACCATAAAAAAAAAGAAAGAGTTCTCTAGTGCCTGTCCCAGAGCTTTTAGCCATGGACGATGGACGATGGTCTTTATTGCCTCAAAGAGACTCTCCCTAACAGAGACACTTAACCCATTCCTTCCTAAAGCACTTTTCTGTGAGTGTGTGATACCCAAAGTTATTATTGCACTTATTCAAGTATTGCACTTATTTCTGCTATTGTATTTCAGTATTATCAAAGTCTCTTATATTTCCTCCTCTGAGCAGGCAAAAGGATGTATAAGTAGCCTCAGAGTAGAGTGCCTCTTTTTGTAAGAAACAGTGTATTTTTCTAGCGTCAAAGTCAGATACAGTAGCTCCTCCTCTGAGTAAGAGAAGTCAGTTCATATATACCTCAGAGAAAGTCTAGATTATATAGGAGTGTATTTTCTCATCCAGTCTCGTATTCTCAGTATTGTCTATATTATCTTTATAGCTGGAAAGATTTAGTTGAGCCAGTTTGTATTTAGATTTCTCTCAGGTTTCCTTAAGATTTACTTGAGCCAGTTCTCATCAAAGACCTCGTTGTATATGTCGTCCTTTGTACTTCCCTTCCTGGTGTCTCTAGTGTTGGTCGCCCTGTTTTGTCTCCACACGTTAGTAACCACACATAGTAATACTCCAACATTTACACTTGTCCATACCCATTGCACCTGGGATGCCTTTTCGTGTGTTTGGCCTATAGAGTGCTTGTGTCGCATGATTGCTTGTGTGTATGAGGGATCCCAAAAGTGTATGGTTGCTTTTATTATTTTTCTCTCTCTCTTCCAGGTATCCAAGACATTTCACAAACAGGCCAAGGGAATACACAGGTCTTCACAGTTCTCCTCCAGTAGGGTAACACTTTATACAGAAAACCTACTGTCTAACTGGCTGGAACATGGAGGGTCACCCGCCAGCAGTTAAGTTGTCCTGGCTTACACGTCAGATGGTTCACGCACTAGCTACCTGGTCGCCAGAGTACGCTAGGCACCCCTAGGTGAAGTCCTGCCACTAGGGTTTCTCATTCTTTCTCCTTTTCCACCTGTGCCTTGGGCATGGGAGACACACACCTCATCACACTCACTCTCATCTTTCATTCCTGTTGTTTGATTGTCAAGTCTATTCATGTTTGCTACCTTCTAGCTAGGGAGGTATGCAGTGTCCCAGAACGCAAGGACTACTACTCCTATCGTGCTCATTTCTATCACTTAGTCCATGCTGGTTCTGGTAACTGTGCACACTGCAACTGCTGCTAGTTTTCCCCCTGATATTCCCTGGTTATGTGTATTCTCATGTATATCTTGGTATATATATATATATATATATATATATATATATATATATATATACTCCTGTGTATTATTATTACCTTGTACAGTGGTATGCAAGGCTGTGGATCACGTGCCAGTGCCCTGTAACCATGGTTCCTCCAATGGCCGACTAGCTCTGGCCAGGAGCAACCATGTGACTTCCCACTTCCTGCTGACAAGAGAGTTCAGCCCCTGCTTTCAAGCAAGGAGGTGGTGGTGCTCTGTTCTCTCCCTCAGAAGGGGACAGAAGCGTCTCTGCAGCCTTTTCACCATAAGAAGAGTGACTGATTCTGCTGCTGCGTTCCAGTAAACGGCTGCCTGCCTATACAAGTGTCCGGAGTCATCTTCTCTCTCATCTGGGTGTCGTGCGGATATCTCTCTCATCTCTACAAGTACCTACAGCAAGTGTTACTCCCAAGTTTGTCCACCCAGCAACGCTAGTTTCTTCTCATACTACTACTCCCAACATCCGGCACGTATCTCCGCAGCCTATGCAGCATCACTCCTGCACTAACTGTCTAAGCCTGCTATATACCCGGTTGCAACCGGAGGAACTCGTTACTACAAGTTACTTCAACTTTAATAAAACCGCTGTTACTGAACCCTGGCATTGGTGTCTACTAACTGGTGCCCTGACTAGCTGCAGCGAAGAATCGCATGCCCATCATCATCCGCAATTCCACAGACCGGCCCTACAGCTGTGCCGCCCTCAGGCCTATACCGTGACAAGTATAACCCCTGCAGCTGCCCCGGTCATTGCCCGCTCATAACATCAGCACTGCGGAAGTGGCCCCCAGGGGCCAGGGCACCGCAAAAGCGCTATGGAGGAAAAAGCGAAAACGCTAAATTGAAAATTGTCATTAGGGCCAAGGGGTATAATGGGTTATATAGCTGATTGTAGGAAGTGCCAGGAGTTGGATACCGGCTGATCTAATATTGATCATCAATCAAGCTGGATAAATCCCTTTAAATTTAGGGCTGCAGAGGACAGGTCATTGTTCCACATTAAGTAGAAAGGTAAAAAGTTGGGGTTCAGCAGAGGATGCATCTCCCTGCCACTAGTTCCACATTGTATATAATACAACAAAGTCAGCTTTATAGCTTTTTTTTACCCTTTATAGAATCTCATTTCCCTCTACTGAAGCTCTGGCATCAAAGGCCCAGGGTGTGTAGTTCTCTATAGTGAGTTTGCTTTATTACAGATAATCACAATGAAATCCCAGCTCCACAAAGGCTTTTTGCCTTTAATGGAATTTCTCATTTGCTTTCAGCTTTATGACACCGTCCTCATTTGGACAAAGTCCTCTCTCCTGGCACATCCGTCGCCTCTCATGCCTGCGCTGCACGCAAAGAGCTAAACACTAGATAGAAAAGATATTTATATGCTTTCTATCTAGTCCTGCATCACTAACAACACATTGTGTCATCTGGCTGCTGGATAAACCAGTATCTGATAAGGTAACATATACTGGGCTACCAGCTGGCCAGGAACACAGCATATTACTGGGGCTTGTTCCAAAAGATAGCAGAAACTATCACCAGGTTAGAAGTCAGTAACCTGCTGTTATGTCTCTATAGCACACAGGGTGCTGAGGATGAAGGTACGTTTCTTGCCTTCATCCTCTCCACCATTTTTGTAATATTAGCATTTTATTCCCTATGTTAATGAGGATGAATATCACTAGAGTGGACCGGCTGGGGCGGATTGGTGCATTGGGAGTGGTAGTCCTATCCCCAGAGCACTAAAATGTCTCATTAGCATAGGGCAGGGGTAGGAAACCTTTACTCTGTGTGAATTGGCCCTAATAAGAGAAAACATTGATTTCAAAATTAATAAATAAACATTAATAAAATAATAATAATAATATTATATTATTATTATTATTATTATTATCATTATCATTATTATTAATAATAATAATAATAATAATAATACATAGGTAAACAGTGTCAGACTGGGGTATCTTGGGCCCAACAGAGGAAATTATCCTGGGGGCCCACTAATGAAGAACCAATGAGAAACAACATGTCAGTCAGTGTTTGTGCAGGTTTGAAAGCTGGGGGCCCCCGGAGGATTCTCCGGTCCTCTGGTGGGCCAGTCCGACACTGTAAGTAAACAAATATCCTCAATTTAAAAGTCTAGTATCTGTCAATCATTCGGCAGTGGCCAGAGGACTGGAGAAGCCAAATACTGGATCACAAGCAGTGAGGTAAGAATAGACTGCTAGTAATCTGGAAACTGACAACACAGATATATACATATCCCAGACCCCAATACTGTATATACATATCGGTGCTGTCAGTTTCCCTTTATCTTTATTGGCCGCACAAATACGTTTGCACAGGAAGATGTACTGCCAATAAAAGTATATTTTAAGGCCATGTTTACACACTGTATTTTACCAATAATCAATGGCCGTTTTTGCAGTTCGCAACAACAGCCGTTCTTTATTGACAGCTATCGATCACATGATCACATAGAACCATGGCCGCAGTGTATACACACAGTATACATGACGGCCGTGGTTCTCTGCGGCCGCGGAAAATAATTGACAGGTCTATTTTGTGCGGCCGCTATTCAGTAAACAGCAGACAAACAAACTGTGCTTACAGTGTAAAGTACAGCTCCTGGCCGTACTTTACATTGTGGGCTATGGCAAATTGGAGCGTGGGGATACCCGAATGTGCCCGCATTCCAATTCAAATAAAGTGATGTTCATCCGGCCGATACTACAGTATCAGCCAAGTAAACATCTCAGACATACAATGTGTGAACATGGCCTAAAGCAGGTTCTAAGCAGATGATCAGCCGATGCGTGGGCATTTTCTCTGTCCTCCGCTGATCAATGTCACTTTTACACAGACTGATTACACTGGTCAACAAATTTTCAAAAGTTGTTTGGTTCAAAAATAAAATTATCCATTTCTTAGTGATTTTTATGTGCTGAATTCAAATATCACAAGGAAAAATGTGAATTGTCTCTAGTTTCTATGATATGGAAGAGTTCTCATGTTACTGTTTTGTGAATTGTATAGAATACAGTATAATAGCCGACATATTTATTACTTCTGCAATCATAAGGAAGCAAGTTTACTGTTCATAAACTTTTGAAATATTTTCATAGGAAACTTAGTTCTATCTGAAATCAACTACAATTTACAGGCACATCCAAGAATTTTTACAAATTAAATATGTTTTTTTCATCCGTTTTTCACAAAAAAACTGATGAAAAACACGGATAGCAAAAACGCAGTGTGAACCTAGCCTTATACCATAACTATTGGTCATTCTAAGATGATGCAATATACCAGTTGATGATGTAATACTAATGATGCAAACTTTTCCTAGTATTGTATCACAGACTGTGAGAAGTATAGAAAGTACGTCTATATCTTGAAGATTAGAGCCAATTTCAAAATTTGAACATTATTTTCGATCTCAGCACCCCAAAATTAGCTAAGTTCAACTGTTTTTATGTCGGAACCTTTTTGGCTGTTGACCACTGTTATCAGCCACACGAACATTTCTAACAACGCTCCTGGTCGATAGTGGCTGCATAAAAGGCCCTTAAAAAGTTGATGTGTAGGGTTCTGGAAAACCAGACAATCTTAGTAAATCAGCCCAGTGTGCCTTGTATTTCCTCTTTGGAAGCACAGTCCACACCACTGACACCAGGGCTGTATGGGCTGACACCAGGGCTGGCCAGCAATACCATGAACAAGACTTGCAGGATAACAATTCATGATTGACTATGAACAGTAGTGTTGTTCATCATCTTCTATGTTATCATTGACCATTCAGCATTATGATTGCTCAGAAAAAAAGTGAATTCTCTCAATAATTGGCGAGTGCATATGTACTTGTATTGGGTCATATTAACCTAGCCAGGAGATGACGCCAGCCCAGGTATCCAGCCCAGGATGCCTGGACTTGAAACCTATACATTGTGCATAGCTAGTCCTGCTCTTAGTCAAAAAGTGGGTATAACTGTATCTAGATAATGCTCTGTGAGCCAAACACCCTTAAAGGGAACCTGTCACCCCCCCGTGCCGGGGTGACAGGCTCCCGACCCCCCGTTAGAGCCCCCTATACTCACCTAATCCCGCCGGGTCCCGCTTCTGGAGGTGGTCGGGTGATGAAGATCTCAGCCGCTGCAGCCCGGCGCGCGCGCTGAGAGATGAGTCCAACGCTCATAGAGAATGACGGGGCGCTGGACTCTCCTGTCATTCTCTATGGGTGTTGGACTCATCTCTCAGCGCGCGCGCCGGGCTGCAGCGGCTGAGATCTTCATCACCCGACAGCATCCAGAAGCGGGACCCGGCGGGATTAGGTGAGTATAGGGGGCTCTAACGGGGGGTCGGGAGCCTGTCACCCCGGCACGGGGGGTGACAGGTTCCCTTTAAAGGGGTTATCCAGCGCTACAAAAACATGGCCACTTTTGCCCCTACTGTTGTCTCCAGTTCAGGTGAAGTTTGCAATTACTTCAATTGAACTGAGTTTCTAAACCCCACCCAAACATTAGACAACAGTAGGGGGAAAGTGGCCATGCTTTTGTAGCGCTGGATAACCCCTTTAACTCCAGACTGATACACTTCATACAGCTAGTCCTGCTGTCAGCTGGGGAGTGAAGACATTTGTATCCAGTCTAGACAATGCTCTGTGAGCTAAGTTCCATGCAGATTGTGGGCGCTGTCTGTGGTGTAAGATGCTCCAAGTGTATTAAAAGGGAAAAAACTCTATTATACACAAATGGGGGAGATTTATCAAAGCCTGAGCAGGGGAGCAGTTGCCCATAGCAACCAATCAGATTGCTGCTTTCATTATCAGAAAGGCCTCTGTAAAATAAAAAAGCTAGAATCTGATTGGTTGCTCTGGGCTGTTCTTCTACACAAGTTTTATTAAATTTCCCCCATGTTTATTTCCACTGCAGTGTACATTTATTGCTGCCATCAATTACAGCAAATGTCTCAGGCCACACCCCTTCCTGCTAAGCCCCACCCACTGCCCCAATGTTATACTCCATTACACTAAGATAATACACAGAGCAGCAGTGGCAGTTATGATGACATCACACAGCACATGACATCACTGAGCTCATGACATCACAACTGTAATCAATCAATGTAAACAACTCTAATCTGGACCCTGGAGTCATTGGGGGCTGACAGCTTGTAGAGGACGAGTCCAGGTATGTAGCTCTTCCTCTTCCCTGAGACCTCATCACACATCGTGTAGCTGGGAGGGAGAGGTTAGAACGGCACCATTTATGCCCAATAAATCAGCTCTCTCTTGTTGCTGTGATGGCAGGAACTATTATTAACACTGTGTGCTATAATTCTCTGGTGTCAGCTCTTTCTGGTCCTGTTGGATCGGGGGTGACTGGGGACTTCAGGGGGATTTATCGTATCGTTTTATGGTAAGATTCTTGTTGCCCATGGCAACCAGTGGCAGTTCAGCTTCCCAAATAATAATGAGCTCTGGTTGCTAGGGGCAACAAAGGACATTATTACTGTAGGACTGTTTGATAGAGTATAACACATGACATCACAAGGCTTATGACATCATAGACACCATATGACGTAACGATTGTTGAAGAAACAACCTCTTAACCTGAACCATCTTTTCTCACCTGATAGATTGAAGAGGACGAGTCCAGAGGTGAAGCTGTATTAGGAGCAGAGCGTTTATTGTGTATTAGAGTGTAAGCTCTTTGGAGCTTCTCATGTACATTGGAGTGTGCGGCTAGTGCGTGTGGTGAGAATGCTGGCGGTGTGTCGGCCATGATTTGAATGTGGCCGCAGGAGCCCCGCGTCTGGCTGTCCGTAGAGCGTACGCTCTCATTAGCAGTGCGCCTCCTGTATAATGGCAGAGTGTCTGTGGTTGGTTAGACTCTACGCGTCCAGGAGCGGTGCACCTGATGTACATAGAGAATAAGCTCTGAGGAGAAGCACATGTATTGTATATTAGATTGTAAGCTCTTAGGAGCAGGAAATGTATTGTATATTTTGTATATGTTGTTTATGTTATAAATTTCATGTATTTATATATAAAATCTATACATTTAATTCTATACATATATATGCAGCAGGCCAGACGGGTCCAGGGAGATATCCGATCGCCACTTGTGGGGTCAGGAAGGAATTTTTTCCCCCCTGAGGTAGAACTCTCCGGGGGGTTGTTTCGCCTTCCTCTGGATGTTTCGGTTCAGTGGCTCTTAATTCAGGACAATGGTGGAGGACCGTGGCGAGTTCTGTGGCCCCCACCAGGCCTGACCTGAGGGTCACTGTGACCATGCTTAGTGTAATAAAGGCCGGTAATGTTTTATTACAATGTTGCATCAATAAAATCCTAAAACTTATCTATTGTGTGCTGTGTGTTTTATCTGGGTTTCCTCTTAGGCCCCGTTCCCACTGAGCAAAACTAGCGGAATGCCGTTAGCCTCCCGCTCATAATGGGAGTCTATGGGAGGTGCGCGCGGACAGGGCAGGAGTGCGCGCCTCCCATAGACTCCCATTATGAGCAGGAGGCTAACGGCATTCCGCTAGTTTTGCTCAGTGGGAACGGGGCCTTACTCGGTGATGCCGTTCAAAGTGACTACATGTTGTGTCTCACAAACAAATCATACGCGAACATTCACAGGTACACCATGGTATACGGTGGAATACATTGTTGATGACATCCTGACATATACTGGCAGTGTGCAGCCACAATGTGTTGTGATCAGCCCCATTATATATTGCATAGCATCAGTATTATACAGTATATGTGAATGCATATGCCATATTGCATGTATACCCTGCATGATGTTATATTTTATAACAAGTTCCATACGTAAGAGTGCTAGGGAGGGCAGCTGTAATATTGCACATGCTGAAAAGCACATCCCAGGCGTATGTCACACTGCGGTCCTCCTCTGCCAGTCCTACAGTATATATTGTGTACACTAAAGTTACAGTATATGGTAATGTCAGGGGAACATATATTGGTAGAGAGAGCACAGCAACCCAAGGTGGCAGGCACAACCGAACAAGTGGTTGAAAAGGAAGGAGGAACTAAGATTGTCTGATTTTCAAGAACCCTTCTCCTCAGGGTTTTAGTTTCCCAAACCGACAGATTAATGAATGGGTCTAGTTGTCCTCAGTAAATCTTGTAGGCTTTTCACATGACATAACTAAAACCTGACCTTCCCCCCACACTAGCAATGGCTGATTTTTAGAATGCAGAAGTCGTCAAAAAAGTTTGGTTTGTTTAATAAATAAATATGTTGGTTATGGCAGGTTTTATGGGGACACCCCCACTTTTTAGTATTAAATCACAGGTGTGTCAGTTTTTATTTTTGCAATGCAGTTAGTAAATGTGGTAAAACGAGAAACTAACAGCGAAAAACTAGTTAAAGCTGTCAATTCGATGAGGGAAACACATGTAAATTGGGGCCAATGGTCCAAACTCCAAACTAACAGGCAGGTTTAATACAATACTCCCTTAAAGAGTACGCAAAATATTGTACCCCCATATTCATGTTATTCACTTCAAAAACAGTGCCAAACATGCTAATATTTTTTTTTTATTATTATTATTATTTTCATTTTTGTTTTCTTTTTAGTTTGCTGTTCGGATTTCTCTCATCATGGGTTTCTGAGAAAATGAGAATCAGTTTATTTTTACCTAAAGGGAATTTCTTAGCTTTATATGATGTTCGGAGCTGCAGACATGAGCGGTAGTTTGTACAGTTGTAAAATCATATTTTCCTTCCAAGCTCAAGTGTCACAGGAGCTGGGATGAGCTGCAGCATGCATGCATGACTCCTCTCTCTTCCCCACTTCTGCCTGCCCTGCACGATTGATGTACAGGGCTCAGTGCTAGAAGTCAAGCCCTGCACTCCAATCATGCAGGGCAGGGAGGGGTGGGGGAGAGAGAAAGCGTGCATGCTTCAGCTCAGTGCAGCCTCTATGACACTTGAGCTATAAATTAACCATGATTTTATAACTTGGCAAACAGCCATCAACTAAAAGGCAGGTATCATTTGTTGTATTTCCCGATAGCTGCATGTGTGAGCATGATATAGAGCTGACCAATTTCCTCTACAAATGGCCTGGTATATGAAGCATAGCCTAACCTGCATTTCTGACTAACTTGGAGGAAACAAAATGATTGCTGTCTGTTTTGCTATATTCACTTATACGGCTGGGTTACACAGGACCCTTTTCTTAAAGTAATTTTTCAACCGTGAAATGCAACGAGGAACAACCATAAAATGTTAGTTGTTTTTGGCAAAATGCTTGAAATTTAACTTTGTTATAGTCTGAGGTTTTAATATGAACGGGAAAAAGTATTTATTTATCCTCCTCTCACATCCACTTACCCGAGCATACATTGTATAAAAGGTACACAGTGTCTCCAAGAAGTACAGGCTGTAATGTTACAAATAATTCATGGGAATTATTGCCAATAAATTTGGAATCGGATCTCTTTACCTACATTTTCTAAGTAGGATGTGTACCGGCAGCATTTAGCGTAATAATCTCAGCGATAGAGATCAGTTTTTGGCCAGCAGAGCTGAAACTGCAGAATATGCAGCATCCCTCAACCCCCACACTGGGCCACACTGCACTTCTACAGTCTAAACAATTAGATGTCAAGTCCATCACTACCTGCCCACTAATCTTTAATGCCTTAGTGCGTGATGCGGTCTTCCAACCACATGGTGGCAGTATTTAGGCTACAAACCAACCCTGTCATTATGCAGGTCTATCCTGATTTCCGTGCAGTCACTGCTGCCACTGGAGGATCGGGTTACTGTGGATATATACATGCATTCCGTGCAGGGACCCAATTCGGATTCAGTCAAGTTTGGACATATTCATGGTAACCTATATTCATGGTAACCTGACCTTCCAGGGGCAGCAGTGACATATCCACAAAATGGCAGGTATGCTTTAAGGCAAACACCTGATGCACTGAGTATGATTACAGTATATCATATGAAATACTAAAAACATGAACTGTTGGTGGGCCATAAGGACTGGAATTCAGAAGCACTGCTTTAAGAAAGGGGTGGTAAACCTCCTGCCTGTGGGCCACATCTGGCCTCCGAGATCTTCTGATGTGGTTTGTGAGTGTGTGTGACCACTAGACACCGATGGGTGCAATGCCTATCTCCGGCAGGCCATGTGTAATTAGATCATTTGCCTGCACTTCTTATTTGGTACAGACTAGGGGCATCATGGTGGGTTAACTACAACGCTAAGGGGAACATTTGGGCCAACTACAGTGCAAGGGGTATCAGGGGTTACAGCAGGGCCGTCTTAACAGTATTATGGGCCCCTGGGCAGAGGTGCGAATTGGCCCCCCCCCCCAACCGCTACCATCAAATCCCCCACATCTTTGCATATAGTGCCCCCCATAGTAGCCAATCCCCCCATAGTAGCCAATCCCCACCATATAGTGCCCCCCATAGTAGCCAATCCCCCCATATAGTGCCCCCCATAGTAGCCAGTGCCCCCCATAGTAGCCAGTGCCCCCCACAGTAGCCAGTGCCCCCCACAGTAGCCAGTGCCCCCCACAGTAGCCAGTGCCCCCCACAGTAGCCAGTGCCCCCACAGTAGCCAGTGCCCCCCACAGTAGCCAGTGCCCCCCACAGTAGCCAGTGCCCCCCATAGTAGCCAGTGCCCCCCATAGTAGCCAGTGCCCCCATAGTAGCCAGTGCCCCCCATAGTAGCCAGTGCCCCCCACAGTAGCCAGTGCCCCCCACAGTAGCCAGTGCCCCCCATAGTAGCCAGTGCCCCCCAAAACAACAAACCAGTTACTCACCCGTCCGGCGGCCCCAGCAGCTCCTCTCCCCTCAGCGCGCACTCCCGACATCCTCCGGCACAGGCAGCGGGGTACAGAGAGACTGCCTGTGCCGGAAGTGACCTGCTGCATGACACATCCAGGACACAGGCAGCGTCTCTGTACCCCGCTGCCTGTTCCCGGAGGATGTCGGGAGTGCGCGCTGCCGGGAGAGGAGCTGCTGGGGCTGCCGGACGGGTGAGTTATAAAGCTAAAAATACAGGTAACAGAGGGCAGGGGCCCCCTAGGATGCAAGGGCCCCCGGGCAGCCGCCTACCGTGCCCAATGGATAAGACGCCCTGGGTTACAGCACTTTGCCTTGTCCCAGGTGCTGCCAAAACAGCCCTGAAATGATTTTGTAAATGCTCCTCAACAGAGATTCCCCTTCTCTGCTTTAAAGGAGAAGTCCGGTGATTTTTCTTTTTTTTTTTAAACTATTGTACTGCCCCCCCCCCCAAAGTTATACAAATCACCAATATACACTTATTATGGGAAATGCTTCTAAAGTGCTTTTTTTCCCTGCACTTACTGCTGCATCAAGGCTTCACTTCCTGGATAACACAGTGATGTCACGCCACGACTCACAGAGCTGTGCGGGCTGTGGCTGCTGGAGAGGATGATGGCAGAGGGATGCTCAGTGTCGCCCTGCCATCATCTTCTCCAGCAGCAGCCACAGCCCGCAGAACTCTGGGAGTCAGGTCGTGACATCACCATGTTATCCAGGCAGTGACATCACCATGTTATCCAGGAAGTGAAGCCTTGATGCAGTAGTAAGTGCAGAGAAAAAAACACTTTATAAGCATTTCCCGTAATAACTGTATATTGGTGATATGTATAACTTTTGGGGGGCAATACAATACTTTCATAAAAATTTTTGCCGGACTTACCCTTTAAGGGATATATCTCTGTGTACAGTTCTTTCGGTAAAGACGATTAAACGTGTACACCGATATTCTCTGTTGAATTTGTATGTAATCTGGTATACAAAGCCTTTGTAGGAGTAGAGGCATTATGTACCCCACCATGTGCAGCTCTGGAAATAGCCATATGGGTTGCTGAAATTTACTGGTAAGGGTCCTATTCACTTCAATGGCCCAAACATAGCTAAACTTGAGACTATTTTCAGGCCATTTTATTACATGTATACATGTTTATTAAAGGGGTTATCCAGCGCTACAAAAACATGGCCACTTTTCCCCTACTGTTGTCTCCAGTTTGGGTGGGGTTTTGAAAAGTAAAGTAAATGGAGCTTAATTGCAAACTGCACCTGAACTGGAGACAACAGTAGGGGGAAAAGTGGCCATGTTTTTGTAGCGCTGGATAACCCCTTTAAGTGGAACTCATTCAGTGCCAAATGCACGCTCACCTGAACGGAGTGTGTATGTGAGAAGGCCTGGATGAATACAACTCAGCTGAATGTGTGTTGCAGCCTGGTACAATAGAAGAGCGCTCGCATCAACCCCTGCTACTGTATAAGACCCATGTGACCCCAATCAGCAGGAAGCACCTGTGCACACATGGCAAGTACCTCATATCTTTCCCATTGTACCTGCAGGAGCAATGGTGAGTAGTAAGACCTTGTTCACACTGGTGTTGCTTGATGGCAGCTTTCTCCGCTGGCCTCGCCTGCTGGGTTTGGGGGGGGGGGGGGGGGGCCCTTGGGGTTTGGTCCTGTGACATTGGGGTTGCAGGGATATTCTATGGCCTCCCTGCACTGCTTGCGCTCGCTTTGCGGGGTTAGCGGTCGCTGACCCACACAGTGTTGAGTTAGTGTAGGGATCCATGTGAACCAGGAGACCTGCACATAAGGCAATATGGTTTGATCAAATTATATACCAACATCCTGGCGTTGGTTTTAAAATGTAGCCGAGAGGAATTAGTGTCAGCCATAGCTGTGAGGTGCAGCGGCTCTTCTCTCTCCATGTTGTATATCAATCCCTGCTACTGTATATATTGCTGTATTTACAGGGACTTTTTTTGTGTGTCGGTATAATTAGAATTCAGGCTACACGGCCCAGATGAATGTAGGTCGAAGTTAATTAAAAACCTTGAGCTGCGGTTTAATTAGTCGCTTATCTTTTCATTTATGGCTAAACATTTATAAGCTTGATTTATGTCTCCACAAGGTTTCCTCCACACGTACCTAGCAGCTAGAAGACTAACTAAAAGTGGAGCAGTGGATCTATACATCCCAGGCGGTGCTTATAAATCACTAGGCATCTCCTAAACTGGTACAATATGCCTGCAACCTAACAAGTCAGAATACATTACTATGGGAATAATTTTTTCAGTTGTTAGTGATCATTTGCCTTTAGTATAAGCAGACAGCCTTCAGTCTTGTTGAAACCAACCATTACAATCAGTCAGATTCAAACACCTCTGTTATGGGTAGTTTGGTGTTTAGTAGAGATAAGCCCGGCCGGACGCAGCTGGTTCGGCCACCTTTAGTGAAAGATATATGGGCACCTTTAGGCTCCTAGAGGTAAGAATCAATGCTGTATGTATTCCCACCTACACTCACTGCATTCAAACAATCCTGCTAATCCTCATCTCTTCATTAAATAATAAAAACGTCTGTATTATTTTTTAATAGAAACTTAAATAGAGAAGGCCACCATCAGCAGGTTTGTGCACAAGGAGCTGAAGATGAAGGTAAGGGTCCTATTACACAGGCCAACAACGACCCAATTAATATTGTAAACAAAGACCGATCTGCTAGATCAATGCTTGGTTATTGGGCTTATTACACGGCCAGACAATGGTTTAGCAAGGGCTGCATAGACATCATTAGCAATGTCCGTGCAGCCCTACCCAAACAGTTAATACATTACTTGTCCACACTTCCGGTCTTCTCCTGCACTCCGCAGCTTCAGAGCCAATCAGTGGCCACGGTAGTCCCGGACAGCGATTGGCTAAGCGGTCTGTCAGCTCAGACAGGTTGCTCTTAAGCTGCAGCACACAGTGCCAGGACGCATACAGAGCGCAGGAGTACACCGGGAATGTGGACAGGTAATGTTTTAATTGTTTGAGCTATCTTCAGCCATGCATCACTATAACACATATTAATGTGTGGTTGGCACCTGATGATTTTAGGTCTGGGCCTAAAGAAACAATCAGCCAATGATAGTTTTATCGGCTGATCGTTGTCTCTATTACACAAAGCAATAATTGGCCAATCTGTTCCGTGTAATAGGGCCCTGCGTCTCTTAGCTGTCTGTGTCAGGAACTGTTCATAGCGGGAGATGTTTTCCTTGGGGATTTGCTACTACTTTGGCCAGTTCCTTTCATGGACAGAGGTGGCAGCAAGGAGCACTGTGTCAGACCACTTCATGCAGGACATACAGCAGATGATAAGTACTGGAAGACTTGAGATTTTTAAACGAAAAAGTTATTTGTAATTTACTTCTCACACCAGTTCTGAAAAAATATTTTTTTTCACTGAAGTACCCTTTTAAAGAGGTTGATCAGCGCTAGGAAAATCTTAGTCATTAGTTATGTGTCTCAGCTGATCGCTGCGGCTCCAATTGCTGGGACTCCCACCGATCCAAGAACGAGGTTGCATTTATCCCCACAACAAACACCATACTCACAGCATCTACGCAGCCACCTTGGTCAGCACGCCATTTGCTCTCTATAGGGCCGTTAAACATTTCTGAGCACTGATCTCTTTTGGAACAGTGTCCAACTCCTTTAGGCTGGGTTCACACTTAGTATGACACCAGCCATTCTGTGACCTGGCCGTGTGACAGAACAGCCGGTGTCAGTGAAGTTCATCCTGGCCGGTACTGCAGTTCTGGCCGGATGAACCTCATTTCTTTAGATTTGGAATGTGGGCATGTTCCGGTGTGCCTGCATTTCAAATCTCCATAGCTGACAATGTAAAGTGTGGCTGGATCCGCACATTACATTGTGTGCTCTGTCAGTCTTGTGCAGCCGCTATTCAATGAATAGCAGCCGCACATAACTGACATGCCAGATTTTTGTGTGGCGGCTTGGAATCCCAGCCAGAGTGTATACAGAATGTATGCACTCCGGCCAGGATTCCATAGACTTTAATGTAGTCAGTGATTTAATTAAACAATGGCTGCAGTTGCAAAACTGTAACTACGGCCATTGTTTTATGAAATTATACAGAGTGTGAACTTAGCCTTAAAATGCATTCAACGTTACAGACTACTTTGTGACAGACAGACACAAATTAACATTTTGTTTTATGAAAAATAAATTTATTACTTAACACCTTGCTTTAACAATGTTGAATTTTTTTTTTTTTAATCAGAATACTTGTCATCATTCATGTAAAATAGTTTGATACAGTACATTGTATGTTACAGTTTGTTTCCTTGTAAATGCTAAGGCTCTCCTACCCCATATCCTCCACTGTAACAATATCCACCCTAAAGTAAGGTGCCGACCAAATAAAAACATAAAGGAACTGATTTGAAATCCACTACACCAAGCCAGCTGTGAAAGCTCCGACCAGACGCCAAGTCTGAGGACGAGCAACTATCACGCTCGTTTTAATTTTTTTGCATCGTAAAGACTCCATAGCATGCTCACAAGTCAGCGACATCAACAGAAAATAAAAAATAGGACAATTGAATTTTTTTTTTACATTTTTTAATTCATTTTTTCTTCTTTTTTTTTTTGTTTGCTTGAGCAAACGGATTCAAATCAGTTTCAGACATTTACTATCATATAGCAGCTTTAATACCAGTCAAGTTAAAGTAGTTATTTTAAAAAAAAAAAAAAAAAAAAAAAAAAAAAAAAAAAATCAGGTTGTCATCTTTGGGAGGCTCATTATTAAAAAATGAGAAGGTTCAGTGATGGGAGTAAAAATGTAACAAAGACGCTGGTCAAACAAAATACTGATCACTGTAATAATCTGTATCATCACACAATGTATACAATGCATAAAGGAGGGGGGGGGGGGGGGAAGTACCAAAATGATCTGGATAAGCTTGTTCCAGCCTTGTGCGATGATGATGGTAAATATCAATGTTTAAAAAAAAAAAAAAGAAAATGAATTGGTCAGATAATATTCTTACGGTAAAAAGTCACCACATACGATAACGAAAAACTGTTTGTTCCAAGCATACTTCACAGCTTCACCTGCTAGCATCACTGAAAGAAATGCATTGGTCGATTTAAACCATTTTCAAGTATACTATGGAAGTAGCAAATTCACAATATCGACTGTGCTAAGATTTGCGCGCTCTCTCACTCTCGAGTTCGAACCTCCACTTGGGATCTACATTCTGTGAAATGTTGTGTAACTTGGCTTTTGGACATTTTCAAGGTGTGGTTGTACAGTACATTCCAAAGCCAGGCTCCAGGCAGGCGGCTACAAGCTCGGTCCTGTAGCCCAAAGCAACAGTGCATCGACGTTTCCTGGTCTCTGGGTACGGCTCAGTACCGGTGAGTCTGATGGGAGTATTGTGGAGGCTGCTGGGAGGTAGTCGAATATCCCATGCTGCTCTGAGGTTGTGATGTGCTTGGTCCAGGGTTTGGATAGGCAGCATGTGGATTGGAACGCTGCAAAATACAGCAAAGAGATACAGATTTTTTTTTTAAATATGTACTATACCAAGTTGATGGGACTCTTTCATTACACACCGTAGGGATGAGCCAATTTACAGTACAAACAAAGCAAATTGCTTCATTAGCTCAGCAATTTGCTTATCAGCCGGCTGCCTTTGAAGTCCAGCTGCTCTGCCCCGGGTGCCTGGAAAAGCTGGATGCAGTCCTGGGAGAAGTTTCACAGGACTGGATGCAGCTTTTCCAGACACCCAGGGTGGAGCTGTACAGAGCGGCATGGACTTCTAAAGCAGCAGGCTGTTCAGCAGATTACAGAGCTAACAAAGTTATTTGCTTTGTTTGTACTGTAAATTCGCTCATCTCTACACACAAGCAATTTATTCTGTTTTGCAACAGTTGGAGAGCAGAAGGTTCCCCCATCACTGAGTTATTATCAGTCTATGGGAGGCTCGCGCGCCTCTTCTCTCCGTGCTGAGGAATGGAGAAGGCACGTGAGAATGGAGGAGGTGCACAAGTCTCCTATAGATGACAGGGAGGCTGTCGGGATTCCACGGAAGCGAATTATGTAGCAGAATTACGCCTGTTTTGCTCCGTGTGAACCTACAGGGGAAATGTACCATTTCACAATGGCCATACATACAACTGGCTATTGATACAACCCTTTTTTGTGTTTGCTGATATTTTACAACACTCTGCGTTTGCTTGCTGATGGCTCGCCTTACAGAGATTCCCAAGACCCCCACCACAGATAATACACTGCTTGAATATGCTAAACTGTAAGATGCTATTGTTTGAAAAGAGTCATGACCAAGGGATCCCTTAACAGGGCACTTAGAAAACTATTATTATTTAAAAATTCCTTGTGAAAGGAATAAAGAATTTAATTTTAAAAGGGCACCGCATCTGGACTGTTGTTTCTATTATCAACAGAAATACTGACACTGCCCCAACAGATTTGGCTTACAAAGGGGTCTATAAGGCATACAGGGTTATTTGCCCAGTCAAATATGGCAGACAGACAATGTGTTCTTCTGCATTGGAGGCTCTATCACAGATTATAACAAAAAAGCTACTGATATGTGCCACATATACATATTGTACAGATATAGATGACTGCTCCCCAGCAAGAAGTCCCTTCCAGCAGCTCCTTAGAGAGGGGACACAGTTGCAAGTGGTAAGTCTAAAAGTTGAGACAATGGTGAAAAGGCACGTGTACCATTAACGTGTAGCTACACCTTTACCATTGCCCAATCAATCTAAATGCTATAGCTGTGGTGAAAGAGTGCCATCATCTGACCCCTAACCTGTTTCTTACAGGGGTACTCCAGCAATACAAACAGGCCACTCCATTCATTCTCTATAGAGCCATGGAGATATCTGAATGCTGTACTTCTCCATCTCCAGCGTCACCATATAGAATGAATGGCATGGGGAGAGTTGGGTCCCCATTTTCACTTTCATTAAACAGATAAACAGGGGGGAGCACAGTGGTCTTTACCTGATAGTCTGAGGTCATGATGAGTCCACCTGAGGTAGTGGTCGGGGGAACAACCCTCACTTTCTTCAGCGGTGGCCCTTGTGCGTGGCTGTTGTCTTGGTTTCCTGGGTGCCCGGTGCCATTAGTATGATTATTGCCTTGCTGCTGCTGTTGATTTTTCTTTAAGATTTAAAAAGACACAGAGAAATGTCAGTAAAAATAACAGAATATAAACTATTCCTGTAATTGTAATACAGATACCGAGAGACAAAAAAAAAAAAGCTCTGATCTCACTGATGACTCTGAACCTAAAGAGTCTGTGTGGGTATTCACCCATGGCAGATCTTTTGCAGATAGGTTTCTGAGTCTACAATTCTATTTCATGTGAATGGGATTTGGCAGGAAGTACACGGATTTCTGCAAATCTCACTCAGATGAATGAGAGTCATAGAAATTAGTGCAACAAACCTGCTGAGCACGATTAGGACTAGAGATAAATGTAACTAGAGCATGCCTATGGCTGTATCGATGTTTTCCAGGACTTAAAGCGACTTTGTACCCACAATCTGACCCCCCAAACCACTTGTACCGTCAGATAGCTGCTTTTAATCCAAGATCTGTCCTGGGGTCAGTTCGGCAGGTGATTCAGTTATTGTCCTAAAAAAAGAGCTTTTAAACTTGCAGCCCTGTGCCAAATGGCTGTGGCCTAGATTGTGTATGCATTAGGCTGGCACAATCTCTCTGTCTCTCCTCATCATTAGGAATGCTCCAGGCAGATTTTCTCCTATTCATCACCTGTGTCAGCAAGGCACATGGGCTGGATCGTTAAGGCACCAGTGTAGTTTTCACTTCTGAGGAATGGTAAAAATGGTGAAGAGGGCGGAGAGGAGGGACGGAGGGGTGATGCAAAGATACTCCAAGCCACGACCGTTGGGCACAGGGCTGCAAGTTTAAAAGTTGTTTTTTAGGACAATAACTGCATCACCTGCCAAACGGACCCCAGGACAGATCTTGGATAAAAAGCAGCTATCCGAAGGTACAAGAGTCGCTTTAAGCCAGTCAGCGCTCGTTTGCTCCTTGTTCCCCGATCGCCGCCGCTATTATGCGCGGTGGCAGCAAGTGGGTGAGCACAGAGGCGGCCAGGGGGAGCTGCCCAGTTGATCGCCAGATCTGCCGGGCAGCCCATAGCAGATAGCCGCGGTCTGCTGCCCCCTCTCCTATTCCACGGGGCAATGGCAGCAGATTGTTGCTATATTAGTCGTTTGTCTTTCAACATCTTGAAAGACAAATGACTGCAACCATCAGCCAACATTGTTCATTCTTCTATTACACAAGATTATTATCGGCCGAATACGGACGATAATAGTTTTATGTAATAGGGCCTTTAGAGCTACAGCCAACTTCTCCAGCCACTGGCAACCAAATGCCAAACAGTGGGACTGGAGCTCGCACAAGTTGTGCTCATCTCTAATTAGGATTTATTTCTGGTTTACGCAGTGAGGGTACAGAATGGCTTTTACTATGTATGTAGAATCCTCGTATAAACTGCTTAGGATTGGAGACAGCCATCTGACATCTAACTAGTATGATGCATATATCCTTCATATGTGCAGGACTTGCCGGGTGTCACATGGTTGTCCCTCTTTGCTGGGCATGCAGCATTCTCTCTCAAAGTCTAAATACAGATCTGGTGAACGTGAGGCTTCTCAAGCCTTAACGCTATGAGACGTACCTTGTCCCCCTTATCATCAGGCTCCTCTTCGGTGAGGAACTCCCTCTTCGGGTAAGGAATCTGGCAGCCTGCAAACACACTGCAACAAAACAATTAGTCATTGCAATCATTCATTACAACCCCTACGTGTGTGTCCTGTTAGGAGGGAGCGGGTCCCCACTATTAGCTGGTGCAGACTGAGGCGCTTACTCTAGTGGACTCAGACTGTCCATATTAGAAATGGATCTCCCTTCACAGAACAGATGTCATAGAATAATAAAATGTGGACCTGTGACAACTAGCCGACTTCAATATATAAAAGGGGTTGTTGCGTATAGATAACCCATTTAGTTAAAGCGGTGATCCAGGTATAGCACTTCTCCTGTCCTCAGTTTTGGTGTGGGCTTTGGAGTTCAGTTCAACTGACGTGAATTAAGCTGAATTGTAATACCACAAACAATCTGAGGACAGGATGGCGCTGTTTTTGCAAGAAAGAAGAAGCTGTGCTTATTCTAATCCTGGATAACCCCCTTTAAAACTATACCTCATTGTACACTAAAGACTTGTAACATGGTCTGGGTTTGTTCGTCCAGATAGAGTATAAAAATCCTGATCGATACAGTCAAAGTGTGATTAATGAAAGAGCTACATGTCATTGTTTCTGAGCACAATGGAGAAAGGATGACTGATCTAGAAACATTAAGGAAGCTGCTCTAATCCCTCCTTCCTGTATCTTAGCGGGGAATCATAGCCCTGGAGACAAGATTAAAGGTGGATATGATTAAGTGGTTAGTAGAGACTCAATTGGGGCTACATGTACGGCATACTGTATGGAAATGTACAAATCAGGATTCTGCTGTGATACTTACTCTGATGTGGGAAGTGGGTCTTCTAGAAAATATGGATCCTGCATAGCTTGCTCAGAGGAAATTCTCTTTATTGGGTCCATTGTCAGCAATTTTTGAAGCTTTGCATAAAAGAAAAAAAAAATGTTTATTTCAATTGCTAGATTTTCTACATTGATCTGCAATAAACTCAAGCCTGTAAGCCCCAGATATTTCTCAATAACGTTTTACTCCTTGGAGGTACGCAGCACGAGCCATGATCTCAGGATTTCAACGTCTGACCCGAACTGAGGCAAAGCCATTATTAGTATATTGGGGTTTTTAGGAAGCGTTAGTTTTGTGGAGCGGATCAGCTGTACTAACGTCATAGGATCCTGGCCTTAAAGGGGATATCCAGATTATTAAAACTGATGGGCTAATATAGATCATCTAGGGTCTACCTCCTGGAACCCTGTTTGAAGGAGATGCAGCCTCTTCTAGGTTTACTTAAATTTCTGCATTGCCGTACAATTAGGAGTGACGATGCAAGGTTCTGCATTGTTGTTTCATGCTACAGTACCTTACACTGCTACTAATAGTACAGCAATAAGGGTATAGGTCCTATTACACAGCCCAATCATAAAAGGTTAATGAACCCTGATCTGCTAGAACAGCGCTTTACTGAGCGCCAACTATCGGGCACCAAGGACTGTGTGTGCACATGTATACAGTATATTATATATACATACACACAGATAGATATAGCTCTATCTATCAGCGATGTTCGTGCATCCCTTTTGCCTTTAGTGTAAAATAAAGCATTTTCTTACCTTACCACATCTGTATCACTATGTGTAAGAGACTGGAACAGAAAGGAAAAAGGCAGAGCTGCAGATACCGGGGAAGGCCTCCGAGAACACCGGGGAACATGATAAGGTAAGTAAATGCTTTATTTTAGACTACAATCAGCTGTTGGCCGCACATTTCTATTACACATAGTGATGCGCGCCGGCAGCTGATGATTTTAGGGCTCTCTCCCACGGGACGATTATAGTTTGCATAATCGTTAACGATAAACGATCGCTATTACGAAAGACCTGAAATCGTTCACCCATTTACATGGAAAGATAATCCTTACTTTTGATCGTTCTTGTGGTTGTCTTGTCGTCGCTATTGGGTTCGTCACTACTGCGAACGACCGAACAACTTCTTATTCAATGCGAACAAATAGGTCCAGTAAAAAATAGGTCCAGGTCTTATTAAACGATCAACGATTTATCGTTCGGTTGTTAGTCGTTAACTGCTACTCAAACAACCGATTATCGTTTAGATTCGAACCATTTAATCTAAACGATAATCGTCCGGTGGAATAGGGCCCTTACACCCTGGCCTAAAGAAACAAATCAGCTGTTGATTGTAGGCATTGGCTGATCGTTGTCTTTACTACACGGATTATCGCTCTGTGTAATAGGGCCCTATACGTGAAAGAGGCTGCAGCTGATAGACCATTGTTATTATTAGGCAGAGTAACCTCACTAAGCATACGGTGACTTGTAAAACAAAATTAGATGAGCCACCCATTACCGCATAAACCTGTCCTGTTTATCTAGGTCAATAACCTGGGTAACAATAGGGGTTAAAATGGTTTATTCCAGTTCTTATGTTTATTAAAAGTGGTTTATTCCAGTTCTCTGCTGGTATTATAGGTTACACTCACCAAGTGGAATGTTTTGCTGTCTGGTTTTACTTTATGCTTTTCCATGTATTTAATAAGGCTGCAGTTGGTATAACTGAAATATAAAAATGGTAGAAAACCGTGAACATAACAGGAACACAGATATCGATCCTATAAGACAAAAATAACCTGTGCACATGTTCTCATACAAGGACAGAGAAAAAGACCAAGCTTCTGTACTCCCATCATCCCAACACATGTGGAGATCTTACAGCTCTCTCTATGTCCGGTGTATTACAGTACAACACACACGGATAAGATTGTACAAATCTCATCTACTGACTTACGTATTTCTGCGAAAATCCTTCATAAGTGTAGAGTGTTCCGGCATCTTCTTGATGTCTTCCCAGTCTTTATCTGCAAAGACAAAAAATAAATAAAGTTATCTACTTGTGCACAATGGACATCACTAACCCACGGTGACCTGCTTCACAGTGAAGACCATGTCTGATATTAAGTGTCGGCAGAGTCTCTGGAGGTAAAATCCGAATATAACGTCCTTATTATACTATATGGCACATACATGCTGCTGCTCCACTCACCGTCTATGAATCTGCTGGAAATAGGCTAGTACAGTGCTTAGGCACCTTTGGCAGCTCCATAGACCATGGATAGATTAGTTGTGGGCATATATGGGTTACTGCTCCAATCATAATGAGTTGGTGCCCAATTCTTGAAATCACGGATGTCCCAGCACTCAAATCTACTATAATGTTAACTCAGAATATCCATTTAAAGGGATTATCTAACCAATAAGACATTTCCTATCCACTGGATAATGGAACAGTGTATAACAGTGGGTGGTCCGACTTCATTTCTAACCAATAGGACATTTCCTATCTAGCGGATAACGAAACCATGTATAACAGTGGGTGGTCTGACTTCATTGTGTATGGGGGATATCACTTGGCCATCTCTGACAGCTCCCATAGACAACGAATGAAGCGGCATGGTACAAGGTGTTTCAGACAGAATATTTGGCAATAAAATTTGAAATTTGGAAATAAGATTCCATATAGGTGACTTGTGAGCACCCAGCCATACAGTCATATTACACCCAGCACCCTCACTTTGTGGCAGATACCGTACCTGCAGGAAATCCCATGACATTAAATATTCTATCTAGCTGGTCGTGGTGGTAAGGGTTACTAGTCTTTATGTCTTCTTGCCGACAGTGAAAAATTGGCTCAGACGTTAGAAGTTCTGCAAATATACATCCTATAGCCCATATATCTAAAGAAGGAAAGAAGAAGAAAAAATGATTAGTCCTTGTTAATCGCTTGCTGTAATTCCACAATGTTCCTTCATTAGCTGGGATCCGATGGAGTAAATGATTGTAACGAACGACCATCGTTCTGTATAATATGGTGAACAATTTCAGGTTAACGATAAACAAACAATCTCGTTTGTGATTGTTTATTAATAAAGAAATATGTATAATAGGACCCTTAAAGGGGTACTCCAGCGACAAGCTTTCCCAGTAATTGAAGCATATTACAAAGTTATATAACTTGCTTCAATCACCTATCTGCCCCCCTTCCCTATATTTTTCCCCCTCAACCCCCCCACCAGGAAGTGAAGTAAACTCATTCTTACCTAATGACTGTTGACCCCAGGCTTTTCTGTGGCAGCCATTTTGTGACAATGACATCAAGAGAAAGGCTGGTCTAAGCCCTGTTAAGCCAGCCTTTCTTTGTCAGATGACTCAGGTTGCTCAGCTCCGATTGGCTGAACAAGATGTAAGCCATCTAACAGTTTTACAGAGTCAGATATCACAGGAGACAAAATGCATCATGGGAACCCCCCAAACCAGGAAGAAGAAAAAATTAAGCCACCAACTAGAGCTTCAGGGACCTGCAAACAGCAGGAAATTCAAACGGAGACAGACTCCAGAGGGATAGTAAGTGGGAAAACTGTTTTGATTTTTTTTTATTTTATTAGCACCGGAGTACCCCTTTAAGAGCATTGTTTGGCAATCTTGTGAAGTTACGATATAGTGCTAAGGCACGTCATCACACTATGACCCCTGGGTCTCCTGCTGATTCTGTGGATGGGGCGGTGTCGTAGACAGAAGACCCTCCATCATTCTTAGGATCAGTGGGGGTTCTGGTTTTCAGATGCCACCAGGATGTACAGCATGTCCTAGTCTGTAGAAATGTGTCAAAGCTAAAAGAGGACGTATAACTGGGTTTGTATCATTTTTATTATCATTGTTATTTGTACTAGGGACATGTGAAAAGTCTGTCCGATCGGTGAGTGTCTCGGCCTTCAGGCCCCCACCGATCGCTAGAACAGGCCAAAAAGAGCACACGGCCGAGTGCTGCTTCTTCCCTTTATAAACATTTGAAATAACTCTATGGTATGTAAAAGTTGTTCAAAGGCGCAGTGCCCGCACTTAGGCCTCTGCCAAGAATCACCACTTATTATTTTTATTTATAGAGCGCACTTAATTCCAGAGCGCTATACAGGCGACCACTTATGAAGTTAGCCGTTCTGCAAAGTCATTAACCACAGGTAATGATACAAATTCATTACTTAAAATGGAACCCACCACCATGAAAATGCTATAGAGTAAGGTCTCATTCACACATCTAGTGATTTTAATGGACCATGATTTTAGTCTACAAGCTAAATCCATGAAAAACCATTCGTGATTATATCTGTTTTTCTATCAGTGTCCTTTTCGTGCAACAGGTCACCCCATATGTATTGCACTGTGTGTGAATTGACCGTGTATAATTGTGCAGCGCACAGATCCCATAGATTTCTATTGAGACGTCCATGCAGTGATGCGCCTCCACACTAGGGCACGTTCTTTTTTTGTGGCACAGAACATCTGAAGAGAGCGATTGAGTTCAATGGGCCCTAAAGCAGTCCGTGATATCAAATCCACAATCACAGACAACTTTAAGTTACACGTGAAAAAGGCCTAACACATTATACTGAACCTTTTCCCTCCAAAATATAAATCAATCTGCCCAGCTCTTCCAGCTCCATTACATGATTCTGATAGATTAGATAGCATTTGTGTATGAAGTTACAGGCAGTGTCCAGTGTTACATATATAAAGCTGAACAGCCATAAACTTTAATAATTTTCTAATACCAAAGTGAGTGTGTGATCCTTATATAGTTGGAAGGAATAAAGGGGGGGGGGCCCCATCAGGTTCAACCTGTAGTCTGTGTTGTAAAACCTCTTCCTAAAATGAAATCTAGCAATCAGAATAAATAGGGCATGTAGAGAGAGGAAGCTGATCCAGCAGGCAGCAGCCGTAACAGACAGGTAGCCTTTAAACAAAACCCTATTTTTACTAAAAGTATCCAGAAAAACCTAGCTGCTTTCTCCCAAAACAGCACCACACTGGTCTGCAGGTTGTCCGAAACTTGGCTCCATTTACTTTAAGGGCACTAAGCTCCACTACCACAAATTTACTGAGGACAAGAGTGGCGCTGTTTCTTGAGGAAAGCAACTGTTAGATTAAAGGGGATATCCAGGATTATAAAGAATGCAATAAATGTGTCAGCCTAAAAACCAAACCTCAGAATAGCCCAGAGACATAGTAGCAACACTGTATCTATGAGAAGCATTAGATCTTTACAGGCTGTCATCCTCTGTCGTTTCCAGATACAGACAGCGTGCAAACATTCTAAAACCCAGGTATAAAGTTGCAGAAACTTTCAGAGATGAAGTGTTCACATTAGGGCAGACATCCCCTTTAAGCTACAAATCCTCTAAATAATCAGGTGGGGGATTATCTGGAGAACACTAAGGGATCTTCTAAAATTTGTACCCAGCAGAAATGTAATATTCATGAAACCCGTCTTCTATGATTTGCACATTCTGACATTTCAAAGAACATGATAATTAAGCATCAAGGAGGGAATTCCCTAGAAGAGGAATGAAAGGATTCTTCTGACCTTTTTAGATGTTGCTTGGCATAATATCTGTATGCCAATAAAAAACCCCAGCAAAGGAAGCAAAGGGTTACTAATAAACCTTACAGTGAATCTACTACCCTGGGAGAGCGACACCAAGACAGAGGGAGAGTCATACCGAGGCAGAGACAGACGGAAATACCGAGAGCGTCTCTGGGACAAACAGAGTGCAAGGGATATAACAAGAGTGAGCAAGAGAGATACTAAGATGGAGAGATTGATAATTTATGACACATATACAAATATTTATAAAACTACTACTGTACTGTATATGCACCCCAGCAGTCTTATACAGTACAGGATGGGAGATGGTGGTGCACTGACTGTACTACTACTGTACTGTATATGCCCTCCAGCAGTCTTATACAGTACAGGATGGGAGATGGTGGTGCACTGCCTGTACTACTACTGTACTGTATATGCACTCCAGCAGTCTTATACAGTACAGGATGGGAGATGGTGGTGCACCGACTGTACTACTACTGTACTGTATATGCACTCCAGCAGTCTTATACAGTACAGGATGGGAGATGGTGGTGCTCTGACTTTGCTGGAGTACATATACAGTACAGTAGTAGTAAAGTCAGAGCACCACCATCTCCCATCCTGTACTGTATAAAACTGCTGGAGTGCATATACAGTACAGTAGTAGTACAGTCGGTGCACCACCATCTCCCATCCTGTACTGTATAAGACTGCTGGAGTGCATATACAGTACAGTAGTAGTACAGTCAGTGCACCACCATCTCCCATCCTGTACTGTATAAGACTGCTGGAGTGCATATACAGTGCCGTAGTAGTACAGTCAGAGCACCACCATCTCCCATCCTGTACTGTATAAGACTGCTGGAGTACATATACAGTACAGTAGTAGTAGTCTTATACAGTACAGGATGGGAGATGGTGGTGCTCTGACTGTACTACTACTGTGCTGTATATGCAATCTTATAGAGTAGTCTTATACAGTACAGAATGGGAGATGGTGGTGCACTGCCTGTACTACTACTGTACTGTATATGCACTCCAGCAGTCTTATAAAGCACTGTACTGTATGTTAAGCCTCACCAGTGCTAAACTAATCAGGTACAACCCACAATCCACGCTCAAAAAACATTCAAACACCAAGAAAAGTTTGAATTCTGAACGTTACTTCCAGGTAAATTTTCGTTCGATTACCCCGGTATTACTGTACTTTAAGGCTAGCTGCCCAAAAAGTGTTTGAGAACAGAGCAAGGAGTTTGAGAACCAAAGCAAACTTTCCTTGAAAATACTGTTTGGGTTCCAAGCCGTTTGAGAGCCGAGGTATCACTGTATACACACACAAATAATGAGTGGTGATCTCAGGTGTAAAATGGGGTTGGTATGTGTGTGCCAAAATTGTTAGGTTTTGCTATGGAGGCTAGATCATTCTCCATCTATAATAATTGGGACAGATACCAGTGTAGGGGAAGCTGGGAGACGAGACGCTGGAGGAGCATGCACAGCCTCATGGACAGCCCACAGCCCCAGTCATGGAACACTGACGCTTATTTTAGTATGTTTTTGCGTGAGTGAATGTGTGTGGCGAGTATATAGCCGGGACAGTTGTTTACTAGCATTTGGTCTGGAACACAATAAAGTGCTGTCTTGTATCCGACACCAAGACTCCCCAGTGTTATGTTACAGCCCAGCCTGGTTATGTCACATCTATATAGGGATTTAAAGTGGTTATCCAAGCTTTGTAAGTTGATGGTCTATCCTCAGAATAGGCTGTTAATGCTAGATTGGTGACAGTCCAACTCTCAGTATTCCTGGTGATCACCTGACGGCTTTGGCATCTGCAAACAGTGAATCACAGCGGCCTCCTTAATGTAGACACTTTGTGCTGGTAGACATCACACTCTTCATAGTGTCCCATAAGAGTGAATAGGACAGGCCATGATATTAGATCCAAAAATGACCCCATAAGCCGATGAATGAGTGTTTGCTCATTAGTCAGCTGATTGCTGGTCCGATTACACAGGGTGATGTGTATTCGGCCAATAATCCCTTGGTGTAATACAAGTGATGGTATGGATGCATGTGGCAGGTACACTTATAAATACATCTGTACTTACCAATAGCTTTGGTATAATGTCTGGCCCCTAGAAGCAGCTCTGGAGCGCGATACCAGAATGTAACAACTACGGGATCTAAATCAGCTAAAGGCTTTAAAGGTGAATTAAATAATCGGGCGAATCCCATGTCCGCTGCAAGAGACAAGAAAAACATACATGAGTTCAGGTTATTACCCATCAGTCTGTGAGGCTTATTTCTTAGCTGTTTTACCTTTACAGGACCCCTCTAACAATCATGTAACATCACTGTCAGTCCTTATACTAAGGGTCAGGCCGTGGTGACCAGGTAATTTCTTAAAACATTTCTTAATCAACTGGTGCTAGGAAGTTATACAGATTTGTAAGTTACTTTTATTTAAAAATCGGAAGCCTTCCAGTACTTATCAGCTGCTGTATGTCCTGCAGGAAGTGGTGTATTTTTCAATCTGACACGGTGCTCTCTGCTGCCACCTCTGTCCAAGTCAGGAACTTCCAGAGCAGCAGCAAATCCTCATAGAAAACTCTGTTCTGGATAGTTCCTGTCACAGACAGAGGTGGCAGCAGAGAGCACCGAGTCAGACTACAAAGAATACACCCCCCTTTTGGCCCTTTCTCAACAACACTCCTATACATTCTTAACAATTTTATAATCAACACTAATAAATCTGAAGCCCTTATGCTAAAGGGACCAGCAAGGCCCTCCTGGGCATCGTTTTATAACTTTAAATGGAACATCCCGGTGCTCCCTTATCTAGGAGTGTCAATTACCAGATAGCCACCCCAACTGTACAAATACAATATAATTTCCTTTCAAAAATATCTAGAATCCCAACTGAGCGCCTGGACACACTTTACCCTCTCCTTTCTGGGGAGAGCAAATCTCCTGAAATTAGTGATATTCCCCAAACTGCTCTATATATTCCAGTCCCTGCCACTGATCCCCTGCCCCAAGGACATAAAAATCCTAAATAATCTTTTCCGCAGATTTATCAGGAATAACCGTAGACCAAGAATAGGACTTCACATCTTACAACAACAAACTCTATAGTCTGGCGACACAGCTACGGGTGGTGGGTGACTGGATAACTGGCTCTTCAGTACATACAGATACATCTCTTGACCAACAGTTAATGCCAAACATATCTCTGGTCAACCTCTTACACCTACCCCACTCTAAGCTACCCCTAGATAACAAACGGAACCCCCTCCTGCACACCACTTGGAAAGCCTGGACTAAAAGTAGGCGTATACTCTCCTTAAGCCCTCCTTACTCCCTATTATTGACACTAACGCATAACCCTACCTTCCAAAATGGCACCTCCCTGCCTATATTCCATAGATGGCATGCAAACGGGACATCTCGTCTGGCACATCTGGTAGACAAGGCCCAGAAACAACCACTCTCCTTCAATGAGCTCCGCCGGCGCAACAAGATTGTGGGTCCTCAACCCTTCTATTATCTCCAAAGTTACAGTTACATTGTTAAGGTGGTTCGACACATGTCTGGTGATGACTGGGATGACCCTTTCCTGGCTTTGACACCTTCCAAGCAATTAAACCCTAAGCAAATAACAACCTATTATATGTGGCTGACCCGCAAGTATGATTACTCCACCACAGGAATATCACACTGGACCACAGTGATAGATGACCTCACGGTGGACGATATCTTACAAGCCTTACGCACTGCAGAAAAATACTTACTTTCTGCCTTCTATTGGGAAATGGCTTATAAAATTACCCATAGAGCCTATTCCTTATTGGAAACACAACAGACCACTCCTGCCTGAAGTGCAAGGCCCCACACGCTGACCTCTTTCATTGTTTATGAGCATGCCCGTCTATACAGGCTTTTTGGAAGGTGGTTGTCACATTTGTCACCACCCGTCTTGGACTTCCCTGCTCCCTGACCCCCCTTTGGTGTATATCCGGCATTCCCACAGAAGAACCCCCAATACGATTAGCCACCGTCAAACAATTGCTATTTTATGTCTCTGCTGCAGCAAAGAAGTCTATTCTCCATTGCTGGATAGAACCCTCTCCACCAACAAGAAGGCTCCTTCTTGAGAAACTAGTTCATCTCTTCCGTATGGACTGGGTGCAGGCCTCTTTACTCAAAGAAAAGAAGGTCCAACATTTCTACCTCACATGGTCTAAGTTCCTCCCTCTCATCCCACTACATGTAAGAGACAGACTGAAGCAATGCTTCCGCAATACAACATGGTATTTAGAACAGAATATTAGTGGTAGAGACCCGTTTGATTTTCATTGACATCAAGTCTCACTGCTGATCTCATCTCCTTCCCCGAGATGCTGCTCTTCCTCCTTTCCTCCAGGTGCCCAGAGACTGCCCCCCCCCATGCCCCCTAAGTTGTCATGTTAAATGATCCTTTATAATATGCTTTATCTTTATGAGAGAAAAAAAAAGTAATGTGCTATCATATTTTTGTTTTGTTATTTGTTGACAATATGCTCATTGGATTGTACTCCTATATTACTTTTGACCTTCCCCTTTCCTTTCTGTACCCCTTCCCTTTTTATGCTGTTGAAAAATTTTCAATAAAAATCAAGGTTTAAAAAAAAAAAAAAAAAAAAAAAAGGAATACACCCCTTTCTGCAGGGCATACAGCAGCTGAAAAGTACTGGAATGCTTGAAATTTTCATATAAGTAGTAAATTACAAATCTGTATGCCTTTCTGACACCAGTTGATTTGAAAACATTTCTTTCTTCTCTGGAGTACCCCTTTAAATGCTGGTAGTAGATAAGCAGTATATAACCAGACATCTGGTTTTCAGCACTGGCAGTATAGGAATTATTAGAAGATATACAAACTATAAAACAATTCTATAACACTAGAGAGCAGAGACTGCCGTCCGCACCCTTGCTACCCAGTATGGCATCTTATATCCCGCTCAGGATAGTGATGGGATATGACTAATGGAGATCCTATGGGCAGGCTGACCCTGTAGATGGCCATTTGTGTATCTAGCCATGGTCACCTCTCTCTCCACAAACCTGCTGGGGGGTTCCCCTTTATGGAACCTGCACTAATGCCTCAGCACAGATATACACTACAGGCAATCCCAGATAACCTGTATAACCAGGGATATACACAAGGCATGTAACTGAGGCAACCGCTCATTAATGACCATGAGAAAGAGCAATAAAACTCCAGGCCGTGCCCTTTATAAGTTCTGTATCATGACTTTCACGCATGTTGGTAATCCGGTTATTAATAGCGGAGGCCAGCGGTTTCGCTATCAGTGTGTAACAGCTATGTAATCTGATAACTGGATACGCCGGGGGACATCGGAAAATCCACTTTCTACATGCGGTCTCCTTGGCTCGGGTTGTTTGACTTCACGCAGCGTTTACATAGAGATACAGGAACGTGATGTTTTTTCATACAAACCTATTTTTACTCGTCCTCGCTCTGGACCTTCACCCATGACTAAAATGTTAGCAGGTTTCTGTGTAAGAGGAGAAGGAAGAGGTATTACCATCAGGGTTATAGACAAACCAAGAACAAGCTGTTACCCATGAAATAGCTACAGCGTCCCTATGTAATGTAGTATAAACCCTCCGAGGTAACAGCCTCATAATCTGCAGCCCAATGATCCAGAACATCAGGTGATCAGTTTCTATATGAACGACACTGACCCTGTCATGTTTCGTGTTTTTTTTTTTTGTTGTTGTTGCAAAAATCAATAGTCCAGGCGATTTTAAGAAACTTTGTAATTTGGTTTATTAGGCAAATCTGCCATTATCTGCATTCAAAAAGACTTTCTCCAGTCCCCCCTCCCCCCCTTCCTCTCTCTCATCCACTGCTCATTATCAGGAAATCGACTTTTTTTTTTTTTCTTTCTCAACGCTTTTATTGAAGAATAAAGAAGTGCACATAAAAGAATGTACAAACAGTAGGAGCGGGCATTCCGCTCGGTAGAAAATCAGAATCATATTAGAGAGCACTGCCGAGTTGAGCTAATAGTAGAAAATATTCATAGCAATTATGACCGTACAGGACACTACATACATAGCAACTTATTAGCAAATTAGCGGAGAGGACAAGAAAACCAAGAGAACGAAAAAGAAAAGGAGGGGGGGGGGGGGTGCCAGCGCGGTCCGAGCGATAGAGAAAAGGTTCATTGAAGAAATGCGAGCCAGAGAAGGTTCAGGCCTGATGCGCTATAGCCCGATTTTTGTAAGCTGGAGAGTCTAGAAAGGTCATCCACGGAAACCACAGCCTGGCAGTGGGCACAGTTTTATTATGATATTCTGCTTTGAGTTCCTCCATTCTCTGCAATCGCAGGATTTCCTCAAACCAGTCAGTCATTGTAGGGGGGACATCTGATTTCCACCTCCTTGGGATCACTAGTTTAGCGGCTAGGAGGAGGAATTTGGCAAGTCCCTTCTTGAGTTTGGCAATCGACCCAGGTAGAATCAGCAGCAAGAGCGTGGCAGGGTCATTTACTAAAGTCAGTCCCGTAATCTCCTTTATAATGGAAACCACTTCTATCCAGAAACTCTGTAGGCTATTACACCCCCACCATATGTGGGACATAGTTCCCCTAGCTATCCCACATCTCCAGCAGATGTCAGTGACAGAAGGGTATAGTCTGTGGAGCAAGGTCGGCACTCTATACCATCGCGAGAGAACTTTATAGCAGGTCTCCTGAGCACTGCTGGAGACCGAGGATTTGTGGCAGAAGAACAACGCCTTTTCCCATTCCTCCCTGGAGAAAGTACGGTTCAGCTCCGCCTCCCACCCTAGCTGAAAGGTCGACTTGAACGAGTCCCCCGGTGCATTTAGTAACGCGTATACGAGAGATACAGTGTGTTTGACAGGTTCCACCTGAACACATAATTCTTCAAATGGCGTGAGTTGTCTGTGAAGGTTGGCGCTAGTGGCTATAGATCGATAGAAGTGTGACAGCTGCATGTATTGCCAGCTAAGCCTGGGGGTCCTATCTGACTCGGGAACCAGAGACTCAAAGGGACTAAGAGACGTAGAGGTACAGACCTCTTTGAAGAGGAGGTGATGTCCTTTAGGGAATGTCAGGAAGAGTCGGTCAGTATGACCTGCTGGGAAATCTAAATTATGCGTTATGGGAGTGAGCGGGCCATCAGCTGAGTACAGGAAGCTACCGACTTTCTTGTAACGAAACGTCAGCAAAACCGTTCGGGATATCAAGGGTAGGGACGTCAATTGTGTACCTGTCCACGAGGCGGGTTTAATCCACAACAAGGATGGTAGAGAGTACGGGGACATGTAATTTTCAAAGCGTACCCACAATTTCGAATCAGAGAAGTGGAATCCATCAAGGACTCTAGTTGCTACTGCCGCTAGATAATATTTGTTGGGGTCAGGGAGGGCCAAACCTCCATCCATCTTTGCCAAAGAAAGTGTGGATCTCGCCAGACGGGGGCGTCTACGCTGCCAAATAAAATGGGAGAAAAGGCGGTTCATGGCCTGAAAAAAGGAGCGGGGGAGCAGGACCGGGATAGTTTGAAAAAGGTATAACAACCTCGGAAGGAGGTTCATTTTAATAATATTAATTCTGCCCAGCCACGAAAAATCCCTCTTATCCCATTTGGCGAGATCCACCCTAAACTGAGACAACAGCGGGGCGAAATTTTTCTCATAGGTGGTAGCTAAGTTGGCCGGGATGTGGACTCCCAGATATTTAAAAGAGGAAGTGCGCCACATGAAGGGAAAGCGCTGCATCAAGGGACGAATGGACTCGTGGGGCAAGGAGACATTCAGGGCAACACTCTTGGAGAGATTTATTTTGTAGTTACTAATTTTACTGTAAGCGTTCAAGATGTCCATCAGAGCCGGCAGGGAACTCTCTGGCTCCGTAATGTACACCAGGAGGTCATCTGCAAAGGCTGAGCATTTAAGGTGCATCTCTCCAAGCTTGATTCCCACAACATCGTCACTCGACCTAATGGCCCTTAGCAGATGCTCCATCACTAGTACATAAAGGAGAGGGGAAAGGGGGCATCCCTGTCTGGTGCCATTAAGAATTGTGAACGGGGCAGACAACGTTCCATTTACTCTAATTTGCGCCTGCGGGCGCCCGTATAGCGCCATAATCCTATCCCTCATCACCGTTCCCAGCCCAACACCCCCCAGTACACCCTCCAGGAAACCCCAATCCACCCTGTCGAATGCCTTCTCCGCGTCGAGCGACAAAAGCATACACGGCGTGGCGGAGGCATGAACAAACTGAATAGCAGAGAAAGTCTTCAGAGTATTGTCTCTGGCCTCTCTGGAGGGGACGAACCCCACCTGGTCAGGGTGGATCAGGGTCTCCAGCAAGGGCGACAGTCTCTGAGCCAGCATTTTAGCATAGAGCTTGGCGTCCGTGTTTATAAGGGAGATTGGCCTATAGCTCGCACATAGGTTGGGGTCCTTTCCCTCCTTGGGGATAACAGTGATATGCGCTGTGAGGAAGGAGGGCGGGAAGGGCGAGGAGGAAGAGACACCATTAAAAGCTGCTAATATGTGTGGGGAAAGATCCGATTGCAGGAGTTTGAAAAACTTGCTAGTATAGCCATCAGGGCCTGGGCTCTTACCCGTAGGTAATGCCGCAACAGCAGTAGCCAGTTCCTCAGAGCTGAACGGGTTGTCCAAATCCGATAGGATTGACGGATCTAGCCGTGGAAGGGCTGTGCGAGCGATGTACTGGAGCACATCCTCTTTAGGCGCCCCTCCCGTTGCCGAAAGTTGGTATAGGTCAGAGTAGTAGGTTTTAAAGGAATCGAGGATCTCAGAGGTGAGTCGCACCATCTGGCCGGCTGAGTTCTTAACAGATTGAATATACAAGGAGGCCCTTTTGTCCCTTAACGCCCTCGCCAGCAGGCGTCCCGACTTGTTTCCATGCTCGTAGAATGCACTCGCACAGATTTGCCTGTACCGGTGGTGTTTTTTATCTATAAGTGTCCTTATTTCCTCGCGCACTCGGATCAGGTCTCTAAAGTCCCCGTCAGCTAACGTCATTTTGTGTTTCAATTCCAGCGTTTGTAGGGTGTCTAGTAGTTTGCGCAGTTTGCCTGCTGCCTCTCTCTTTAACCTAGACCCATGCTTTATCAGCGTGCCCCGGAGCACGCACTTGAGAGCCTCCCACTTCATCTGCGGGGCAGTGACATCCAAGACGTGATCCATCGCAAACTGACTTATCACCGTCTTTAGTTCCGTGAGACACAGCGAGTCACTAAGTAACGACTCATTGAGCCTCCAGGAATATGTTTTCTCAGGGGTCCGGGGCAAAGAGAGCCTGCAATGAATCGGAGCATGGTCAGAGAGGAGTATGTTACCAATGGTAACAGAGCGTATTCTATCTAAAAGATGGTGGTGTAAAAAAATGTAGTCTATTCTACTGTATGTGTTGTGCACATTAGAGTAGTGAGTATAATCACGAACATCTGGATGGGCTAGTCTCCAACTGTCACACAATTGCAAAGCATACAGGTCTTTCTTAATTTTGTTACGCTTGTTACTTGGAAACGAGGAGAGACCCGAGGATGTGTCTACAGATGGCATTAGTGGGACGTTTAAGTCTCCGCACAGAATCAGATGACCCCGCTGAAAGACATTAAGGTCGTCCAGGGCCTTTGCTAAGAACGTTTGTTGGCCTTGGTTTGGAGCGTAGATGTTAGCAATTGTATAAGTTTGGTTAGCAATAGAGCAACACAGAAAAACATAACGTGCCTCAGGGTCAGTCCTCGTTTCGATGACTTGACATGGCAGAGATTTATGCAGCAGAATTGCAACCCCTTTAGATTTACCCTCCGGATTACTACTGCAAAACCACTGTGAGTAATAACGGCTACTTAGCTTAGGGATTGTATCTGAGCGAAAATGTGTTTCCTGGATACACAGGATTTGTGCTCTCATCTTATGCATTGCATATAGGATTTGCGACCTTTTCTCAGGGATATTGAATCCTTGAACGTTCAAGGATGTAATATTAAGCGTCTCCATGAGAAAAAGAGAAGCTGCTAATGGAGCAATGCACAACAGGAGGCCTTAAGTAATCGCTTGACAGACCGCGCTGGCACGGGGAGAGGGAAGGGAAAAAAGAGTGAAAAAGGGGAGAAAGAACAACAAAACAGCAGCACCAAAACTTAGGTGGCATTATGTCTAACACGTACAATTTTTGTACTAAAACTAACAGATGTACAATATTCATCTGAGTACCTATTGGGGGGAACAGGTAACCAAACTCGGTCTAGGAGTCGTAACAGACCTATATTAAGAGCTAAACTATGGAGTATGAAACTAGGATGGGGGGTTGCATCTTCTCTAAGGTATCATCTAGGGGCAAACTGTGTCAAAAGAACATACAAACAGCAAGTCGGGGGCATCTCACGCGACATTTAGTCCCTGCGGGCATCAGCGGTCAGAACCCGAGCGAGACACACTTCTTCGCCTCCTTCTGGAACGCTGCGGCCTCGGGGGTTGGGACCTGAATGCGTCCTGGGTTGAAGAGATATCCGGTCGCCATCCAACCATCAGGGGATTCAGCAGGATCTCTTCCCATTCCGGGAGCGAGACTGGGGGAAGTTCGAGAGTCTGCAGAAAGGTAGACAGGTCACCGGGGGATCTCAGGGTAGCAGACTTGTCAGAACTTCGGGCAAACAGGGCAAAGGGGAAGCCCCAGCGGTATGTAATGTTCCGGGATTGCAGAAGAGCCAACAGTGGCTTTAGCGCAGCTCGCAGACGAAGAGTACGCCTGGAAAGATCCGGGAAGAGCGAAAGCTTGGCTCCATCGAATTCCACTTCGGGCAAGAGACGAGCTTTCTGCATGATTTCCTCCTTCACTGAGAAAAAATGAATCCTACAGATCACGTCCCGCGGTCTGGCTGGGTCTCCACTCTGCGGTCTGAGAGCTCTATGGGCACGATCAATATCTATGTGAGTTTCTGGCGGGCGCCCAAGAAGTCCATTGAAGATACCCAGTAAGGTTGGAAGTAAATCTGCTGCCCGCGTGGCCTCCGGCAGACCCCGGATCCGGATATTATTGCGCCGGTTCCGATTTTCAAGGTCATCCATATGCGCTATAAGCGACCGCTGTTGAGAGGAATGGGCAGAAATCTGTGCTTGCATTTCAGTCAGGGATTGCTGCACTGACGTTTGGAAAGTTTCAAGGTCATTCACCTGGGTTTGCAAAGTAGAAATGTCCGCTTTTACTAGACCCAGGTCTTGTTTCCAAGCGGCTTTCAAGTCCTGCGCCATTGTCTCAATGTCTTGTTTAGAGGGTAAAAACGTCAGCAGTGCTTGGAGCTCAGGGTGAGCACTGAGAATAGCTGCTGCGTCCCCCTGGGGTAATGTCTCCGACATCAGGGGTGGTTTGGGGCTGTGTATGGTTGCCACGGTCACACTGGCCGCCACCGCTTTGGGAGCCGTTCGGGACGGGAGGTGGGCGAGACAGGGTAGTGAGGCCATTATGCTTGCTGGGGGGTGCAGCGCACGGGTACCGGGGGCCACCTGCCCAGTCTGGCAACACAGGGCTGGAGAGCTTGAGGCGCTGAGAGGGAGCTGCTGTGGGCCCGGGATGGCAGGGGGAGACAAAGTCACAGGACAGCGTCCCCTGGCGGGATCAGGGGGGCGCTGAGAGCCCGTATGTGATGCTGCCAACACTGAGGTGGCGTGATCTGCAGCCACAGCACAGCTGTCCACTGAGGATGGGGGTGGACTGAGAGCTGAGTTTACGGAGGTGCTGGGTGCCTGAGAGGTGCCAGATCTCCTCACTCCCGGCACTGGGATGTTACTGAGAGGCAGGGGGTCCGGGCGCCGGCACAGGGCACAGTCCAGCTGGAGTGCTGGTGCAGAAGGACTGCGTGCATGCAGCACGTGGGGGCAAGATGGCCGCGCTCCCTTACCGGTCTGCTGTAGTGGGTCAGAGTCCCCAGACTGGTCCCCAGCCGCACCACCCAGGTTCCGGTCCTCCGGGCAGCTGTGCCCCGACGAGTCGCCAGTCTCCGTCGGCGTTTCCAGGCGCCGATCTTCTCCCTCAGGACACCGGCCAGCACGGCAAGATGGCGGAACCCCGTGACGCTGAAGAGGAGGGCCGCCGCACACGTCCCGCTTCCGCAGCCTGCGTCCTCCCTCAGGGTCAGTCACTGAGACGGGGGTTGCTGGAGAAGCCGGTGGGATCCGGTGGGCTGCGTCTCCCCGCCTGGTCTGCCTTTTCTCCTGCGTGCTCGGGACTGAGCAAGATGGCGCCCGCTGTCCGCTCTCACCCGCTGCGTCGTCAGGCAGGCTGGCCAGCGGAGAGAAATAGTTTGATATCGGTGTCTGAGGGGTCTGGGGCGCAGATGGCACCTTTGTGTGGGATTTCAGCTTCTTCAGCCCCATTAAAAAGCTCTTGGCACCCCCAAATGCTCAGGTCTGTAACGGAGCTCCTACTCCTTGCTTCCTTCTTCCTGCATGGCTAGCCACGCCCCCCCGGAAATCGACTTTTTACATCAGTCGGGCCCTGTCTAATCTATGGAGAGGGGAGGGGGGAGGAGGGAGATTCGCCAGCAAAGAACAAAGGGTTACACATCGGGAGCTGTATGAAAGCCGGTGTTCAGAGGTTACAGAGGTCAGTGCTGACTTTAGATGAGATAGCCGGGTGATGTAGCTGTAAATTAACTCTTTGTTGTCCTCTTTTGGTGCCTCATCTCCCTCCACCTCTCCCCTTTCCATAGAAAATCATGAAGATGGGGGGGGGGGGGGGGAGGGAGAGCTTCAAACTGCTTTTCCATGATAAAAATGCATTTTTCAGCTAATAAACCCAATTATAAAGTTTAATCGCCTGTACTATTGATTACTGACAGTGACACTTTAATAAACGATTCTGAGGTTATTACATTCACAGATTACAGTTATAAACGATCGCTTTTACGTTTCTACGTCTTATCGGCGAGCAACTTATTTCACAAACAGATATGCGAACGATCTGCGAACTACCAACGATAATTTTTCATTCATCGTTTAATCGTTGGTTGTTATTACATGGAAAGATAATCACTCACTTTCAAACGTTATATCGAATTTTTAAACAATAATCGTTCAGTTTAATAGGGCCTTAAGGATCAACTGCTAGGGTCCCCTCCAATCCAGAGAACAGACGTCAATCTGAGTAGCGGAGCACTTGTTCACACTTCACTCCATCCAGTGCCTATGGGACTTCTGGACATTGCCTGGTTCAGCACTTGGCAACAGTTAGAAACCCCATTGACCATGAATGAGGCGATGGCTGAGCATGTGCACTATAAACCCAGGAGTTAAACACACAAAAGTTTTGATCAGTTGCAGTCTGGGCATTCAGACCCTACCGATTGTAAAGACAGAGCCAGGAGAAGCATTAGGCTAAATGCTTCACTCCCTGTCTTGCTGCAGGAGACTGTCTCCATAGACTTACAATGGAACCCATCACCTGCTAGGTGTCCGATTGAGCATTAAGTTGAGTGAAGCGCACAGCCACACACTTCACTCCTTGATCTGACTCATGGCAGAAGATGGTTCCACTGTAAGGGCCCTATTACATGGAGCGATAATGAGCCCGATTCGGACGATTATCGCTGCATGTAATAGAGAAAACGATCAGCTGATCGTTTCTTTAGGCCCTTGCCTAAAATCATCGTCAAAAGACCGTGCATCGCCGTGTGTAATAGCGTTGCACAGCCGAAGGCCGATGATTAAATAGTATACATGTCCACGTTCCTGGTGTTCTCCTGCTCTCTGCTTCCTCCCTGGTCCCGTGCGCTGCAGCTTAAAGGGGTATTCCCCCCAAGAGCTAAAAAAATTAAATGCTCCCAAACCTAGCTGGCCTTACTCACCATGTCCCCCTGAGTATTTTGAGCAGTCTCCAATCTTTCTAGCTGCTGCCGTACAGAGTTACAAGTTTTTCTAAAAGATGGTCTATAATCAAGATAGGAAACTACATTTCCCATCATGCAATGCTTCTGCCTGATTGGTCCATGATGTAGCAGAGCTGAGAAGGTGATGACTGTGTAGCAGAGCTGAGAAGGTGCTGACGGTGTAGCAGAGCTGAGAAGGTGCTGACGGTGTAGCAGAGCTGAGAAGGTGATGACGGTGTAGCAGAGCTGAGAAGGTGATGACGGTGTAGCAGAGCTGAGAAGGTGATGACTGTGTAGCAGAGCTGAGAAGGTGATGACTGTGTAGCAGAGCTGAGAAGGTGATGACGGTGTAGCAGAGCTGAGAAGGTGATGACAGTGGGGGGGGGGGTGCAGGCAGCACAGTGTGATGTGGGCGGAGGGGCTTGTGCGGTCGGCACAGTGTGATGAAGGGGGTGGGGGGTGCGGGCGGCACATTGTGATCCGGGGCGGGGGGTTTGGGGTGAGATCCGCCGGAGACAGGGAGCCTGCACTGCAGTGGGAGCTTGAAGCTGCCTGTGTACATTACACAGTGGGGGCAGGCGGCTGGGGACAGGACTGCACTGACAGGTGCGGCCACTGGGTGAGCTGCGAAGAGGGGCACAGGGGGCCACGGGCGGCACAGTGTGATGCGGGGGAGGTCCGCTGGCGGCCACTGGGTGACATCTGGTGGAGGAAGGTGAGGCAGGAAGCCCGCACTGCAGCCAGCTCTATGGGGATGACAGGCACAGGGTAGTGGAGCATGAAGCTGCCTGTATACATTACACGGTGGGGGCAGGCGGCCGGGGACAGGACTGCAGTCACAGGAACGGCCACCGGGTATGCTCCGGGTAGGGGGAATACAGGGTGTGAGGCTCCGTGGCGAGGGGGAGCACACAGTGGAGGGTGGGCGGGAATGGGGTTCTACTGTGTGTGTGTGTGTGTGGTCGCTGTCAGAGAGGGATACAGTGAACAGCAGCAGCTGTCAGTGTCCTCTCTCACTTCAGATTGGCTTAGAAGCCTAACCCGGCCCATTGAGGACACGTGATGCCGTCTCGGAGGGTCGGGGCAAGGAGCAGTGAGTGTGTCGGGTTGGACTAAGGGCTGATGATTCTATGCGTTTGGTGAGGGTGGATGCATCTAGATCAGTGCTTCTCAATTCCAGTCCTCAGGCCTCACCAACAGGTCGTGTTTTGAGGATTTCCTTAGTATTTCACAGGTGATATAATTATACTCAGTGCATCAGGTATTATCACAGCTGTTCTTTGTATAAGATATACTCAAAACATGACCTGTTGGTGAGGCCTGAGGACTGGAATTGAGAGGCACTGATCTAGATAACAACAAAACTGTGCAGAATCCACATGGGGGGGGGGGGGGGGGGTTATGGTCCCGACCGGTGACTGGCTGAGCGGCCTGTAAGCTCAGACTTGTCACTCTGAAGCAGCAGCGCGCGGGACAAGGGAGGAAGCAGAGCACAGGAGGACACCAAGAACGTGTAATGTTAAATGTTTCGGGAAAGGCTGCACGGATATGGCTAACGATGTCCGTGCAGCCCTTGCTAAACGATTATCAGGCTGTGTAGAAGACCCAGTAAGGAATCGCTAATCTAACAGATCAGCGCTCATTTACAATACTGATTGGGCTGTCATCGTCCACTGTAATAGTACCCTTAGTGCCCTATTACACGGGCCGATTATCGTGCAACAAATCGTTATATCATCGAATTTGAACAATAATCATTCTGTATAATTGCAGGCAACGATCGAAAAATCGTTCGTATGTCGTTGATCATTGATTTTGAGCTGAGCTTAAAAACGTTAATTGTTCGCTGTAATTCCACATTTGTTCGCTCAAGTTTCTTATTTGTTCACTAATCGTTCAGTGTAATTGCACATTGTTCATTGTTTTGCTGGGATCAGAAGGAATAAACGATCATAGAAACGATCGTAACTAACTACCATTGTTCTAATATGGTGAACGATTTCACGTTAACAATAAACAATCTCGTTCGCGATTGCTTATCATTAGTCGTTAATTGTTAAAAATCGCTTTGTGTAATATGACCCTTAGTCTATGGAAAGAGTCTCCTGGCCAGAGGCTTCACCCAGCTTTGTCTGTGGGGTCTGAACACCCAGACTTCAACCGCGGAGTCGGCTCAAACTACAAGGCCGGAACTGTAGGAAGAGATAGAAAACTCTCCTGTTACTGGGGCACAACATGGAAGTATCAATTACAGGGAGAAACACGTCAGTAAAAGCTCTATAGATGGAGAATATAGGCTTTATGAACTATTATATGAAAACTAGATAACCATAAGCCTGTGAATAAGCCGGTATTAACGTGTCCATTAACATAAGCTTTGCTCCCTGCTACATTAGCAGAGCTGTATATAACCCGCCAATGTGCTGAGTGCATGAATAATAACTAGCTGTTCTCCCCGGCCAACAATGGTGTGACCTGAAGTGACCCGCAGGTGCAGCTCAAGTGCTCAACCACAAGCCCAGCCATTCCAGCCACTGCTCTATACCAGTATACAGACAAAGCATACCGTATACACAGGACCCTGCCCAATATAGCTTACTGTAACACGTCTAATGGGGGCTGCACGGCTCTGGGGACAGCTAGGTCTGACTATAGGTGGTTGGGATATCAGGTCAGTCTAGTCCGCCCTTTTAGGTCCGAGCCCCACAGATTAGAATAAGCCGGGAGAAGCGCTTGGCCGAGTGCTTCGCTTCCCATTTTGCTGGAGAGATGGGGGGAGATTTCTCAAACATGGTGTAAATTGAAACTGGCTCAGTCGCCCCTAGCAACCAATCAGATTCCACTTTTCGGTCATCACTCTTTGGAAAATGAGTGAAAATGTTTGATAAATCTCCCCCATGGAGTCTGTTGTAAGTCTATTAACCCCTGCAGTAAGAGAAGCACTTGCTTCTATCTGCTCCTTCTAGTGACTGAGGTGGCCTGTACATTCAGTTAAAATTTCTGACATGTCTATAGGACAAGTTAAACGTTTAGTTAAATGATACTTTTTCACCATCAATATCCATTTGGTGGGAGTCCGACAGTCGGCATCCCTGCCAATCAGCTGTTTGCCAGAGCTATGGTACAGTATATACACAAACTCATCAGGAAGCAGACAGCGCCACACATTGTGTAGTGGCCATGCAGGGTAACTGCAGCACTGCTCCCATTCATTTCCCTGGTTTTCCCCAGACTGTACAGATTTCACTGTGTATAGAGCCAGTTTGCTATGAGATGCTTAGTATGATAAATGAACAAGACTTACAGGGAGCCGTCATCTAGGACAACACTCCATCCGGCTCCACAATGGTTAGCTGAGGCCTGGCAGCTTACCAGCAGCTATCACCAGCGGAAGTGGTCACTGACTGAACACACGTGTGATGGTGCAAGACTACACAGCACCCACTGACGGTAAAGGGCACCACTATGTAGAGACTACACACCTCCTGTACATGGAGATGCCCCCATACAGCCATCTGCTCCTAGAGTACTGTATACACCCTATAGCTAAACTACAATACCCTTCATGTCTTCAGCTGCCAGGACATACAAGGGGTTGTAGTTTTGCAACAGAAAGATAAAATGACCGACTCCATCGGTGCCCTGAAATGTGGACATACACCCAGGTATCCGATCCAGCGGCACATATGTACTGTCTTAGTAGTTCTACCAGGAAAAACAACATGGCTCACATAGTCTACTCTAGATGGCGATATACAATGACACGCTGGACGCCGCCACCAGGTACTATGTAACACCATGTAATGCGCAGAATTTCCGTATTGTTACACAGATCGTCCCATGATGAACTGGGACCGGTCACTACTTTCATGGGACTACAGGCAGCAGGAAGGCTTTACTAGTTTGCGCCATTTCAGAGTAATCTTATGGTTTCATAAAGTTTTTATTGTTTTGAACAACTGAAAACGTTGCAGAAGTAAAAGTTTCTTTGCATTATTGTAAATGGAGAGGATATGAGCAATGGAGGAGGCCTGACACATACACAATGCACCCGACCATGCTTTGTAGATTATAGAATCGGACATTGTTGGTACCTCTATGAGAACCTCATTCCAGGAGAGCATTGCTGATCTTATGAGAGACAAGGTGGTATAGGCAAACAGAGCAATATTACTTTAAGAGCAATCCCCAAAGCTGCCCCCTATTCTTCCTTAAGGGGGTATGCAGACCAATTTTTTTTTACCTATCAAATCAACTGGTGTCAAAAGTAAATTACAAATCTAAATAATTTTCTATTTTAAAACTCTCCAGTCTTCCAGTACTTATCAGCTGCTGTATGTCCTACAGGAAGTGGTGTATTATTTCCAGTCTGACACACTGCTCTCTGCTACCACCTCTGTCCATGTCAGGAACTGTCCACAGCAGTGCCAAATACCCATAGAAAACCTCTCCTGCTCTGGGCAGTCCCTGACATGGACAGAGGTGGCAGCAGAGAGCACTGTGTCAGACTGGAATACATCACTTCCTGCAGGACATACAGCAGCTGATAAGTACTGGAAGACTTGAGATTTTTTTTGTTAAATGCTAGCAATTTATAAATCTGTATACCTTTCTGACACCAGCTGATTTGAAAGAGTTTGGTTTCCGCTGGAGTACCCCTTTAATGCACATTCAGATAAACAGGAGTTAGCATTGGGAGTACTTGTAGCACATGTAGGTCTTCTACTTCAGTGTACAATGGAAAGCACAGTGGACACCTCAGCAGGGGTCCCAGCTAACAGACCTCCCAAGGAAAGGATTCCTGTAACCCATCCAATAAGCATCAGAAATTATGCATTATAATGTTTGGTGAATAAATTACACTAACTCCTTGTAACAGCATGCACATTTTCCAATAGAAATGTCTCAAACCCAAGCCAACAAATTGCACTGTAACCTACAAACTAATACAAACCAGGCACACGGTGTCCCTGACACTTATACAAACAGCAAATGAACAACATGCCCCTGTTACATTTCCCAATAGGCTACGGCTGACTCTTCGAGGTCCCCGCCACCATTTAATTTTCTTGGAATTTTCTACAAAATTACCATCCCACAGGAATTCTGAGAAGCTGATCCGGCCAGATTGCCTAAGAGACCAAATGTTATTTTATATGAACATCCTGCAATATCAGACGAGTGAATGGCTGCACTCATGGACATCCAAAGTGCACTGAAAGCAGATCATTCTGCCTTCTGGTGACTGGGGATGACCGGCCTGCACATGGCAAGCCCCACTCTGCAGAGGCCGACCACTACCCAAAGGGTACCATGATAGGGATATCATTTCTTCAAGTGTTACTGTCACTTTAAAATAAAGTGAAACATTTAGGATTGGTTGGGGTCTGAAGGTCTTTATACATTTTATACTTTTTTCAGGTGTACCCACCGTGTCCAGCGGGTTTAGCCATTATTGTAAAGTGTATGGGGTTCTCCCAACCAATCACCGACAGATGATGTCGATGGAGATAGAGGGTCGGGCGTGATGGATAACCACCATCCGACCCTGGAAGACTCTGGGAGACCTATAATTGTCAGGCACCGACCGCGTATCGCAACGTGTAATAGTGGGGCGCGGCAGGCAGGTGACGATATGCAAAGAATACATTACCTATCCATGGTCCAGGGCCCCTCTTGCGGTCCACTTCTCTGCGGGGCCCACGCGCTCCAGCTTCAGACAGGCTGCTCAGCCAAATCTGGCCGGGACCGCAGCGGTGAGTGATTGGCTAAGCGGCCTGTCAGCTGAGACTGGCCCCTCTGAAGCTGCAGCGCGCGGGACCCACGGAGAAGCGGACCGCAAGAGGAGCCCTGGACCATGGATAGGTAATGTATGCCGTTTAAAGCAAGGGCTGCAAGGACATTGGTAACAATGTCCATGCAGCCCTTGTTAAATGATTATCGGGCTGTGTAATAGGCCCAGTGAACGAGCGCCGATCTAGCAGATCGGCGCTCGTTTACAGTTATTATCGGGGCCCCATCGGCCCATGTAAGAGTAGCTTTACTGTCCAGATCCCCACCATAAGATTAGTGATGTCACGATACCAGAATTTTGAGTTCGATACCGATACTAACTTTTTTATTTCGATACTCAATACCAGTTCGATACTTAGTAAAGTATAAAAGAAAAAAAAAAAAATGGTAGAAATATAATACCCCTGCACTATTACAGTGATACCAATTTTTGGCCTATTTTTATTTTATTGTGTTAAAAATAAAGTTAGTGATATCTGTCTAAGACAGCTCTGCTGCATCAGCTATCACTAAGACAGCTCTGCCGCATCAGCTATCACTAAGACAGCTCTGCCGCATCAGCTATCACTAAGACAGCTCTGCCGCATCAGCTATCACTAAGACAGCTCTGCCGCATCAGCTATCACTAAGACAGCTCTGCCGCATCAGCTATCACTAAGACAGCTCTGCCGCATCCGATATCACTAAGACAGCTCTGCTGCATCAGCTATCACTAAGACAGCTCTGCTGCATCAGCTATCACTAAGACAGCTCTGCTGCATCAGCTATCACTAAGACAGCTCTGCTGCATCAGCTATCACTAAGACAGCTCTGCTGCATCAGCTATCACTAAGACAGCTCTGCTGCATCAGCTATCACTAAGACAGCTCTGCTGCATCAGCTATCACTAAGACAGCTCTGCTGCATCAGCTATCACTAAGACAGCTCTGCTGCATCAGCTATCACTAAGACAGCTCTGCTGCATCAGCTATCACTAAGACAGCTCTGCTGCATCAGCTATCACTAAGACAGCTCTGCTACATCAGCTATCACTAAGACAGCTCTGCTACATCAGCTATCACTAAGACAGCTCTGCTACATCAGCTATCACTAAGACAGCTCTGCTACATCAGCTATCACTAAGACAGCTCTGCTACATCAGCTATCACTAAGACAGCTCTGCTACATCAGCTATCACTAAGACAGCTCTGCTACATCAGCTATCACTAAGACAGCTCTGCTACATCAGCTATCACTAAGACAGCTCTCCTGCACCACCCACCACTAAGACAGCTCTCCTGCATCAGCTATCACTAAGACAGCTCTGCTGCATCAGCTATCACTAAGACAGCTCTGCTACATCCGATATCACTAAGACAGCTCTGCTACATCAGCTATCACTAAGACAGCTCTGCTACATCAGCTATCACTAAGACAGCTCTGCTGCATCAGCTATCACTAAGACAGCTCTGCTGCATCAGCTATCACTAAGACAGCTCTGCTACATCAGCTATCACTAAGACAGCTCTCCTGCATCAGCTATCACTAAGACAGCTCTGCTACATCAGCTATCACTAAGACAGCTCTGCTACATCAGCTATCACTAAGACAGCTCTGCTACATCAGCTATCACTAAGACAGCTCTCCTGCACCAGTTACCAAGATTGCGGAGGAAGAGAAGAGGAGGTTACACAGGATCCCACACACTACAGCCGATCTTATCTGCTCCTCTCAGCCCCGGCCACCTCCCCCACCTGCCAGCCGGCTGGATCCTCACATGTGCTGCACTTCCCCCGGATCTCACAGACCCCCGCTCTCCCTCTTCATCCTCCCCACCTCCAGCCTTCTCCGTCCTCCTCTCTCCGTGACCTCCCGCTCTCTTCTGTGCAGCTCCGGCTCCTCTCCCGGACATCCCGCTCTCCCTCCAGCCTTCTCCTCCGTCCTCTCTCCCGGACCTCCCGCTCTCCCTCCAGCCTTCTCCTCCGTCCTCCTCTCCCGCTCTCCCTCTCCAGCCGCTCTCCTCCGGCAGCTCCGGCTCCTCCGCATAAATCATCTCTCTGATAAGAGAGTCTGGCGGAGCCGGACTCTGTAATCAGAGAGACACCAGCAGCGGGGGTCTGTTACACACAGTAGCCGACCCCCGCTGTATATGGAGCGGGCTCAGGAGGGGTCAGATGCCGCTGTCAGTGTGACAGCGGCATCTATATACTTAAATAGCCGGCACTAGCAATAGCTAAGTGCCGGCTATTTGAAATTGGCGCCAATGGGAGCGGAGGGAGGGAGAGAAGAGGAGGAGACTGCAGGGGGCAGGGGGAGGCACATAGAGAACACGGCCGGCGCTCAGCTAGCCGCCCACCGTGTTCTCTGCTTAACTTAAAGTTTCGATACCAGGAAATCCTGGTATCGAACGTTTTTTTTGCCCGAAATATCGATAGTAGTATCGATATTTCGGTGCATCGTGCATCCCTACATAAGATACACCTGGGAGATACGCACAGCTGAGCATTGCTCTCCTTGTCTCTCTAATGGTCCTTTTACACAGAGCGATAATTCGCCCAATCGAACAATTAACGATTTCAAAGTAATAATATGTTTTTTATAATGATCAGCGCTTACACAGAACGATATAGCGCTTGAAAAAATAGTTATTTTGCGATCGTTTTAAGATCGCTTAAGCCTATAGGGTGAAAGACCTTACACAAAGCGATCTGCGAATTTTCAGTGAACGACGATTTAAAAGATCACGATGAACGATTTATCGCCCGTCTCTTGATCGTTCGCTGTATTTACACTAGGCGATTATTGCTCAAATGTCCTGAGAGTGGGGTTCTACAATAAGTCTATGGAGCCCAAGTCCTGTAATGAGAAGGGGAATGAAGCACTGGACTGCATGGTTCTCTCCACTATCTAGCACTCACAGCCAGACAGATTAAAACATTTAAAATGTAAAACAAATTTTTTAAAGGCACAGTAATGCTTTAAGATGTGGTACAGAATTTGAGGTTTACTAGAGCTGTTTCGGCAAAATACAGGCGTCTTCATTCAGTCTACTGAATAGGTGGTCTAATACGTGATGGTTACAGCTTACCTTTAGCATGCCCATGACAGTCTACATCATGTACATATAGATAATCAAAAATTATACAATACAATAAAAAAAATAAAAAAAAACTTTGCTTCAGTATCTAGCTCCTTGCAGTTTTTTTTTTTGCTTGGGTTGATAAAATAATGTTAAAAAGTGAAGTGGAGAGTGGTGCGGATAATTGGAGGTCCATGGCTTTCAGTCTATATATAGATAAGCCAGGTTGGCCTCGTCCTCACATAGCACGCACCTTGCCTTTGTCTAGCACAACCCTCATTACTTCTGAATACAGGAGATGAAATAAGTCTCTGATCCTTCTCAGGGAGTAGCGGGCTGCCAGTGCATATACTTGTGGATCAGTCTCCAAAGAGCTTCACAATAAAAAAAATAAAATAAAAAGACTAAAGACTAAAAGGCAAAACCTTCACTATTGTTTATGGCAAAGAAGAGACCACCGCATGGCGGAAACTTGCCGGAGGCTACAGACACAATCTTGCAGATTCTGCGCTTACAGAAATATATTATAACAGCAAATTAAAGAAAACGTATGTAGGATGAGAGTAAAAGGTTAGGATGGAGCCATGCTGGGTGGTCCCCATTCAATGAACAGAGGGGCCTTCCACTTAACAAGGACTGGGGCTGATTAAGTCGACAGGAGTGCGCAGTGTCTCCTGATGCTACTGCTGTGCTGCCAGGCGCACGTAGGGCTCGGCTTGTTTGCTATAATCTAGTGACAGTGGGAAGCTATTGATTGTGGCTTTGTAAACTGGGACACATCGAAGAGACACAGCGCAACGTGATTTGTTGCTAAACCTTTCACTATGTAGTAGCTGTAAATATGGGTGATTGGATCTAATGCGGAAGATGAGTCTGCAAACAAATCAGCTCAGCACCGAGGACGACCTCATCAGGGCAAGAGAAGACATGGGGTCTGTAATAAGGAATTAGATGGCAAATCTGCATACACATCACCATACATAGGATAGACAGACTGTAAGGCTGGGTTCACACTGCGTTTTTGCAATCCGTTTTTTCCATCTGTTTTTTGCATAAAACTGATGCATTTGTGTGCATCCGTTTTGATCCGTTTTTCCATTGACTTCCATTGTAAAAAAAACCAGATCAAAACAGATCAGTTTTTTTTAGCAGACACAAAAGTAGTGTCAGCTACGTTTTTGTGTCCGTCAAAAAAAAAAAAGATCCGTTTTTTTACAATGGAAGTCAATGGAAAAACGGATGCACACAAATGCATCGGTTTTTTTTCGCAAAAACGGATTGCAAAAACGCAGTGTGAACCCAGCCTAAGCCTACAAGGGTGGATTCACACACAGCAGTTTGTTGCCTACATCTATCACATAAGGGCGCATACAGTACCGCCAAGATTTAAAGCGTAACTGTCATGTTTTTTTTTATTGCAGAAATGAGTAGTATAAGCGATTTTAAGAAACTCTGTAATAGGTTTTATCAGCCAAAAAAGCCTCCTTCTGTACTCAAGAAGCAATTTCCCAGCCTCCCCCCCTGACTTCTTATCTGTGCATTATCAGGCAAACACGTCTTCATTACAGAGAAGCCAGTGAAGACGGGTTCTGCTCTCTCCATTGTAAGCCTATGAAGGGGGAGGGGCTGAGGGAGATGAGGGAGCAGGAAGAGGTGACATGAAGGTCAGCTGTTTGTAGACTGTCTGGGCAACTAAAACGCAGGATTCTGGGGTCAGAAAGGTCAGTACTTATCTATGAACTTACTGAGAGAAGATTGCAGGGTGTTGTGCTTTGCAGGACTGCTCCGTGCTCAGTCACTCCTAACAGCCCCTCCCCTCTCCATAGCCACATAATGGAGACAGAAATCCTGCTTTATCTGATGTGAGGGGGGAGGCTGGGAGATTGCTTTTTCAGTACAGAAGGAAACTCTTAGGGTGCGTTCACACCTACAGGATCTGCAGCAGATTTGATGCTGTGTTCAGTTATTTAAAAGAAATCTGCTGCAGAAAATCAGCTGTAGAGCCTGTAGGTGTGAACGCACCATTAATACATAAAACTTATTACAGAGTTTCTTAAAATCGCTTGTACTGTTGATATTTAATGTTTTCAGAAAAATGGCCCTGAAATGACAGTTACGCTTTAACCTCTTAACGACGCATGACGGGTATACCAGTCATGCGGCCGTTAAGAGTAAACAGAGAGGGCTCCCGGCGTGAGCCCTCTCTGCAGCGCGCGGTCCCCGGTTGCTAAGTGCAGCCAGGGACCGTGTGTATTAGCCGGCGCGGCCGATCGCCGCGGGCGGCTAATTAACTATTCAAATGCCGCTGTCAAAGCTGACAGCTGCATTTGAATAGCAGCTGTGCGCCCTCTCCCTGGTGTCCAGTTGGGGATATCCCCCCCGCGATGCGATCGCGGAGGGGACATCCGTTCTAATGAGCCGTCCGGGGCTCAGCGTCGGAATGACGCTGATCCCGCCTCGGCAATCTATTCAGATGGTCTGCAGCAGACCATTATAATAGAGCACCGATCTGATGGATCATTGCTCTATTATATACACAGGATTGATCTCAATGGGAGATCAGTTCTGTGTATATAGAAGTCCCCCAGGGGGCTTCATATTACTGTAAGGGAAAGTTAAAAGAAAGTGTTTTTATTATTAAAAAATCCCCTCCACTAATAAAAGTCCGAATCACCCCCCTTTTCCCATTTTACAAATAAAAATAAACAAACATGTTTTTTTATCACCGCGTGCGTAATTGCAAGAACTATTAATCACATTCCTGATCTCGCACGGTAAACGGTGTAAGCGCAAAAAAATTCCAAAGTGCAAAATTGCGCATTTTTGGTCGCATCAAATCCAGAAAAAATGTAATATAAAGCGATCAAAAAGTCGCATATGCGCAATCAAGGTACCGATAGAAAGAACACATCATGGCGCAAAAAATGACACCTGACACAGCCCCATAGACCAAAGGATAAAAGCGCTATAAGCCTGGGAATGGAGCGATTTTAACCCCTTAGCGACCCATGACGTATCTGATACGTCATGGTGCCGCTCGGGGTGTTCAGAGCGGGGTCCCGCCGGGACCGCGCTCTGAACGGCGCTGATCCCGGCTGACATGTGCAGCCGGGCAGTGCCTCTATTAGCCGGCGCGGGTCCCGTTGCCGCGCCGGCTAATTAAGCCTCTAAGTGCAGCTGTCAAACCTGACAGCTGCACTTAGAGGCACTGCGCCGCACGTCCCTGGTGTCTAGTGGGACGGATCTCCCCCCCCGCGATCGCGGGGGGGGGGGGGGGGGGGAGATCCATTCTTCTGCCTGTGCCGGGCCTCAGCGTCGGAATGACGCTGATCCCGGCTCGGCAATAGATTGCTGTGGCCTGCAGCAGGCCATAGTAATCTATGACCGATCTAATCGATCTTTGCTGTGTATATACACAGCACTGATCTCTCATAGAGATCAATGCTGTGTATATACAAGTCCCCCAGGGGGGCTTCTAGTTACAGTAAAAAAAAAAAAAAAAGTAAAAAAGTGTTTATTAATAAAAAATCCCCTCCCCTAATAAAAGTCCAAATCACCCCCCTTTTCCCATTTTATAAATATAAAATAAATAAACATATTTGCTATCGCCGCGCGCGTAATCGCCCGAACTATTAATTAATCACATTCCTGATCTCGCACGGTAAACGGCTTCAGCGCAAAAAAATTCCAAAGTGCAAAATTGCGCATTTTTTGGTCGCATCAAATCCAGAAAAAATTTAATAAAAAACGATCAAAAAGTCGTATATGCGCAATCAAGGTACCGGTAGAAAGAACGCATCATGGCGCAAAAACTGACACCTCACACAGCCCCATAGACCAAAGGATAAAAGCGCTATAAGCCTGGGAATGGAGTGATTTTAAGGAACGTATATTTGTTAACAATGGTTTGAATTTTTTACAGGCCATCCGATACAATATAAGTTATACATGTTATATATCATAGTAATCGTAACGACTTGAGGAACATGCATAACAAGTCAGTTTTACCATAGGACGGACGGCGTAAATGCAAAACTCCCCGAAATCAAAACAAATTCGTTTTTTTTTTCAATTTGACAGCGCAAATGATTTTTTCCCGGTTTCGCAGCATATGTTATGGAAAAATAATGCCTGTCATTGCAAAGTACAATTGGTTTTGCAAAAAATAAGCGCTCATATACGTCTCTAGGTGAAAAAATGCAAGCGCTATGGACTTTTAAACTTAAAATGGAATAAGCAAAAGCGCAAAAACGAAAATAGGCTTTGACCTTAAGGGGTTAAGGAACGTATATTTGTTAACAATGGTTTTAATTTTTTACAGGCCATCAGATACAATAAAAGTTATACATGTTACATATCGTTTTAATCGTAATGACTTGAGGAACATATATAACAACTAAGTTTTTCCATAGGACACATGGCGTAAAAATGAAGCCCCCCCAAAGAAAAATAATTGCGTTTTTTTCCAATTTCACTGCGCTTATAATTTTTTTCTGGTTTCGCAGCATATTTTATGGAAAAATTCAGCCTGTCATTGCGAAGTACAATTAGTGACGCAAAAAATAAGGGCTCATGTGGGTCTGTAGGTGTAAAATGCAAGTGCTATGGCTTTTTAAGCACATGGAGGAAAAAACGAAAACGCAAAAACGAAAGTTAGCACGGTCCTTAAAGGGTTAAACACTTGCGGTGCTCCAGGCATCATAATGATACATGATGCCGGGAGGTTCGTGAATGCAGTCTGTTGCACATCTTCCGTGCACAGGATAAGTAGCCGAGGGGTGGGTGTCCAAACACCAGGACCCCCTCTAATATGGGTTTTCTGGATACTGCAGAGTTACGGACTCAGCTATGATTAGAAGCACCATAGAGTGTGAACGGAGCAGTGACCAAGCACTAGCTATAGCTACATAACTTAAAGGGACTCTGTCGCCTCTAACCCACCCTCCTCAAAACCCTAAACTAAAGTCATCTGTAAGTAGGATAGAGGATGCAGATTCCAATTTTCTGTAAATTTGTAGCCCTCTACTCCTTTGCATTTCCCGCTGTAAGCCTACACACTGGGGATGTGAAAGCATAGAGAAGACTACTCAGCTCAGGAATATAATGGAGAGGACGACTTACACTCCTTCATTTGTAGCTTATAGCAAAGAAATGTAAGAACATAGAAAGATTAAAAAAAATTGCAGATACAGAACCAACTTTGTATACTCTACTGATAACTTAAAGGGAATCTGTCACAAGGTTTATTCTGCCTTAAATGAGGGCAGCATAAACTAGTGACAGAAATGCTGATCAGTGTATTACTTCCACCATTTTGTTCAGAAGTTCTCCTAATATGCAGGAGAATAGGATTCTTGGCACACCCCTCCTCCCACCCTCCAGCTACTGATTGACAGTTGACTGATTATACACGGCATAGATAGGTAACTGCCAATCAGCAGCTGGTGGGCGGAGTTTTCTGCTTCTTGTGAATATCCAGGACTATTGAGCTCATGCACATAATAGAGTACTAGCTATTGTCCATGTTTTTCAAGAGGATCTCTCTGGATCAGCTGCACAGAACAATGTAAGTGATAAATCATTCTCTTCTGCTTCTCGGTCACTAGATTATGCCACCCTTACATAGAAGAACCCCTTTAAAGGTGTATGCTGGAGAAAATTAATTATGTCCATAGTAAAATATCTGGTGAGTCAGTGATTGGCTGTAGACACTTCACCAGTCAGGAACTAGGGATAACAAGGGACCTGGCAAAGTGCCAGAATACCAGCAGGGGAGGATCAACAAGACAAGTCATTTCTTTTATTAGGCTGGGTTAACACTACGTTTTTGCAATCCATTTTTTGCAATGGAATTTAATGGAAAGACGGATGCACACACATGCATCTGTTTTTTCCATCCATTTTTTGCAAAGAACGGACTGAAAAAAACTTAAGCGTGAATCCTGCCTTATATAGGGTACTTCAACATATTGGAGCTGATTTTCACAGCATTTAGAGAGATGTTTAAAAGCTACATTGGCTATAAGAACCTGTGACCAGGAGATGTTCACTGACTTCTGTAGGAAAGTATTCCCCCTCCCTGCTGCTTTCACAGTAATCCCATTTGTTATAATGAGGAGACTGCGAATAGGGCAAGAGAAAGCTTTGTCAGGACTTAAAGGGCTTATCCAGGCTTACATTGCTGCTTCCTACCAGAAACAGCACCTCTCCCGGCCTCAGTTTGGGTGTAGTTTTGCAGCACAGTTCTATTGTAGTGAATTGTAATACCACTCCCAATGTGAGGACAGGGGTGGCGCTGTTTCTGCAGGTGCTGCTCTTTTACCTAATCCTGGATAACCCCTTCACACCTAAAACAGAAGTAGTGACAAAGCCGTGTCACACACAATGCATCTTTCCCCTGATCCTTACTGTATACACTACTGTGAGGATGAAGACTAATAGGAAATCAGATGGATGTATTGGACCCTACTTGACCCTCCCAGAATACACATTACACAGAAGCTTTTAATGCCAAGGATCCTCCAAACATTCCACATGTACTTGAAGTCACAAAAACACCTTGAAGTCTTTCAATAAGACACAGCAGAGAACAGGGATGTGGTACCTGCCGCCCTTCAGCTATTGCAAACTTACAATTTCATTTGTAGTTGCACAGCCGAAGATTTGGCTGTCCAGGCATAACAGGAATTGCAGCATTTCATTGCTGGGGGGCCAAATGTTTCCCCATTGCTGGCACAGAAAGAAATCTGGCCATAGTGTCCTTTTGTGCCTATCTATGGCAGTGGTGCAGACAATTGTAGCTTTTACTGCTACAGTACTGAACAGCCATTTTCCAGGGGGCTTCAGATCCAAATACTTAACTATATTGGTGTGCGTCAATTCTGATAAGTCATGGGGACATATCAAAAGTTTTGATTGGAAAGGGTCTGAGTGTTCAAGCATTATTCTCTCTACTCTCCATGAGAGAGACTGAGACCATCCCACACACTAAAGGCACTATTATACAAGACAATTATTGGCCGTATTTGGCTGATATCAGCCTGATATCAGTCTTTCAAAGACAAAAGACTGATTGCAGCGATCTGCTGCTGTCGCTCTGTGGAATAGGAGTGGCGGCAGCAGACCGCTGCTGTCTACTACGGGCTGCCTGAATGATTAAGCGATCACCCAGGCAGCTCCCTAACAGCTCCTGCGCCCCCCCCCCTACTCACCCGCTAGCTCACTGGCAGAGAGCAGGGAACAAGGAGCATGCAAGCGCTGACAGCGCTTGTTTGCTCCTCTCAGTCGCCCCGTGTAATAAGGGCTTTACATTAGGTGTTCAGAGCTGATAAAGAATGTGCTTAATGTGCACACCCAGCCCTCGACATGTCAAGCTACTGTGTCCATTTAAGAAAGTGGCCTCAAATGATCCTAGGAACCTGTATACAGTATATATCCTTGTAGTAAGGTGTCCCCAAGGAAGGTGTCACTGAAACAACGAAGGTTACACTGAAACACGTAGAATCTTTTTGGCCCTTAAGACTTTGAACGGCACCTCCAACGGATCCGCACATCCATGCGAGTTAATATGCAAGTCAGGATATTGCTTTATGGTGTAGTGGCCACTGAAAGATCCTTTGCCACATTACACATTTGGCCACAATGACTCTCTCACAATCACCATATATATATGGAAGGTATATAGTATGAAGGAAGTTATGTATGTAGTGTTTGGTACAAATGGCGAAAGTACGCATTCGCAGACCTGTCAGGCCTACACCGCTGTATCTGCACTGGGGGTATATATGTGTGTGTACAGCACTTATAGTGACAAGGCTTCCTATACTGTATGGGAGAGAAGTGCTTCCTTAAAATTTATTGCTGGACTTCTCTTTTAAGTATTGTATTGCCTCCCAAAAGTTATACAAATCCCCAATATACACTTATTGCGGGAAATACACATAAAGTGCTTTTTTCCCTGCACTTACTACTGCATCAAGGCTTCACTTCCTGGATAACATGGTGATGTCACTTCCTGGATAACATGGTGATGTCACTTCCTGGATAACATGGTGATGTCACTTCCTGGATAACATGGTGATGTCACGCCCTGACTCCCAGAGCTGACATCACCATGTTATCCAGGAAGTGACATCACCATGTTATCCAGGAAGTGAAGCCTTGATGCAGTAGTAAGTGCAGGGAAAAAAAGCACTTTATAAGCATTCCTCATAATAAGTGCATATTGGGGATTTGTATAACTTTTGGGGGGGGGGGGGGGCAATACAATAATAAAAAATTTTTTTGCTAGACTTCTCCTTTAAGATCTGCCAACAGGAGCAGGATAGAAGCAGCTGAACAAGAGGGACTTTCAGATCTAGGTTTTCACTTTGGATAGAAAAAAAGGTGACTCTCAGAGCCGCTGATTATTATTATTATTATTATTTATAAAGCGCACTTAATTCCAGAGCGCTATACAAGCGACAGGGGTAACAAACAAGAACATTACAAGATCAAAACACATTACATGAAGATCAACTTACCAAATCCCTATGTAAGACCCAGTTGGCATGCAGGTAGTGAATCCCATCTAGGATCTGATACAGTAGTGACTTCACCATTCCTCGCGGTAACTGCACTGGTTTCTTGTTGGCTTTAGAAGCTCGGTGAAACTTGATTATGTGCTGAAAGAAGCAAAAACACATTTGGCAATGAGACGAGACATGGGAAGGGATATTTCCATTCATTTGCGCAGTCTCCTTACTTTCCTGGAACTTTCTTTTCAATGAACTTGTGGCTGAAGGTCAGACAGCAAGAATAAAGAGGAAACTAAAAGACAATCTACATGGCTGTCTGGTGGAGACGAAAAGGAGCAAAACTAGTAATGGATGAGGCCGATTTCACCCAATTTCCATCAGGGGATTATTCTCAGGACAGGTCGGCGTTTATAGCCCTTATAGTTACCCGTCCCTGGCTGCATCATCTCGGGAACGCTTTTAAACCTCCAGCACTGCCCTCACCTCTGGGTCACTTACTAGTTTCACCAGTCTATGTTGCAGCTCTGAATGCACACTGGCCCCATGCAATGGATGGGAAAGTAAATAACTTCTATTAAAAATCTCAAGTCTTCCAGTACTTATCAGCTGCTGTATGTCCTGCAGGAAGTGGTGTATTCTTTCCAGTCTGTCATGGTGCTCTCTGCTGCCACCTCTGTCCATGTCAGGAAGTGTCCAGAGTAGGAAAAGTTTCCTATTGGGATTTGCTGCTGCTCTGGACAGTTCCTGACATGGACAGAGGTGGCAGCAGAGAGCACCGTGTCAGACTGGAAAGAATACACCACTTCCTGCAGGACATACAGCAGCTGATAAGTACCGGAAGACTGGAGTTTTTTTGTTTGTTTTTTTAAATAAAAAGGGATTTACATTTTTGGTTTTTATCCAGAGTACCATTTTTAAGGGAAAATCACTACATTATTATTAATAATTTTATTACTGTAGATTAGATTTTTATTGCTAAATATTGAAAAAAACATTTCATAACTGGTGAATAAAGGAGGCCCTAAACCCTGCCCCCCTCCCAGTAAGCTCTACAGTGAACATGGCGGTGATTGGTGTTCCCGTGATTTGTATTCTGAGAAGTGCCCTCTTTAGTTTACTGTACCATATCTGGCTGGCCGGTCAACAGGCCCGCTGACAGGCTCCTATAATATAGGGGGGCTTTATTATAGGAGCCTGTCAGCGAGCCTGTTGACCGTTTCCACTAATAGCCTGCAGAAGTGAGAATGCAGCTCTGAATGACGTCCAGTAACTCAGGATGAAGAATGTAACCTATTCACAAAGTTAACTTTTTACCCAGACACGGAGCCCGGTCTTGTTAAATATGCCTGTGAGCCTGGGCGGATAATAATCTCTCCATATGTAAGGAGGAGAACAGGAGAGATTCTTCTATAAGATATTAAAAATCTGCAGGAACACACAATTGTGGACTGAACAATCTCCAACATTCCTTATTCAACCCCTTCATGTCCAGGACTGCCATGTGTTGTGTCTGATATTGCAGCTTAGTCCCACTAAAGTGAATAAGGCGAGCTACGATACCACACAGGCTGCGGACAGGTGCGGCCCGGTTTCTTCTTTCTCCCTTTGCATTTTAGCAGAAGTTAGCGTAAGAAGTTTAGCATAACTCCTTCCCATCTATAGGACTTTTACGTAAAAAAAAAAAAAAAGAGTAAGTCCCACTAAAATGGAAAAAAATAAATGTCAGGCAGACACAGGGGGTGAATGATAAACAAGTAAACTCACCCGTCCTGGTGCCTCCATTGCGCCGCTCACGGGTCCCGTTCACAGAAGTAAGCAGTCATCTCCTGTTGGAAACCAGGTACGTCACGTACCCGGCTCTTCTAACTGAGTGACTGTCAGTGACTGCAGCGTCCCATCCCAGTCAATGCTTGGGACTGGGGACGTGTTGTATCAGATAGGAAAGCTATCGGAGGCGCTGCTTTGGAGGCACAAGGATAGCCGAGTTCACTTGTTTATTATTTTCCTGTCTTCCCCCCCAAGGTGTCTGCATATTTAAATTTTTGTGGGACATCTCCTTTCAGGCTATGTTCACACAACGTATTTTTTACCACAAGAACGGCCATTGTTTGCAATTAGAACAACGGCCGTTCTTGTCATTAAAAAAGTTTAATTTAAGTAAATACAAACAACAACTGTGGAAATAACTGACATGTCAATTATTTGCAACCGTAGGCCATCAAAATCAATGCAATTTTCACTGCAACAACGGCCGTTGTTCACGCAGTGTGTGAACATAGGCGAAATGGCATTTTTTTTTCTACGTTCTCATAAACAAAGAACCTAAACGTATTTTTTGCAGCGCACATATATAAGTTACTTGTTTTAACCTGTTTCATTTTCAAATCACACGGTATTAGTGCAATCTGTCCTGATATATACAGTATGCTGACATATACAGCAGCACGCAAGCTAAATAAACACATACACAAGTGTGAAGTAGTACAAACCTGGTCAGCAGCTATGTTTGGGCCATTAAAGGGGTTGTCCAGGCCTAGAAAAACATGGCTGCTTTCTTCTAGAAACAGCACCTCTCTTGTCCTCAGTTTAAGTGTGGGGTTTTGCAGTTCAGTTTCATTGAAGTGAATGGAGCTGAATTGTTATACCTCACAAAACCTGAGAACAGGGGTGGAGCTGTTGTTACAAGACAATAACTGTGCTTTTCCTAATCTTGGATAACCCCTTTAAGAAACAGTCTTTGCATAAACTGGGCTTCAATGTAGAAAATTGTTACTTATAATGTCACCACTGTAGGAAGTAATCCGGCTAAAATTCTATGCAATTTATTGACGGATTCGTAATATGCTCCAGCATGGAAACAGGAACCCGGGGGTAATAGCTGAAATGCAGAGTGTATGAATTGGACACCTGATCGTGCAGCGACACAAAAGAATGCATTTAGGAGGCAGAACCGGCAAAGTGAATCCATTCTAGTGGTAGTGGAGGCCGATGAAAGGCGAGATGCTGGAACTGTGCCGGCACTGAAGTGCACTTACTAAATCCCTTTTTTTTTTTCTAAGTATCCAAGCCAGGTCCGGAAGCTCGGCCACTGCATCTGATACAGTAACACAGTGCTCCACTATACTTGGCTGAAAAGGGATGCCGGGCCCATTGAGCTCAGTCTATGGCCTGTTCCCCTATCTTTTCTTTGGGATGTTTATCCAGAGCAAAAAGAAAAAAAAAAAAAAAAAAAAAAAAAAAAAAAAAGACTGGAAAAAGCCAAAAAAAAAGAAAAAAACCCTTCCTAGGTCTAAATGGAGACAGAATCCAGACCAATAGACTGGGCTCAGTGCTGGGCTTGGGGAAGGCATTGTACGTACACCTGTAACAACACAGACATGGCCGCACACACATAACCAATAAACTAAGAGCCGTCACACACCTATTAAACTAAGGAGAGCGAAATCCGGATAGGATTTATAAGAGAAATCTCATTACACCGCTAAGTACAATCACATTCTACATAAATAGAAAGTCCCCCTTCTTCTATGGCAGCAACATGATACGTATGATCGGCAGCATAGAACATTATAACGTTCTTCACAGGCTGCCAAGTGACAGCGCTTTCTGACATCTGCACTTTTCCAGGGCACTAGGGGTGAGAATAGAGGCATAAGAGATACATACACTCTGAGAGCACAGACCCTCAGATCTATGCAGTTACCCAACATGCTCAAAACATCATAAAGGTATATTCACACATGTGAATGTGAACGTGCCCTAACAATGAATAGCTTACTTTACACCATCATTTGACAACATGATGGTGCATTTTTGGCAAACTTCAGCACACTTAAAAAGGAATCTGTCACTAGCATTATGCTGCCTTAAATGAGCATAAACTAATGATAGTAATAGTGAACAGAACAATGTATTACTTACATCATTCTGTTCAGCTGTTCTCTTAATATGGAGGCGAATAGGATTCGTGCCTATACAAAGGACGTATAGATAACTGCCATTCAGCAGCTGGTTGGCAGAGTTTGCTGGTGCTCATGAATATCCAGGACTAATGAGCTTAAGCACATATACTTATTGTCGATATTATTCAAGAGGATATCTCCAAATTAGTTGCACAGAACAATGTAAGATGAGCTGAACAAAATGATGTATCACTGTCATTAGCTTACGCTACATATAGGGCAGCATAATCACAACTCACCTCTCCCTATGCCATAGGAGTGCCGGATTGACTTCACGACCCTGGCCATGGACTGCCCACTCAGCCAGTCAGTGACTGGGGTGGGACACCGCTGCAGTAACTGATTGGTTAAGTGCACAATCCATCAACCAGGATGAGAATCGTGAAGTTATCAGAACTCGGGGGAAAATGCCTTCTGGAGGGGGCCATGGGGCCCATGAACCGCCACTTCGTGGGCATGGTGAGAGGTAAATAATGACTGTGTATTATGTTCTCCCCTGCCCATGTAGGTTGTGAAGTTTTTTAAATTGCTGGACTTTTCCTTAAAAAAAAAACAACCACCTGTCCTCAGGTTGTGTGTGCTATTACAATTCAGCTCCATTCACTTTAATGTAACAGAGCTGCAAAACCACACACAAACCTAGGACAAGGGCGGTGCAGTTTCTGTAAGAAAGCAGTCATGTTTTTCTAGTCCTGCATAAGTTACAGCCTGAGAGAGTCTCCTATAAGATTCTCTGGGGAATAAGAAAAACTTTACAAAACTAAATGGGTAGACAGTCCATTCATTAGCGTAGAGTTCAGCGAAACTGTAAACTCATTCAACTCTGCTAATAAAGATAAAAGGAGGGAGGGCTTACCCATAGGTCATGCTCTGCGAAATCAAATAGAAGATACACCTTCCTGTCTGCATGAGAGAGGAAGACTTTTTGTAGAGAAATAACATTTGGATGTTTCAGTTCCCGTAGAAGCTACAAAGTAAAGAAACCATAACATTAGTTTTAATTTAACAAACCTGCAAATGGACGTAATCACAGAGATATACAGAAATGACTATCCTGCACTGCTGCTAACGCCAGAGACTGAGCATATAATGCTGGGGATTATGTGGGTGGACTTATGCAGAGAAGGCTACATTGATCACCACTATACACTTAAAGCAGCAGTATGGCTGGAATATATATTAGATATAGTGTATCTATCTATATCTATTAATCAGCCACTTCTTTTAGAGTGGGGGTCAGTAACCTACACAACAAGCTGTCAAAAATAATAGGAAAAAAAAGAGTGGGCATATGAGGAGAAGGAGACAAGTTTGCTAAATTTTTATAATTTGCTAATTTTTGTTGTTGATGAGCCCTACAAGTATACCTATGTTAGTTGAGATGAGAGTATCCCTTTAACTGTAGTTTATTGACGTTCTATACTGACACTTGGCAGAGGGTAATATCAGCCACATAGGAAACATTGTATACAGAAAGTCTTAATTTATCTCTGTTTAGGAGAAAAAAAATAAATAAAAAAAGACCCTAGGTCTAGAGGAGGGGGGGGGGGGGGGGAAGTTTTGAAACTTTCAGCAACAATATCCTCTCCTGGCTGTAGCCATGGACGGTGCCGTTTGGAGTACAGTGCTGCCAATGCCTCAATATCCTTGAAACGGAACCAAAGTTTGTTATTACAGTGAGACGCACGCCCTCCTGCCCTGGAACATGTATCTGTCAACAGGAGCGAAAACCACACTAAGCATGCTTACAAAAATATACAAGACCAAGTAAAAACATCCATAAAAAAATGGGATTAGGTGCTTTTTTGCCAACAACTTTTTAATGCTGTCTAAATCCCTATTTCTATCTAAAAAAAAACGGGAAGCAAGTCGAACTCATAAATTGCTCTTATGAGGTGTGAACGCTGATTGTGGTGGTGGCTGCTGATTGTCCGTGTAATCTGCTGGACCTTCCTCAGACACTGTAAGCTGTTGTGGAGAGTATGCGGCTTGTAGCGGCGGAGGTCCTGAGCGACTCTCTGTGCTTTGCCCATAGGACCTAGTGCTGCAGCACAGTGTAGCAGAGCAAGCAGGGATAATTGCCCTGCTCTGCTACAGGTTGTTGCAGCGCTAGTGACACAGACAGCTTCCTCAAGGCTTAGTATGTGCATGCAGCAGCACTAGCAATATAGAGCTGTGTCAAAGCCAGGACTTTTGCTGGGAGGGGTATGGCTGAGCTGCACAAGTTACATAACTTTAAATAAAGTGAATTAAAATAAAAATAAAAAAAATTATATTATATATATAATTGACTAGTTGACTAGTGTCACAAAGTTATACAGATGTGTAAACGACTTCTATTTTAAAATCTCCAGTCTTCCGGTACTTATCAGCTGCTGTATTGTCCTGTATAAAGTGGTGTATTCTTTCCAGTCTGACACAGTGGTCTCTGCCGCCACCACTGTCCAGAGTAGTAGCAAATCCCCATAGCAAAGCCTCTCCTGCTCTGGACAGTTCCTGACATGGACAGATGTGGCAGCAGAGAGCACTGTGTCGGACTGGAGAGGATACACCACTTTCTGCAGGACATACGCAGCTGATAAGTCCTGGAAGACTTTGAGATCACTACATGCCATAGCTGCAGGACAGATGGGATGTGTGTTAGGATAGTGATTGGGCTGTATTGTGATCATGTACACAACACAGAATTGTACTTACAGCAATCTCTCTGCATGCAGACATAGAAATTCCAGTACCTTCTATTTGTTTCAGTGCATAATCTCGGTCATCTTTCCTAAGACAAGGTAAAGACAGACAGAATTAGAGATGGTTTATTTATGGTGCCGATAGGTCAGGGCCCATAGCTGGACACTGTATTGCATTTACATGGCAAATCTCACCTGGAAAAAGCGAAGAGTGAACAGAGACAACAAATTAAAGGGGTTATCCAGCACTACAAAAACATGGCGACTTTTCCCCCTCTCTTGTCTCCAGGTCAGGTGCAGTTTGCAATTAAGCTCCATTTACTTTATTGGAACGGAGTTTCAAAACCGCACCCAAACTGGAGACAAGAGTGGTGCAAAAGGGGCCATGTTTTTGTAGCACTGGATAACCCCTTTAACTACTAATCCAGTAAAAATGTACATAAAAGTATAAAAAAAAAAAATACACATTTATCAAAAGGGATGTCATTTTAGCCAAAATTACTGATTTAACAAATGTGGTCACAGATTTATCCTATAGGTTCTAAGATGTCTCCCATACATCCTGCTCTCCTATAGCACATCCTTAGAAGCGGCAGCTGCATGGAGGACATTATAGAGCAGCAGTAAAAAGTCTAAGCTGTGATTCAAGCCCTAGGGGGGAGATCTAATACACACTTGTAAGTTTATAAATAACATTAGGAAAGTGGTTTTAAAGAGCTTATCCAGAATATTTTTATTTTTTCTTTGAAGAAAATAAATCAAACAGCACCATGTCTGTCCTGTCCGTGGGCTGCAATACCCCACACACTGGACTGCTGAATATCTAGTGCAGCTCTGAAGTATAACGCAAATGTACATGCAAAATGACTCAATGTAAGCCTATTATGTAGATTAATTCTATATGTGAAGCTTGTAATATGAATTTCAGATCTGAACGAGAACAATAATTGTCTATACATATGACATGGGATAGGCTGGCAGGGAATTTCTATCTGCAATGCTAATAGGTATAAATGAAGCTCCGTACATATAATACATGAACAGAATGACCCCCACTGGAGGCAGTCACATAATAAACACCTCTCCGGAGTCCAGGTTTCGGTGACCCTTACACCTCCACCATTATTTATGGCTTTTTATTGGAGCAGGATATAAAAGGGAACTAGGTAATATGTAAAGCTTCCGATATATTACTCATTGTGTCCCTCTACACCCTGTGACACTAATAGCGGCCTCCTGGATATACAGCTGGACAGACAGATATCACCCTGCCACGTAAGGTCAACAAGAAAGGAAACCCTGCCGATCAGCGTTCTTGGAAATCATTGGACTCATGTCACGTCAATTAGGGGAGAGTCCAAAAATAGTCAGTGATGGCAGATCACTATGACGTTTCACTGAATGTCTGATCCATCACTACAAGTAAGGAGATAGAGCTCCAGACATCTGTCCCATCATGTCTGATACAGCCGCCTCCCGGCCAAGTGCTGTGATCAGGGATGAAACGTAATGCTGGGCACATGAACCAGGGTGAAAAGAGAAAGACATCACTGTGCTCTGTCTGACTCTTCAGATGTTGGTGGGGGTTCACAAGATAAGACCCTCAACATACATGAAAGTCTACAGTAATACAGACATGGACAATGCAAAAAAAAAAAAAAAAAAAAAAAAAAGAATTACATCAACGCATTGAGGTATAGAGGCTAAGAGCTTGTTCACACAGCAAATTAAAGGCTGCAAATTCTGCCTTAAAGGGGTACTCCGGCCCGGGGGTATTTTTCAGCTATGACCAGGGATGGGGTGGTTATGGACGGCGGGGGTCACTTACCTACCCCGTTCCAGTGCTGGGTCCCGGATCACGCCGCCCGGTACACCCGTACCGCGGCAGCTTCCGCATGAGACGTGACGTCTCAAGGCAGCTCAGCCATTCAGCGGCCGAAGCGGGACTTTGCTACGGCCACTGAATGGCTCAGCTGCCTTGAGACGTCATGTCACATGCGGCAGCTCACACCAGGAAGCGGCCGCGGTACGGGTGTACTGGGCAGCGCGGTCCGGGACCCGGCGCTGGAATGGGGTAGGTAAGTGACCTCCTCCATCCATAACCACCCCATCCCCTTTTTATCCCTTTTGAGGCTAGGTTCACACTACGTATATTTGAGGCTGTATATTTGAGGCTGTATAGCAACCAAAACCAGGAGTGGATTGAAAACACAGAAAGGTTCTGTTCACATAATGTTGTAAGTGAGTGGATGGCCGCCATTTAATGGCAAATATTTGCTGTTATTTTAAAACAATGGCTGTTGTATTGAAATAATGGAAGTTATTTGCCGTTATATGGCGGCCATCCACTCAATTACAACATTATGTGAACAGAGCCTTTCTGTGTTTTCAATCCACTCCTGGTTTTGGTTGCTATGAGGACCTGACAAGAGGACCAAATACTGCCTGAAATATACGTAGTGTGAACCCAGCCTAAGGGTGTGTTCACACCTACAGGATCTGCAGCAGATTTGATGCTGTGTTCAGTTATTTAAATGAAATCTGCTGCAGAAAGTCAGCTGCAGATCCTGTAGGTCAGTGATTTTCAACCTTTTTTGAGCCGCGGCACACTTTTTATACTTAAAAAATCCCGGGGCACACCACCAACCAAAATGGCACAAAATGACACTAAAACATTACATATTATACATATAGTTAATAATATAGATTCTAAATGTATTTATACTCACTCAGTGTGAAACCTGGGCCTGTATACTTCTCTCCACCATACTTCTCTCCACCATACTTCTCTCCACCATACCCATGTTTCTCTCCCCCCTGTTTCTCCCCCATTGTTTTCTCCTGTTTCACAGGGGCACCATAGTTTAGGGAACTTTCCCCGCGGCACACCCGACCATGTGCCACGGCACACTGGTTGAAAATCACTGCTGTAGGTGTGAACGCACCATAAAGGAGGACCATTAAATAGGTTAGGTTGCCCTGATAAGACACCTAGACACCTTTTTACAGTCTCTTGATACACCCTCCTATTCTCGAGAGATATAGGGCTTTATAGTTTAGGAATTCAGCTAATAGTCAGATGGGCGTGACCTTAATAATAATAATGGGATGTCTATGAGGCAATGGGTGAGGTTATATGGTAAGGGGTGTGAATGTTTTACTCTCTTTAGTTAGATAAAGTGGTCGGCACTGCTATAGGCTATTACGTCTTGGGAGAGGGGTTGGCGTCCTCACTGCAGTGAGCAGACTGTGTCCGCGTCTGCTCATATGAAATGAAATAAAAGAAGTCAAACAAACGGGTGAGTGCCCTCATTCTTCCTTATTTCTAAATGTACGGGTGTGAATGTTTTATACTGAGAGGGGGTATGTGTCTAAGACACACCCCCTGACTGTATAATCACATCCATCACCTCAGTCTCTTCATTATTAAAATTAAGGTCACACCTATTTGACTATTAACTGAATTGTCACACAAATTAGAAACCCACATATCAAGAATCTGAAAGAAGGTGCGTGATCAGGGCACCCTAAGATGTTTAATGGTACTAGTGTCAATTTTTGGATTTGGCCACATGTCCCCTTTAAAAAAATTCCATGCTGAAGTTGCATCTAAAATCTGTGCCGTTTGCATGTGGATTTTTAAAAGGTCACCGTTAAAATGCCACGTTATATATTGTCATCACGTTATAGATCAGGAGGATCCGAGCAGATGGCTATATCTTTGTGGAAAAATATATTCAGTATAAATTGTCACTTATTGATAAAAATTCCAGCTCAGCGGACAGTGTCGCTTAATGACAGGACCGCCCACTGGACTCCTAACCAAAATCAAAGATTTCTATTGATAAAGGAAAAAGTCATATAAAATATTTTCTAACAAAGACATATATCAATCTGCTCAGCTCCCCCTGCTCTATAACATGATGACTATATGTACAACGTGACAGGTTTCCCTTTAAAACAGCCAAAAATTTCAAGGGGGGAAATCCATGCAGTAACCGTGACTGGCTGAAAAGTCTGCAATGCAGTTTCTGAAAACTGTGCAGGTTTTTCAGTGTAATGTGAATGTAAAATAGAAGTCAGGATGTGGGGTTTCCTGCCAAAATGCAGTAATATGTATGCAGCAGATTCCTCATACACATCAGCAAAGATTTTAGCTTTGTGAACGTGCCCTTAGAGGATTCCAACACGGATCCACTGTGACATGCTGGAAGCTTTTCTGTGGTGCATACAGCAAACATACTGGACAGGCTGGGCATTACCTTACAGAGGTGATCAGTGATGTATACAGTGCCAATGGGAGTCTATGGGGAACTGCAGAAGATTCTCCAATGGACTGGCTCCAACATAGTGAGGCGCACAGATCAGTCCAAACCCAATAGCCGGCAGTACCGAATAGTTTCCCTAATAAATCAACCAATAATGAAGGTAAAGGTGAATGATGTCAGAAAAGAAAACCCTGCTAATCCTAGCGTGTGATCCATGAAGGTTGTGACCTCACTCACACAGTAGTTTCCCGCTCCGAAAATACTGTGGTGACCACTTATCAGCTCCGCGCACACACCCTATACGTCTATCATCAGCTACATGACGGCTATGCCAGGAAAGGGAGGCATCATCGTGTTCTCACCACATATTGTTACATCCAGTGCAACAGATAGCAATATTACACCAGGGGTACTCCGGAGAAAAAATACATTTTAAATCAACTGGTGTCAGAAGTGATTTAACAAATCTGTAACTCTTTCTATTATAAAATATCAAGTCCTCCAATACTTATCAGCTGCTGTATGTCCTGCAGGAAGTGGTGTATTATTGCCAGACTGACAGTGCTCTCTGCTGCCACCTCTGTCAAAAGTGACTACAATACAGAAAAACTAACTTCGAGCATCAGACCAGTCCGCCGTCCCCATCTGATGGATCTCTACCTACAACCAGTATTCCCAGGACTGAGTGGATTATATATTATTTTGGCCCTGTCAGTTATACGGTGCACACTGTGCTAAACTCTTTTTAATTATGAAGAAATAAAGCTAAAGAGAAACTTTTTAACCGGTGAGTGTAATGGTGCGTTTACCAGGAACAGGCTATAAACAGGGAACAGGTCATAAAGGAAAGACTGAGATTTCTCCTCTTCTCAAATCCATTCCTGGCTTTGGCTTCCAAAATCTGTCAGATAAATCTGTCTGTGTAAACTCACCATAACTCATTTCCTTCTCTACCAATATATAGTTGTTGACCTACATTCTTTGAGTTGGCACCTCCAGATTTTTTTTTCTGTTTGCTATACATCATTAGCTAGCTTTACACCTGCTGGGACTAGTAGTGCCACCCACCGATCTCTATTTTTACATTCATAATGCCCGAGGTCTGACATATTCCTCACGAAACATAACAGAACTCCTATTCATACAATTATATAACATATATGCAGACCACATCTGCACTGGCGCCACGACTGACACAGATCACTAAAAGGTAGGGGCAGAACTGTCATTTTGTTAAAGAGAGAAAAAAAACTTTTTACATGTCCCTCCCAGCTATAAACGGACCTGTGTACAGAACCCTCCCCTAGTCTCCCCCACTACCTTCATATTCCCTAGGCTACTGGGAAGGAAGCTAAAGCTTTACACCAGCTAAGAAAAGATTGCAAATGACTTCAAAGCGCTACCTGGCAGAGATGCCAGACCTCCAACGCGTCATCCTCTTACGTGATCAAAGCCATCCAGAGATACTGAGAACGGCTGCTATTAAATGTCATGAAGAGGGGACAGTAAAAAAAAAAACAAAAAAAAACACTATCTACAGCAGTGGTGTCAAACCTGCAGCCCCTAGCTGAGGCAAAACTACAACCCCCATCATTCCTCGCAGCCAAAGCTTTGACACCTTTGATCTGCAGTGATGGGAAGACGAGCTGTAAGGCGCTCTGCAACGCTGAAAAGCTGCAGGCAAGGCGGTGCACTGTTTACAGCCCGGACATCTCTGTCCCACTAACTTCCTGCCCTAAAGATGTCAGACAGATCGCTACAGTCAGCCTGGAGACACATATGGGCCGGGCTCATCTCTACTTTCCTAGTATATATTTCTGCATTTATTGAAGCATGACAACACACTATAGTCTGCAAGTACATGACCCCAGTATATACCAGTCCTGTATGTCTCTCTGCTGTAAGGAATCAACACAAGAGCCAGGCGAGTAAAGTTACCAGCCAAGTGGCCTAGTGGTGCGTTTACACAGACTTCAGATTTCTGAAGCCAAAGCCAGGACTGGACTATAAACAGAGAAAAGGTCATAAAGGAAAGACTAATATTTCTCCTTTTCATATCCATTCCTGGCTTTGGCTTCAATAATTCATCAGATAAATCTAAGTCAGATAGCCTTGGCAATATGCATACCCAGAATCAAGAAGATCCCAGTCCCAACCACTTCTTTAGCAAAGATAAACTGGTCATCTAACCATCGTGAACTTCTCCGCTATCATTCACCTACTGAATAGTTTTGCCCTTTACTTCCACCCTGCAGCAGCGGTTTGCAGAAAATACATCTGGAAGGGTAAAATCTAAATTTCACATAAATGTCAGAAAGTTAGATTTGTAAATTACTTCTATTTAAAACTCTCAAGTCTTCCAGTACTTATCAGCTGCTGTATGTCCTGCAGGAAGTGGTGTATTCTTTCCAATCTGACACAGTGCTCTCTGCTGCCACCTCTGTCCATGTCAGAAACTGTCCAAAGTAGGAAAGGTTTTCTATGGGGATTTGCTACTGCTCTGGACAGAGGTGGCAGCAGAGAGCACTGTGTCAGACTGGAAAGAATACACCACTTCCTGCAGGACATACAGCAGCTGATAAGTACTGGAAGGCTGGAGATTATTTTTTTTTTTTAATAGCAGTAATTTACAAATCTGTATAACTTTCTGACACCAGTTGATAATACCCCTTTAACCACCTATCTAGTAGTGACAACCACGTCCTATCATCTGTGACAAGCATTCATGTCAGTCACGACCCCAGCTTGTTGCTACAATGTCAGCAGCCAGACATATTGAAGATCCTCAGAAGAGCTCAGAAGAGGAGCGGGTGGAAGACATGAGTATATGAACGCACTGTGGTTTTATAACAGAGACAATGAATGTCGATGTGATGGTAAAGTGAATAGCGTGGTCAGTAGCTGGGACCACAATAGTGACGCTTATTACATAAGCAGAGTGCACTCTTATATAACAGGGGATGTGAGTCAGACAATGATGTAACAGGATGATGGACCGCACGATAACAGATGCAAATTAATCTACCTGATCAGTCTGCCTGTGTAATAGTCCTGCAAAATATAAGTAAAAGTGACTAGTCTGCTGCAGTATACACTGCCCCACCTTTCTGGCAGTATCCCAATATACACCACTCATGTATAATCTTTCAATCCCCTTTGCTATAATGTGACATCTAAACCCCCTTTGCATGCATACACAGGAAGGAACCCATCTGTCTCATACTAGCACTCCTTCCCTATGGGTTGGGATGGACAGGTCCCCTGCGACATCCTATACTAGGCATATTTCCACGTTTTTGAGTCTGGCGGGGCTTTTCAGAGACACAATAAGAACAGGAGCCATTCACCTAAGAGGCGGAAGACGGCAAACAACTGGGAGATAAGGAACAATGGGAAGAGGGTGCCCAAAGGGATCACACAAAGACCGAGTGGCTTTGTCATCAGGCCCCAACGGCCTCCACTGGATATTTAATAACATACAATGGCGCCGCCTCACACAGGAGAGGCGTCACTCCGTCCTGCAATAATGGGAATTGCAGTTTTGCAACAGCTGGAGGGCCGCAAGTTTGACACCCCTGGTATATACCACTCAGTTATCGCTACTACTCTCTATATCCACATCTTCTGTAGAGTTTTTTTTCATCACTATTTGCCTATAGGCCATCAGTATCAGCCACAGAACCTGCATAAAGATAGAAGCAGACAGCGCCATATATTACGTAGTGGCCATGCTGGGTTACTGCGGCTCAACGTCAACTAAAGTGAATTTGATTGCCATACTGCAACTTGACCATTAAGATGATTGCAGGCAGCCGTGGAGCACTCCCAACAGACGTCAGGGTAGCTTTACAATAAATATGCCTTAAAGGGCTTATCCAGCGAAAATCTTTTTCTTTCAGATCAACTGGTGTCAGAAAGTTATATAGATTTGTAATTTACTTCTATAAAAAAAAAACTCAAGTCTTCCCATACTTATCAGCTGCTGTGTGTCATGCAGGCAATGTTTTTTTCTTTTCAGTCTGACACCGTGCTCTCTGCTGACATCTCTGGCCGAGACAGGAACTGTCCAGAGCAGGAGAGGTTTTTCTATGGAGGGTTCCTGTCTCGGCCAGAGATGTCAGCAGAGAGCACTGTGTCAGACTGAAAAGAAAACATTTCCTGCAGGACATATAGTAGCTAATAAGTATGGGAAGACTTCAGATTTTTTTTAATAGAAGTAAATTACAAATCCATATAACTTTCTGACATCAGTTGATTTGAAAGAAGAAGATTTTCGCTGGACAACCCCTTTAACACCTGTAGAACGAAAGGTTACTAGACTATGTATGTACATAGAAGAGGAATTAGGACATAGGCTACCAGGAGACATTAACAACATGGCATTACTCATCATATCCAAAGCTGGATTATACTTAGTCACGGCCTCTCGACACCCTCTTATATCAGCTTTTGTAGTTCTAATGGGAATAAAAAAAAAAAAAAAAAAAAGCCACAGTCTGAACTTTAACATGATGATCACAATGGAACAATACGGGTTACTGTAAAAGCTGCTGAAACCTATCAGCCATAATATTACCACCACCTGCCTGATGTTGTGGAGTATATGCAGTAAGCTGCGATCTATATGTGCTCTGACATCTTCCTATCACAACGGGCTATAACTTTCCAGTGGGATCAGACCAGATAGGCTAGCCTCCTCTTCCCCTATCTGGTGGATAAGAGTTGGACAACCCCTTTAAGAAAGTTGATCACAACAATATCAATCCATCTACTTTCTATATTATAAAAAGTGTTTTGTAAGGGGCAGAACAAAATTCACCCCCCCCCCCATGTATCATCTGTGAGACACATCACACGAAAGCCATAAAAACAAACAGCTTATACAAACACGGAATGGCTGCAGTACCGTCAACCGCCACTATGTGGTGCAATCAGCTTTATTCCAGGCTTATGGATCCCATCAGAGCCTGATGGGAGTTGTAGTTATGCCAAATACGGAGCGCCATAAGTTAGGGAACCCTGCTTTATTAGCGTCACCATAAATTTACAATGTATAAGAAATAATGACATGTACAGCTAACTGACTGCCTGATAATCCCACCCTGATACTCATATATAGCACCAATTGCCTCATGTATACAGCTACTTTCTTGCAAAAACAGCGCCACCCCTGTATTCAGGTTGTATTTGCTATTACAATTCAGAGCTGCAATACCACTGCAAACTGAGGACGGATGGCGCTGTTTGTGAAAGAAAGCGGCCATGTTTTTCTAACCCTGGATAACCCCTTTAAACTTTCCGCACACAGTCATCTGCGCCAGGTGATTTCGGCGGGATCAGACGACTCTCTGATGTGTTTGGAGGTCTCCCAAGTCTCCCCCTGAAAATATGAAATAACATCCGGAGGAGCCCGCAGCTGTAATCCCACTGCAGCTCAGCGGCCAGAGAGCCTGCCTGTCTATGGTCAGGATCCCATCAGTTATTATTCAATGTTTATCTGCTATGGGCAAAGTCATTCCAGTACGATCCTATAAAGGTATGATGATAGAGCTCCCCTTGAAGAGATTACATTCAGCACAGTCATCTAGTAATCAGTTTGACCCTTCTCACATCTGTGCACTGGAGGCCTGGACACAGGCACAGCTCCTCTCTCCATTCTGTCCGTTGTTTTTTTGGCCATGAAACTTTATTTGTCTTTTATTTCTCCCACTTTTCAGTCTGGGCTTCTAGTGACATAAAGCTGCTGTCCCCCCCAAACCAGTCATAGGACAAACCTTTACTCCATGGTGTCAAACCACGGCCCACCAGCTGTTGCAGAACTACAATTCCCATCATGCCTGGACAGCCTAAGCTTGGCCTGTCCAGGCATGATGGGAATTGTAGTTTTGCAACAGCTGGAGGGCCAAAGGTTCCCAATCACAGCCTTAGGCTGGGTCCCCTGGAGCATTTGTTTCTTAGTGACTCCACCTCTACCGCAGTGGGGCCCATTCACTTTAATGGCCTGAACTCAGTAGGAATGAAAGTGAATAATGGTGTGTTTACAAAGAGATTTATGCAACAGATTTTTAAAGCCAAAGCCAGGCCTGGATCAGTCTTTCCTTTATTACCTGTTCTGTTTATAGTCTGTTCCTGGCTTTGGCTTCAATTATCTGTCAGGTAAATCTTTCTGTGTAACCACACAGAGATTTAGGTCAGCATCCCTTTCTTTTTTTATGCAGACTATGTACCTAGGATGGATTGCATGAACCCAGACTAACAAATGGGAGACCCCCTGTGTGATATTTATATTTCTTACCAGGAGAGAAGAAATATCTCATGACAAGTTCTTATACTGTACACCAGCGTCACCCAGCTGTTGCGAAACTACAACTCCCATCATGCCCAGACAGCCAGTTACAATACTATACAGCCAAAGATCTGCAATAAAGGGGAGGTCCTGACCCTCCATAAAATGTATTGTCCATCCTCCACCTTTGTCTGGAGAACCACATACCCCATTCCCCAGAAGTCTGATGCCAAACAGATACGTATGGTGTACCTTATAAATATTGAGAGAATCCCCTTTAAAGGGCTATTCCCAACTATAGGTATCCACAGGATAATAAGCTGATGGGTTGGGGTCCGAACACTGGGATATTCATGATCATGTGTGGTGCACTCTATTCATTAAGCGCTGCAGAATCTGTTGGCGAAATATTATTATTTGGGGGACAAGTGCCTCCATTCTGGTGATCAGTCACGGTATTGCTCCCCCCCCCTAGAACATACAGTCCGGTCTACAGGCAGCAGGTTATAGTAGAGCAGGAGCTGAGCAGAACGATATATAGATCTGTGTAATATGAATATACTGGGGGAGATTTATCAAACATGGTGTAAAGTGAAACTGGCTCAGTTGCCCCTAGCAACCAATCAGATTCCACTTTTCATTCCTTATAGGCTCTTTGGAAAATTAAAGGGGCAATCTGATTGGTTGCTAGGGGCAACTGAGCCAGTTTCACTTTAAACCAAGGATGTCAAACTCAGGCCCTCCAGCTGTTGCAAAACTACAAGTCTCATCATGCCTGGACAGCCAAAGCTTTAGCTTTGGCTGTCCAGGCATGATGGGAATTGTAGTTTTAAAACAGCTGGAGGACCTGAGTTTGACACGTCTGCTTTACACCATGTTTGATAAATCTCCCCCAGTACTGTCTGCCTATGCCGGCCTCAGGAGTCCAGTGGGTGGGTCTTACTAACAAACTGACATTTCCTTGTATAAGCAGAACTGTCACTCACTACATAACACCACCCACTTGACTCTTTAACCTAGAATAAGCAGAGACTCTGAGATTATAATCAATGTAATACAAGATCTACCAAATCTATATATCAATCTGCTGCACTTCTCCTGCTCTATAACATGAGGTCTGCAGATTCAATATATAAATATACCAGAGTCTTCCTGTCCCAATTGCTGGCAGACAGAATGACAAGCTTCCAGTCTATGGTGACAATCCAGGGGTCACACTACATTTACATCTCAGGCTATCGCAAAACTACAACTCCCAGCATGCCCTGATTATACCATACCCATAGGGGCCTTATTATGGGATGGGACCAGGAAAGATCAGTAGCAAAACTACAACTCCCAGCATGCCCTGATTATACCATACCCATAGGGGCCTTATTATGGGATGGGACCAGGAAAGATCAGTAGCAAAACTACAACTCCCAGCATGCCCTGATTATACCATACCCATAGGGGCCTTATTATGGGATGGGACCAGGAAAGATCAGTAGCAAAACTACAACTCCCAGATGAGACATAGCCAGCCTATAGTGAGCTTATTATGGGATGGGACAAGGAGTGGTTAGTGTTCTCTAACCCAGTGATGGGGAACCTCCGTCCCTCCAGCTGTTGCAAAACTATGATTCCCATCATGACTGGACAGCCAAAGCCGAAGTTTTGCAACAGCTGGAGGGAGGAAGGTTCCCCATTCCTGCTCTAACCTGTAGCTCTCCAGCCGCAGGAGTACTACAACTCCCAGCATGCCCTGATTATAGGATGGGGCCATATCAGTATTCTACACCCTGTGACTCTCCCGCTGCAGGAAAACTACAACTCCCATCATGCATTGAGACATACCCAGCCTACAGTGGGCTTATTATGGGATGGGATAGTGTAACACGTAGCTCCCCAGCTGCTGCAAAACTACAAATTCCCTGACAACCAAACGCTATATTATATATATATATATATATATATATATATATATATATATATATATATATATATATATATATATATTATAGCTGGTACAATTCTGTGCTACATTGGGAACCATGTTTTTCCCCTGATCACATCCAGCACAGGGATGGGCGATCTGATCGCCATCACAGCAGTGGGCTGGGTGTCCTAGCCCATAACACGCCCCCTACAGGCAGGGTATATAGCCAGCAGCATGTGTAGTATAGGGAGGCATTGTTACACCCCATATGTACAGTCACAGGAAGAGGAGAGCGCCCCCTGGCGGCCACCTCAGCCCTCCTCCCTGCCCCAGGCCCTCACAGCACTCACCCATCTTTTCTCTTGGCTTTGAACACATGCCCGTATGTGCCTCTTCCAACTTTGCAGCCCTCGTATTCAAACAGGTCCTCCACCCGCTCCCGCTCCCCTGTCAGCTTCACCTTGAAGTCATAGTCCATCTTGAGCCGGGAACATGTATCGTGCTTATACCCGGGGGTAGGGAGAGCAGGAGCTGCACGGTCCGCAGCCCTCAAGGCTTCTCGTACACAACAGCAGCAGCCGGTCTCCCTCCCTCACGCACACAGGAGACAGCACCAGCAGACGCCGCTGCCGCAAAACACTGTCGTAAAGACGGACTACCCCGCCTGTCACTAGCGAGGCCCCGCCCACTCCCCGGCGTGTCGCTAAGCAAGCTCCTCCCACTTCTATGGAGTAAGCAAGTGACTACGCCCATCTGAGTAAAGAAGGCGATTACAACGCGTCGTCAGCGCTTTAGCCCCGCCCACATCTCCAGCGCGGAAGCGGATGGAGGAACCTGGAATAACCCGGTGCGGTGGCGTCTGCTGCTGCGATAATTGTTGGATCGAGCTGCCACCGTGTATATCGTCGGCTCCGGCCTGCTGTCTCTGTACTATGGAGGGAAGCGAGGCCTGGTCTGTGTCCTGTACGTAGCTAGAGAAGGGATAGACTGCCGGGGCATGCTGGGAGTTGTAGTTTTAGAGAGCAATGATTTATGGTCGTGTTCTAAAACTACATTTCCCATCATGCTTCGGTGTCCGGACTTGATAGGAATTGAAGTGATGCAACAGCTGGAGAGCCACTGGCTGAGGGCAGGGATGGGGAACCTTCGGCCTTACAGCTGTCGCAAAACTACAGTTCCCATCATGCCCGGACAAAGCTTTGGCTTTGGCTGTCCGAGCATTATGGGAATTGTAGTTTTGCAATAGCTGGTGGCCAAAGGTTCCCCAGCCCTGATTTAGGAGCATGCTGGGAGTTGTAGTTTTTCAACAGCTGCTGTTCAGTCTATTTCATCCAGGATGCAAAGAGTTCACAAAACATGTTATCTTTTCAGCATTTGAGATGGTTTCCTAATGCTAAGGAAATTAAAGGGGTTATCCAGTGCTACAAAAACATGGCCACACTCAGACAGCACCACTCTTGTCTCCAGGTTGCTGCTCAGTTCCATTGAAGTAAATGGAGCTTAATTGCAAACCGCACCTGAACTGGAGATGAGAGTCGTGTTGTCTCTGAAAGAAAGTGGCCATGTTTTTGTAGCACTGGAGGACCCCTTTAAAGTGATACTGTCCCCCTTTTTACTCTCGCTTCATTTCATCAGTTGAAGGAAACCTGTCAGCTGAGAGATGGGGGGCCGAACCCACACCACCCCTTAGTCGAGCACTGGATACTTACCTTCTCTGGGGGTGCCGATCCCATCACCGAGGCAGCGATTTTTCAGCGACAGGACTGGCCCTGGTCTGCCGGCTGACAGGTTTCCTATAACAGTGTCAACTAGGCGGGGCTTCACTGCTGTATGGCCCCATCCCACGTCTAGGGGACACAGTCCACCAATAAAATAAAGTGATAATAGAGCAGCAAGAAGAAACAGACCAGTGTTATACAGGTATATATTGAATGTGCGTACTTACCAACCTGTTGATTTATTTTCGTTATGAGCGAGCAGAGAGGGGTGAGATGCTACACATAACACATGTGCCATCTCCTCCCACCATACCATTGCCTCACCTCCATAGAGTGGCCACGTACTGCTGAGGGTGTCACTAACCACCCACCCCGACCTCCCCGGGGGGTAAAGATTTACATCCCCAGCTGTGCGGCCATAATAAACCTTCACATGGCTGACGCCGCATATAGCAGGTGAACAGGATGGGACAGTTATAGTCACTGTTCACACTGCACAATGTCCCCTTCCCCAGTACTAAAGATCTTATAAATGGGCAGATTATCAGGGATTTCTGATATGGCCAGGGACTGGCCAATGAATGAGAAAACGCTGATCACATGTTCTGTGAGGCCAATGGAACTGTGTGTCATCATTGTGGGAGTAACTCCTTGTGGGGCAGTATTGTGCTATGGGGGGAATTAACTATTTGTGGGGCATTATTGTGGCACTATTGTAGTAAGCTACATTTGAGCGATAATCAGCTCGTGTAAACACAGCGAACAATCAAGCGACGAGCGATAAATCGATTAATGCTTTCAAATCATCGTTGGTCGTTGATAGAAAATTAGCAGATCGCTTTGTGTAAACAGTCTTTCACCGATTCACCCTATGTGTGAGATAGGCTTAAGCGATAAAACGATCGCAGTATCGATTTTTCCAAACGAGATATCGTTACGACTAAACACTGATCGTTATAAAAAAACACATCGTTATTTCGAAATCGTTAATCGTTCGATTGGGCGAATTATCGCTCTGTGTAAACGTACCATTAAAGGGTTCTATTAAGAAAAATAATACCACATAGGCTACAAAATGGGGCATTATTATCATTTTAGATACTATCGATGGGGAGCTTAGATATAGGTGGGTACAAGGTATTATAAAAGTGCAGTAATATTGATGGGGAGGGGGGGCCATGGTACAGTTAAATCACAACTGGAACCCACGTCACTCCTGTATGTACCACCCGTGATGCTAGATGCTTCCTGCTATAGAGGAGCCACCATACTAGGCCGCAGCCCAGCCATCCCTATAGGATGGTGGTACTTGCAACAGTGAGGTGGATTCTTCTCTCCCTAAACTTTCCTTCGCCCTGCCCTCTACATTCCCATTCTATACTTGTCATGTCATAGCAATTTATGATATTCTTCATCATACACTTCCTGCAGGCATCAAAAAATATCATGGTTGGCCCGCAACTTTTTTTTTCATCTTGGCCTGCAAATTTTTTTTTTCATCTTGGCCCACTAGTTTTTGAGTTTGCCACCCCTGTTCTAGAACACACATCATATTGTAGACGTCCTGTTGTCTGCACAGAATATTGTGGTGCCGGCGCTCCAGTGACATCACTGGAGCATCGGCGCCAGGACAAGGGGAGTGCGGCCTCTTGTTTCCGCAGGGAAAACCCTTCCTGCGGCCACAAGAGTGAAGAGAAGAGGAGACGCCCGGACTCAAGTGAGTATAAATGTTTGTTTTATTGTGTTATATACTATATGGGAGGGGGAGCACACAGAGGTCTGTTTAACTGGGGGAGCACACATCGGGGGTCTATATAAATGGGGGGAGCACACGGGGGGGGGGCTATATATAACTGGGGAAGCACACGGGGCTATAGACTACTTGGGCTTCACAGAGGGATCTATATACTACTGGGGACAGCACACAGGGGGTCTATATACTAGGGGCAGCAGAATGTGGTCTATATACAACTTGGAGAGCACACAGGCGGTCTATATCCAAGTTGGGGAGCACACGGGGGGCTATATACTACTGGTGGAGCACACAGGGGGTCTATATACTACTGGTGGAGCACACAGGGGTCTATATACTACTGGGGGAACATACAGGGGGTCTATATACTACTGGTGAGGCACACAGGTGGTCTATATACTGCTGGGGGCAGCACACAGGGGGTCTATATATAACTGGGGGAGCACACAGGGGTCTGTATACTACTGGGGCAGCACACAAGGGGTCTATATACTACTGGGGGAACTACACAGAGGGTTTATATACAACTGGAGGATCACACAGGGGTCTATATCCAAGTGGGGGAGCACACAGGAGGTCTGTATCCAAGTGGGGGAGCACACAGGGGGGCTAAATACCCCTGAGGGAGCACACAGGGGGGCTATATACTAGTGGGGGAGCACACAGTGGGTATATACGACTGGGGGCAGCACACAGGGGGTCTATATACAACTGGGGCAGCACACAGGAGGTCTATATACTTTTGGGGGAGCACACGGGGGGCTATATATAACTGAAGGAACACACAGGGGTATATATACTACTGGGGGAAGCACACAAGGGGTATATACTACTGGGGGGCAGGACACAAGGGGTATATACTTATGGGGGCAGCACACGAGGAGTATATATTACTGGCGGTAGTGCACAAGGGGTATATACTACTGGGGGCAGCACACGGCGGTCTATTGTTGTGGAGTGCGTGTTGAGGGGGGGGGGGCCCAGACATAACTTCGCTTGGGGCCCCAGAAATGCCAAGACCGCCCCTGATCATGAAGAAAGCTGCCGTATACATCACAGATCATTTGCCTCCACAGCCTTTGCCTTCTCCATCATTCTTTTGTGTTTTAGTCCAAATGTCTTTTTGCGGAGAAGAAAGCCACAGGTGCTGTGTTATCTCCCAGGGCCGCATACAAAGGAGGCTCTGTACGAGGCCGCTGTATAAGTATGTCTCCCAAATATACACATGCTTGTTATCGTACAAGAGGGTTGTGTCTCATCTTTTTTTTTTAAAGTAACATTTTTTCATATGGTTAATCACTTGTCATCCATAACTGTATGATAACCTATAGGTATAAAGGGAAGATATTTATACCTACTTTAACCCCTTTAACAAATGTAAATTTTAGTTTTTTCCTCCACACAATCTAAGGGACGTATTACACGGGCCGATCACTATAGGAAACGAGCGCCGATCTGCTAGATCGTAAGTCACTTACTGAGCCTATTATACGGCTTGATTATCGTGCAACAAGAGCTGTATACAGTATATCATTATATTTTAATATTTCAGACAATGCCTCATGCAGTGATACCAAAGATGTTCATTCTTTTTTTTACTTTACATGGGAAACAATGAGGTGATATATATATATATTTTTTTTATTTTGACACTTTATATGTCCCCCTAGGGAACCTTCATAAAAGTCATTTGATTGCTAATACTGGTATTGCAATGTGGATCCAGAATTACAGACAAATTTAGGGCCCATAAGTTTCTATGTGCCTGTTCACACATCTGCAGTTTTTGTGGATCCGTGAATAGTCTGTGACCCATGTCGCAAAGAAATTATAACCTGTTGCAGTGTGGACACGCAATTGCTGAGAATGACATTGTCTATAATGTAGTGGTCCTTGAATTGCGTACCACTACAGATGCACAAAGTGCTGTCGGCAATTGCAGGTCCTCAATTTCAGACAGCACTGTGGACATGTGAATATAGTCTTAGGGGACAAACACACTTGCCGTATCCACAGCGAGACCTCTCGCTGCGTATTTGCAGCGAGACTTGCTGCGGATCCCGGTCCTATTGTTTCAATGTTAGACAAAATCATATAACAAAATCTGGAGCGAGCGTATACTGTACCTGTTCCCGCCTCCGGCTTGCTGAAGACTCCGGGAACCGCCGAGGCAAGCCGGAGTCGGGATCAGGTAAAGTATATGCTCCGGCGGCCAGGGGATTAACGGGGCGGGATGGGGCTGCTGCGATTTTGTCTAACATTGAAACAATAGGGCCGGGATCCGCAGCAAGTCTCGCTGCAAATACGTGACGAGAGGTCTCGCTGCGGATCCGGCAAGTGTGTTTGTCCCCTTAGGCTGCATTGACACGTGCGTGGACTGTACTACAGATGTACATCTACATCCATAGTTGTCCGCAATGCTAAGACCTATTCATTGAACAACAGGCGTTTAAATGGGGCTATTCAAACTGCGTAGAACTGGGTCCGTAGAGCTGTCATATACTTTTCATATGTTGCTGCCCATGGTGAAACAGTTCATTCCATACCTACTATTATCGTCTTATCAGTCTCCTTCCCCCAGTTCTGAGCTGCTGCTTTCTGCTGAAGACACAAAAAACTGTGTGAGATTTTCTCTCCCACTCCTCCCCTCTCCCTTTCGAGACAGCTGATGTAAACAAGTCCCTATCTGCAACTTTGTAATCTCGGGAGGGTTAAACACAGTAAATTCATCAGCAACTTGATCTCAGAATAACCCTCCCAGCATTATAAAGAAGCTGCAAAGTTGCAGATACAGCCTGCCAGGGGCCTGGAAAAAAATGTTAGTGTCACCATGGACAGCAACATATGAAAGTTTTTTTTTTGTTTTTTTTTTTTTAATCTTGCTTTTTATTGCATTTAAATAACAATCGACATACCCAATAAAATCTCAAACAAACATAATTTTACATAATTACCCCTTCCCACCCAACATATGAAAAGTTATGTTTGAGCGCAATACATCTTTAGGCTATGTTCACACTACGTAAATTTCAGTCAGTATTGTGGTCTTCATATTGCAACCAAAACCAGGAGTGGATTAAAAACACAGAAAGGATCTGATCACACAATGGTGAAATTGAGTGGATGGCCGCCATATAACAGTAAATAACAGCCATTATTTCAATATAACAGCCGTTGTTTTAAAATAACAGCAAATATTTGCCATTAAATGGCGGCCATCCACTCAATTTCAACATTGTGTGAACAGAGCCTTTCTGTGTATTCAATCCACTCCTGGTTTTGGTTGCAATATGAGAACCACAATACTGATTGAAATATACGTAGTGTGAACCCAGCCTAAAAGTGTCACTGCCGTTAAAATTTTTATTGCAGAAATTAATAGTACAGACGATTTTAAGAAACTTTGTAATTTGGTTTATTAGCCGAAAAATGAATTTTTATCATGAAAAAGCAGTTTGAAGTTCTCCCCCCTGTCTTCATTGTTTTCCTATGGAGAGAAAAAGTAAAGGCAGCAAAACAGGACAACAAAGAGTTAATTTACATTGGACCATGGAGCCATCATTCTCTATGGGCATCGGACTCATCTCAGCGGCGTGCGGGCACAGTTTCAGGCGCTGAAATCTTCGTCCCGGGACCGGCTCCAAGAACGGGACTCATCGAAAAGGATAAGTATCCAGGGGCTGCATGAGGGTGTCGGGCGGGCTCTGTGCCAGCGTCCCCGGTGACAGGTTCCCTTTAAGCAAGCACAGAGAGTAGGTAAAGACCTCCGGCTGCAGAAGTAACCAATTAGCAATTACATTGTGTCGGTGCTAATCGGACACCTAACAGGCGCATGCTACTTGTCATTTGAACATTTAAATGCTTTGCTCACTACAAAAACATGGCCACTTTCTTTCAGAGACAGCCCCTCTTGTCTCCAGCTTGGGCGGGGTTTTTCTGCTCAGTTCCATTGAAGTGAATGTTTCTTAATTGCAAACCGCACCTGAACTGGAGACAAGAGTCGTGTTGTCTCTGGCCATGTTTTTATAGCACTGGATAACCCCTTTAATTGTGGCATTTAAATGGTTAAATGACTGTGCATGGACCAGAATTAGCTCCTGGGTCCCCTCCATACACCCTCTTCCCCTGCCTAGCATGTTATGGGGTCATTTGTGGATCTCATCGGCTAGCTGCGGGACACCTCTTACTGTTATAATATAATATTTGTGGGTATGTCTATTTTCTGTTTTTCCAAAGATGGCGGTGAGGTTAAACCTGTTATAACTATTTAATGCTGGGGGGAGTATGTGTTATTAGAAGTATAGCCACGGGCACAATCCTCTAAAAGCTTACAGCAACTTACTATTCCGCAGTAGAACTACCAGCAGTGAGTCCTTCATCTGTACAGGAGACATTGGTGATGGAGATGAACAGTTAGCAGCACAGCCTTGGGAATATCAGGAAACGCAGACACAGCCGGGGTTGGATATAAAGTGTCCTCTCCTATGGGCCCGTTATGATGAGAAGCTGCAGCGAGAATGAACAGTCAATGTAGACGGAGGAGTAAATCACTAGGTCGGTACTTTTTTTAGGCAGTTGTAATGGGCCAAAGCCCCTGTGTCTGCTGTTGGGTCGATTTACTGTCACCCCTGCAGTGCCTCAACAACAATTAGGGGGTGCCTCACAGTTGCAGAGTTACTGTTATAGACCATCTGATTTATTAAAACTTACATAGATATCTCCTATGAATAAACTCTGGTAAAATGATTATCCAGATTAGATATTAGAACTAAACTTCATTCACTTTGGTTGAACTGAGCTGCAATACCAAACACAAACTAAGGAGACAAGTGGCGCTGTTTCCTGGAAGGAAAAAAAAAGGTTTTTTTTTGTTTTGTTCTTTTTTTAATTATCCTGGATGGCCTTTTTGTTTTATGTGGATGCCATAGAGAAGGATCATAGATCCAAGATATGGTACTGAACCTGGAGTAGAGGATGCTGTACCCAATAGAGACAGTCATACATCTGCTGTATGATGAATCTATTCTAGGTAATGGAAACCGCACCTATGTCAAGATCTAGGACCTCTCTGCTCCCTCCAGCCTGGTTGAAGCAGCCAACGATGGTTGGGAAACCAAAAACAGGTGATCAGGCTATGTTACGTAGTTTGTATAACTCATGGATGTTTATGGAAGTTGCATAAATCACATAGCAGTGTACGTTAAGGAATCATCATAGCTTGTGTTACTATGCTCCTCTATGGGAATTATGTAAACTCTCTGGATGTTTTTGCCTTTCCATCCACCTCTGCCAGCTGAAGCTAGGTCAGAGGGGACCTCACATCCAGGTGGTTTCCAACTTGTATTTACAGTATATAAAACTGAGAAACCACTTCAAATTTGTTCCATTCATGATGATCATCTTTAGGTAGGGCTGTAAGTAGCACATATTAGTGCATTTGTTATCCACCTAAGAGCGAAAAAAATGAAATGCTAGCTGGTCTTACTCACCAAGTCCCCCTAAGTATTTTGAGCTCTCAGGTTTCTCAAAAAGCCAATTTATAACCAAGTTAGGAAACTACATTTCCCATCATGCATCTCCCTGATTGGTCCATTTGTATACTTGCCACCTACCTTTCTTTCCTGCCCACTGCTGGAACATCCATAACACTTACAATATACACAGCTGAGACACAAAGGCAGGTACATATGCCTGCATTTACTGACAGCAAGCAAAGATGGAACTATAGCTTTTCATATTACAGAAACCTAAGCTCAGGGACACATGTAAGTCTATGGAAGTAGCACAGGTGCATAGAGATAATGCAGATATCGTCTCCTGGGAATTAGGTTACCAAGTCAATAGATAGTTTACCTGGCCCCCAGAGAGGAGATCTGTGACTACAAAGGGAGGGGGGAAGAGGGAGCTGAGAGTGGTCAGAGTGGACCCAGAGTAGACTGGATTTTAGACATCCAGAGCAGATAAGAATAAGAACAAGACAGGGAAAGGGTGCAAGATAGGTTATACATGTATATTAGACGAATGGTGGTATTGGGAAGGTGAATTGTTTTTGTTTGTTTTGATTGTTTTGTTTTTGTTACCCGGATAACCCATTTAACAAAATAAAAGCACCCCATAACTATAGGAGTACACAGTTTTTCTATTAATAGAGATTAACGTAACTTGAGCATGCTCAGTCCGTCTTAAACGGAGTCTGCAGCATTTGATTAGCGGTGGCTGCAGAGGTTGGACGCTCCAGATCAGATGGACCCGAACATGCTTGAGTTGTGCTCATCTCTATCCATGAAGTCTATTTCATGCTATGGCGTAATACATGGGGCAGGTATTTAGGCATATTGTAAATCTAGACGTAATGGGGACATCTGTTGTATATGCACATTCCCCTAACTTGGGAAACATTGCTTTCGTACAAGCATGGCATAAAAACACGCAGAAGATTTCATAAACAGGGCTATTAACGGGAGCTGAAACATCGGCCACATCTGTCTCCTTCTCTAAATAAAATAACATTTCAAGGTCTGGATCTCTATAGTGTATTTATGAAAGATGGAAGACGGGAGAACAAACAGGAAGGATGACTTCAGTAACAATAATAAGATAAGCATTAGTATGCCGCTCATGGAAGCTCAATGCTATGAAGGAACCTGCTAGCAAATACAAGGGGGACAGAGAGCATTTAATAGAGGGTGGTTAAAAAGATGGTGCAGAACTATAGGCTCGGTGTTCATGACCAACACAATATAACATTAGGGGGACATTTATCAAACATGGTGTAAAGTGAAACTGGCTCAATCGCCCCTAGCAACCAATCAGATTCCACTTTTTATTCCTCACAGACTCTTTTGAAAATGAAAGTTGGAATCTGGTTGCTAGGGGCAACTGAGCCAGTCTCACTTTACACCATGTTTGATAAATATCCCCCTTAGGGTGGGTTCACACTGAGGAATTCTCGCAGATGAACTCTACGGAATTCCGCCAGCTGTACGCGCTCACGGACACGTGCCTTTCCGCCGGCTCTATAGACACCATTCTATGGGCCGGCTGATTCCGCATTCTGCCAAGAGAACTGACATGTCAATTCTTTCGGCGGAATCTGCCGGCCCATAGAATGGTGTCCATGGAGACGGCGGAAAGGCGCGCGTACAGCCGGCGGAATTCCGCGGAGTTTATCCGTGAGAATTCCTCAGTGAGAACCCACCCTTAGTGTTAAGAGGACTTGCTGAACTGTTTAGGTTTGGCAACGTTCTTCAAACCCAAACACTCGGCATTTGACTCTTGGCAGCCAGAGTCCAATGTCTATGGCTGTATCCATAGGACTCCCTAGGGTGGCATCTAACTACTCCAGACTCCAGGAGTCGAATGTAGATTGTCGAGGTTCAGAGAATGTTGCATTACACACTATCCAAGTTTTATCTGTACACTGCAAGTGGTGAAAGGGATTTCCACTGGTGACAAGGCCGATATCCAGGTGGTAGTCCAGTTCTTTCCAGACATGTGGCAGCCTATCCTCGGATAGGGACCCCACTGTTCCTGTGATGCGTTATCTCATGTTGTTTTGTTCCTTGGAGTAGATACACTGATTCCTTGATTTAGACCAACAGAATGAAGATGGAGGATGCTAGACTTGGCAATTCTGGAGGCTGGCGCAATATGGTGTATTGTTATTTTTCTTGCAGGGTGGCAAACTTTGCACACTGGGGCCCCTGGCCAAAAGACTGTTCAGGAAACTGCAATAGAATGGGTTGGCACTGCAGTTCTCTGCACAGCTAAATAGACAGGGCCACTGCGTCGGGGAAAAACACTAAAGGGGACACAGCACTGCATCCCCTTCATTGTTATTATTTGCTGGGGGTCACAGAATTCAGACACCAATGAATCAGCACTTGTGCTATGTCCCCTTTATTCTTATCGGTGATGGTCCCAGAGTTTTCTACTGTTCTTCTTTCATAAGGTCAACTATGTCTATAGGAATATAGATATAAGAGCTGCATAGCATAAGATGCAGCTTAGTATTTGCTATGTGGAGTCCTGGGAGGCACAGAACATTTAGCACCAGGTACCATAGCTGAGACAAGGGACGGGGAGAGTTGGCAGCCGTCCAGGGCACCATTAATCAGTTTTACCTTCGCTTCATATATAGTGTGGCCGAACCGTTCGGGTTAGACAACATTATCTGCCTATGGCTGTATTCATGTTTTCCAGGACTTCCTAGGGCGTCATCCAACCTGCCCGCCGCAGGTAGTCAAACTCAGAGCCTTCAGGTTTGGAGAACGTTGCTGAACCGGAGCCGTTCATCCTCTGTGCTCAACACCAGTCATATAGATACACACAGACTGTATACAACTGTGTATGCATATCCAAATGTTCAAGACATAGCATACATGCCCACGAGAGACATTCACGCATGTAACTGGGTAGATCCAGCGATGCTGAATGGTTACAAGACAGCAGAAGTGGACTTCACCTGTAGCAGTCGCCTTTCCTGGGTCCTAACAGTGTATCCCAGTGCTCAGACACCCAAGGAATTACAGCAGGGGGGATTATGACAGTCACAAGAAAAATTTTAAAAGCATGTTTCAATGCTGGCAGGTAAAAATAACAAGAATAACAACTGACTAATAGACAACAAGAGCCAAATGATGATGAATAGATAGTGAAACAAACAAGTCATGATGACGGAAATTAGGAAATGAAGATGAACAGAGGCAAACTTCAATGATTGATCCCTGCTAGCTATCCCTAATCTTTCCTAGACATATCCCCGAACAATAAACTAACACCAGACACCACTGCCACCAAGCTACGAAAAAACTACAAGCCCTATTCATAAGTCCATAGTGTGGCCCTTAATTGGGGACCGCACTACAAATGTGCATCCGTAGTTGTCCTCAAACTATGGACCACTGCATAGACTATAGTGATCCATGCTGCACTAGGACCTGACGTTTTTTTACCGGCATTTATCATGGCCCATACGCACATATGGGCTTGTCAATAGGGCCATTCAAATGTATAGGTCCTGCAATTGTGGACAGAACTACGAATGTGTGTACAAGGCCTAAGACTAAAGGCACTAGAAACACACACAAGAAATTCTGTAAGTACCTAGAGCATGCAGTCATGGCCAAAAGTTTTGAGAATGATACAAATATTAATTTTTACAAAGTCTACTGCTTCAGTTTTTAAAATGGCAATTTGCATATACTCCAGAATGATATAAAGAGTGATCAGCTTAACAGCAATTACTTGCAAAGTCAATATTTGCCTAGAAAATGAACTTTATCCCCCAAAACACATTTCAACATCATTGCAGACCTGCCTTAAAAGGACCAGCTAACATCGTTTCATTGATTGCTCCATTAACACAGGTGTGGGTGTTGATGAGGACAGGGCTGGAGATCAATCTGTCATGATTAAGTAAGAATGACACCACTGGACATTTTAAAAGGAGGCTGCTGCTTGGCATCATTGTTTCTCCTCTGTTAACCATGGTTATCTCTAAAGAAACACTTGCAGTCATCATTGCATTGCACAAAAACGGCCTAACAGGGAAGAGCATCGCAGCTAGAAAGATTGCACCTCAGTCAACAATCTATAGCATCATCAAGAACTTCAAGGAGAGAAGTTCCATTGTTGCCAAAAAGGCTCCAGGGCGCCCAAGAAAGACCAGCGTCTCTTAAAAGTGTTTTAGCTGTGGGATCGGGCTACCAGCAGTGCAGAGCTTCCTCAGGAATGGCAGCAGGCAGGTGTGAGTGCATCTGCACGCACTGTGAGGTGGAGACTCTTGGAGCAAGGCCTGGTCTCAAGGAGGGCAGCAAAGAAGCCACTTCTCTCCAGAAAAAACATCGGACAGACTGATATTCTGCAAAAGGTACAGGGAGTGGACTGCTTAAGACTGGGGTAAATTCATTTTCTCTGATGAATCCCCTTTCCGATTGTTTGGGACATCTGGAAAACAGCTTATTCGGAGAAGACGAGGTGAGCGCTATCACCAGTCTTGTCTCATGCCAACTATAAAGCATCCTGGAACCATTCATGTGTGGGGTTGCTTCTCAGCCAAGGGAATTGGCTCTCTCACAGTCTTGCCTAAAAACACAGCCATGAATAAAGAATGGTACCAGAATGTCCTCCAAGAGCAACTTCTCCCAACCGTCCAAGAGCAGTTTAGCAATCAACAATCCCTTTTCCAGCATGATGGAGCACCTTGCCATAAAGCACAGGTGATAACTAAATGGCTCAGGGAACAAAACATAGAGATTTTGGCTCCATGGCCTGGAAACTCCCCAGATCTTAATCCCATTGAGAACTTGCGGTCAATCATCAAGAGACGGGTGGACAAAAAAAACCCCAACAAATTCTGACAAAATGCAAGCATTGATTGTGCAAGAATGGACTGCTATCAGTCAGGGATTTGGCCCAGAAGTTGATTGAGAGCATGCCAGGGAGAATTGCAGAGGTCCTAAAGAAGAAGGGTCAACATTGCAAATATTCAACTCTGCAGTGTTCTTTTGCATATTTGATTTCCCAGGGGGCAATGTTCTAGAATACACTGACGTTGAGACACGTGATGGTGTCTGCGGTGTTTTGGTTGATCTCCCTGAGGTCCAACCAGCGTCCTTTTGCAAACATTGCAAATATTGACTTGCTGCATTAACTCATTCTAACTGTCAATATAAGCTTTTGTTACTCATAATATGATTGCTATTATATTTCTGTATGTGATAAAAACATCTGACAAACACACATAAAAACCAGAGGGCAGCGGATCATGTGAAAATATAATATTTGTGTCATTCTCAAAACTTTTGGTTATGACTGTACATACAGAGCTAATCCAGGGTCAGACTGGCCCTCCACAGTGCCGGACAATTCTCCAGTAGTGCCAGACGTGGACATAATAACTGGCCACTTGCCACTAGAGTCTTTCTTTACATGGTACATGGTCTGCAAAAATGGATGAGGGTACCAGAACCATTTCTTTTAGTTTGCTGAAAGAGCCCATGTCTGACAGTAGATATTAATATATTCCTGTTTTGAACATTTAGGTTTTTTCTCACTATAGTAAGTAGTGGTACATCACTAGGGTCTGTTATTACTTACTGATCGGTGGCAGGACCCCAACCAATGCTTACCATTAGAGATGACTAAAGCAGATTCCTTTTGCTTTGTACGAAGCAAAACTAATCTGCGTTAATATCCTTCAGACTGCTAACTCCGTGCAGAGGGAGAACAACCTGGAAAATACCTCGAAAACATGGTGGTCCCTGGGCAGTATCCTCCTGCAAAAGTAAAAACGAATCTGCTTCATTCTTCTCTACTCACAATGAAGTAGTAGCATGGGGTTATGTTGGAGATCCCTGTATAGCGGGTGTATCAAAATGCCATAAGACCCAAAATGCTGTGTCCCACCATGGGCGTTTTGTGTTTCCACACCCGTCACAAAAGCCTTTTCTCAAAGTTAAGTGGTGATAAAGGTAGTTTGTGTATTTCTCCACAAGATGTCAGTGTTTCATATGTAAGCTCATAGGTAGTGCACAACTGTATAGAACAAAGGGTTACTGTCTCTATTATATGATGTACTTCTATTGACCAATGGAGATACTTTTCCTTTCTAGCCTATCACTCTCCTTCTCTTCTTTGCAAACATTCCTTTCCACCACTCACAGGGTCTTTTACACATCCCTGTAGGAAGTAGTCACTTGGTGGGAGGACGTGTAGCGTCGGTTAGTGAGTCTTATCTGGTTTTTCGTGGGAGAAGGACACACAAAGCAGACGTCCCCGCTGTAGCCGAGCCAGGGCCTTGATTTGCCAGGACTCTTGTCCGGGACAGTCTCAGCCTAGTCCAAGACATGTGTATGAAGCAGCCAGAGACACTCCGTTTGTCCAGTATTTCTATTATATCTATTATGCAGTGCTAGATACTAAAAAGGGAGAAAATCGGGGATCATCTCAGCCACACCGAAAAACCACTCTACAAAGTGCAGGGCAGAATCCTAGTCTACAGAGAAACTAGCCTCAATAGGACAAAGCAACCAAAGGGTCTATGTATCCTATCTAGCAGTGCAGACACCGGGGAACCTCGTACACTTAGTTTCGCCCAGGTAACCACGACTGGGGCTTGTGTCACCCTATTAGGACGGTATTCTTCTAAAGTTCTGGCAGAGCACAGTACTACTTTGGGTTGGGACTCCCTTGACATACTCCTTTCCTCTACGTTGAAGCTCTACAATCACCGCTATATCTACTTCTACTATATTCAGCACTTACAAGTATCTCTTAGCACAGATCCACTGAAGCACTAAAGTCTGTATCAAGATTATCTATCTACTGTCAAAGTGTTTATATTGTCCAGAGACTATACAGTAAATGTGTTCTATTTATTTTACTGGGACTCAGTCTTCCTTAAAGAGAACCAATCGCCTAAAATTAACTGTCCCTATAATAAAAGTTTCTCTCTCCCTAAGTCTATTCCTGAAGATACAGACTGCATTTACAGTCTGTATCTTATACTGTACCCAATCCTGTATAGCGGTGTAAGTATTGCTGGGCGCCGCCATCTTGATGACGTCACTTGCGTTCCAGCGGTGCGTTCCAGCAGTGGAACGCAACTGACGTCATGAAGATGGCGGTGCCCGGGAATACTGCACCGCTATACAGGATTAGGTAAAGTATAAGATACAGACTGCAAAGGCAGTCTCTATCTCCATAAAGTCGACTTATAAAGATACAGACTGCCTGTGCAGTCTGTATCTTATACTTTACCTAATCCTATGTAGCAGTGTAGTGAGCCGGGCGTCATCTTGATGACTGGAACGCACCGCTGGAACGCAAATGACGTCATCAAGATGGCGCCCGGCATTACTGCACCGCTACAAAGGAGTAGGTAAAGTAAAAGATACAGACTGCAAAGGCAGTCTGTATCTCCATAAAGTCTACTTATAAAGATACAGACTGCCTTTGCAGATATACAGATACTGTATAGCGCGAGATCACTGTGTATTTACAGAGCGGTGGGCAAGGGCTCATAGGAGCTCTTCCTGCCGCTCTGCATGCCGGGAGCTTCCTGTCACGCGCCGGCTCTTTTGAAAAGAGCCGGCGCGTGACAGTGAAGAGAGACATGAATAAATTAAAAATGCGGACAGAAAATTAATTAATTCTATTTACAAATGTTAATAAAAAAGTAATTTAAATAGAATTAAGGAATAAAAAAAAAAAAAAAAATCTTCCGTGATTGGTTCTCTTTAAATCAGTCCAAGCACCTATACACAACCGCTATACACCTTGGGTCATTTTTCCTCTTTCTAAGGGTGGCAGTACAGATAGTCCGGGTGGGTCAATTGCCACTCAGGACTACCGTGACAAGAGCCCAAGGGACCCATCACATCCCGGCAGGTCACCGACCATTTTAGCGGGATACAGCCAGCCACAACACCTGTGTGCTGGACTAGCACTGGCATCACAACACTACCAACTTTGGCTTAGCTGTATCAAGCAACACCACACCTAGAAGTCAGACCCCCAATGATTATAATTTTTTTGTATATGCTTGTGATTTACCATAACATTATAAACTGGAAATACCCCTTTTATTATTTGTTCTAGGTAAACTGAATGATATACTGTGTGTGTATATATATATATATATATATATATATATATATATATACACATATATATTAAACGCTATAACAATAACTATCATATCCTCACAATAAACACCAATAAAAATAGGCACTGGGAAGGCAATGGGAAGAAAAAAAAACATATTTAGGCTATGTTCCCACACAGTATTTTTGCAGTATTTTGTAACCAAAACCAGGAGTGGATTGAAAACACAGAAAGGCTGTGCCCACACGCTGTTGAACTATAGCGGCTGTTATTTTAGAACATTGCTGTTGTTTTAAAATAACGGCAATTATTTGCCATTAAATGGCGGCCACCCGCTCAATTTCAAAAGTGTGTGAACATGGCCTTTCTGTGTTTTTAATCCACTCCTGGTTTTGGTTGCAAAATATTGAACAAACATTCTGTGTGTGAACATAGCCTAAAACTGAACAAAGAAGTGCAAAGAAGAAGGCAGACCCTGGCAATGGCAGACCCCTGTAAGGCAATGCTAACAAAAGAAACACTTATCTGATATATTATCAGACTATATATTCTTCTTGATGGGCCCTAATATAAATCAGAGCACAATTTTATAGCTTCACTGCAGATATTTAGGAAGAGACATAAATACACAGGGACACACAAGAAACCCAGTGGAGTCTGACTTAATATTCTGAGACACTGCATCTCCCCTCTGTTTACAACTCATGGCGGTCTCGTGGGATCATCGGTGCACTCAGTCAGTGCTCCGACATGCCCGATAAGCATCAATAATCCCCCTAGTGACTGCATTTCTGTCTGCAATCATATCTATGACACCGAGATAAACAGCAAGGCAGCGTTCTGTATGTGATGACTGTGACAGATGACTGGATACTCAACGGCAATCAACGTGAGGTCGACGAGAGGGTGATTGCCGCCTGATTTAACTCCACAAATATAAAGTCCTGTAGAATGTCTGCTATAGAACAGTGCACAAAGTGGCTTCTAGATTCATGGCTGGAAAAAGAAGTCACTTTTGTTGCAATGTCAGGATGGGGTGACACAATAAAGTGCAGGATTAAAAAAACAATCCTTGTCTAAGGGCTGTGCTTAGTATTGTAGATCATCCCTGTTTACTCTGCAATCCAAGACATCCCCTTTAGGTATAAACCCACACACCGTATATGCAGCGTATTGACATGGGGAAAACTGATCTCCCTGCCGTAGCCTTGACCCTCCCGATTTACTCACAAAAGAGAGCCTCCCCCGCCCTCCAACCAACCCCTCCCACAATGAAACACGTTACACCTGTTTCTTTGGAAAATATATGGCCACAGCAGCCAATGTTTATTAACATAAATAACATCAAACATGAACAATCAATCCAACATACCATATCAACCTAATATGTTATCTAACTATTTATCCCAACACAGGAAGAAGGGGGTCCTTGAGGCTAAAAATCCTACGGGTACGAACCGGCCATCCTCCTCTTCTTATGTCCTCCGCCCCCAGCCGGTTACCTCAGGCTCAAGGGCCCTCCGTTCCTCAATCACCACTGGCCGATTCCTTCCCAACTCCACCAACTACTCCCCGGGACACCACCCAGACAGGAGCCCATACCCCTCACCATTATCCGTGAGCCACCTGTTAAAGTGGGGGTGCATTCTTATTATGTGCTCCCCCCATAATAGTAACCAACCCCAAGGACCCCCTACCCCGCCAACCCAGCTGCTATGACATACAACCCTTCCCAACCCCTGATGCAACCGGAAAAAAACCCCAACAAAACTTAGGGAGGGAGGGTGGGACTCTTTGCTGCCTGCTCCACTCGTGGCTGCACGTGTTGAACAGAGGAGGGGTTTTATATCCCCTCCCCTGCTCAACCGCCCCCACTCCCCCTCCCTCTTCCTTCCTCCTGCCCCCTTATTTTTAACCCCTTCCCGACAGTTTCCCTGTCATGCCGGCCTCCCTCCAACTTCGTCTTCGTCCGGCCTCTCTTGACATGGGGAAAACTGATCTCCCTGCCGTAGCCTTGACCCTCCCGATTTACTCACAAAAGAGAGCCTCCCCCGCCCTCCAACCAACCCCTCCCACAATGAAACACGTTACACCTGTTTCTTTGGAAAATATATGGCCACAGCAGCCAATGTTTATTAACATAAATAACATCAAACATGAACAATCAATCCAACATACCATATCAACCTAATATGTTATCTAACTATTTATCCCAACACAGGAAGAAGGGGGTCCTTGAGGCTAAAAATCCTACGGGTACGAACCGGCCATCCTCCTCTTCTTATGTCCTCCGCCCCCAGCCGGTTACCTCAGGCTCAAGGGCCCTCCGTTCCTCAATCACCACTGGCCGATTCCTTCCCAACTCCACCAACTACTCCCCGGGACACCACCCAGACAGGAGCCCATACCCCTCACCATTATCCGTGAGCCACCTGTTAAAGTGGGGGTGCATTCTTATTATGTGCTCCCCCCATAATAGTAACCAACCCCAAGCACCCCCTACCCCGCCACCGCGCGCACACTTGACACCTTAAGTGTGCAAGCCCCTCCACAAACCAATAGCCCTCTCAATGCCCTCTTGCAGCCCTAGCGCCCACAAGTCCATGCCAATGGCGTTCAGATGTACGCCATCCCCCAGCCAATAATTACCCGTAGTATTCTCCAGGTCCCGGTGGCGCACCGCCACCCCTCCGTTACGAGCTACAAACGCAGCCACCGCCCTATTGACCTTCACCCGAGCGCGATTGAGGCGCTCCACCGACCTCGCCACCTGCCACGACTTCCGGGGAACTATGTCCGACCATACAACCAACACGTCCGGGAATGTCCGCCAAAGCCGCAGCAAGTCATACCGAATATCCTTGACCAATTCCCGGAAGGGGCGTCGCCCCAGGTCGTTACCCCCTAAATGGACCACCAACACATCCGGCGGTCTATCAAGGCGAGCAAATCTATGCAAATCAGGGAGGAGCCGATTCCACACCATGCCACCTACCCCTAGCCACCGCAACACCACCTCCGACCTGGAGAATCCCAGCTGTCGTCCCTCCGGACGAACCGCGGCCCGTTGAGCCCCCCGACTGACATATGAATGCCCCATGATCCACACTAATCGGGGGCCGGCACCTAAAGATCCGAGAGAAACAAAACAAACAAGAGAGGGAGAACCATTAAATACCAGAACACAGTCCTCACCACAACTGCAATCCCCCCCCCCCCCCACCCCCTAATAGCCCTCACCACCAAAAAAACCTGCTCAACCGGTGCCGGCCCCCCCCCCCCCAGTTCTTACCCGACCGCCTTACACCAAGTGAGGCCGAACATAGGACCGATAGCGCCCCGACTTCCAGCGCCCTATGCGCTGCACCGCCTCTGCCCCCAAGCCCCTACCAGCCGCCTCCGTGGCCGCCCCGATTCGGAACGAATGCGGCGCAAAAGCCGAGCTATCCACCCCCAGGGCCTCCAATCCACGGCGAAAAATCGCCGTGAACTGGTACCGCGACAAAAACGACCCATCACCATGCCGCAGTAGCGGGCCCGCCTGAGTCCCCCTGAACACCAAGAAACGCTCCAGACACAGCACCGGGCACATCACTGCCCCTCGGACCTCCTTCAACTGCACATCTCGCCCCCTACCCTCCTGATCCGTCTTGGACCGGCGCAAGCGAAAAACCACCCCACCTGGCTCCTGTCTTACATCTTCCCGCAGCAAACCCCCGGCCCGCTTGGCCGACGGGGACACCAGCTCCCCTACCCTCAAGGCCCCAAAAAACGCCCACGAATATGCCAACCTAAACAGCGCCACTTCCAACTCTGAGCTACATAAACCGACCAAAGCATCGCCCAAACGTTCCAACAATCGAAACGACACCGGCCTCCTCGTATCAGGCCGCGCCTTACCCCTCCTGAACCCCTTCAGGGCCTGACGGACCATAAAATCCTTCGTAGGATCTTGATGCCCCCTCAACTTGAAACCGAAAGCCAGAGCCGCCACCATGCGATTCACCCGCGACACTGACCAGCCCGCCGCTGAAGCACAACCCAACCAGGCCAGCACTGCCAGCACCCGGTCTCCATCCGTCTGCACTACACCCCATCCTCTCTCCCACTCCGTCCACTCCTCCCACGCTGCCGAATAAGCCGACCATGTGTTCCTAGCCAGAGAAGCTCGCACCAGCTCCCCCGCCGACCTCAAACCAACCGCCAAAGATGCTCCGGGCAGGCGATCCCCTCCGCGGCGGCCTCTGGAACCAACGACCGGAAACGCTCCCACTCCTGGCGAGAAAGAGAATCGGCCACTGAGTTATTGATTCCCGGCACATGAACCGCCACCACCCACGAATTGAGAGCTAAACAGCGCAGCACCAAATGCCGAAGCAGCCGCACCACCGGGGGAGAAGAAGCCGAACCTGAATTAATCGCCGAGACCACTGCCATATTGTCGCAATGAATGCGTACCTTTCTGTCCCGAAACTTGTCCCCCCAAACCACCACCGCCACCACTATGGGGAACAACTCCAGAAGAGCCAGATTCCGCACCAACCCCGACTCGTGCCACGCCCGTGGCCATTCCCCCGCGCACCACTGTCCCTGGCAATAGGCCCCGTAACCGACACTCCCCGCCGCATCCGTATAGAGCTCCCAGTCGAAGCTGTCCACCACGGGCGCCATGACCAACGATCTCCCGTTGTAGGTCTCCAAAAAGGAGGCCCACACCGCCAGATCCTCCCTCAGGTCGCTTGTCAGCCTGACGAAGTGCCGAGGCGAACGAACCCCCGCCGTTGCCCCCGCCAAACGCCTGCAAAACACCCTCCCCATGGGCATTATTCTACAGGCAAAATTCAATTTTCCAAGCAACGACTGGAGAGCCTGCAACTGGATCTTTTTTGCCCCCCGAGCCCTGTCCACCTCCCATTTAAGCGCCACCAGCTTGTCCTCAGGCAACCTGCACTCCATCCGGACGGAATCAATCGTGATTCCAAGAAACTTGAGAACAGTCGCCGGCCCCTCCGTTTTGTCCAGCGCCAATGGAACCCCAAAATGGCCCGAAAGCCACTCCATGGTTCCCAACAAGGTACGGCAAATGTGCGACCCGGGCGGACCCAAGAACAGGAAATCATCGAGATAATGAATAACTGAGCTTACGCCCGCCAAGTCCCGAATCGCCCACTCCAAGAAAGAGCTAAAAGCCTCGAAATAGGCACATGATAGAGAGCACCCCATCGGAAGGCACCGGTCAATAAAGAACGAGCCCTCCCAGTGGCAACCCAGCAGCCTCATGCTTTCCGGGCGGACGGGGAGAAGGCGAAAAGCGGATTCAATGTCCGTCTTTGCCATCAAAGCACCCATCCCATACGACTGCACCCAAGCCACCGCCGCATCAAATGAGGTGTAAACGACCGAACACAGATCCGGATCTATGCCGGCGTTGACAGATAGACCCTGCGGATGCGACAGGTGATGAATGAGCCGAAACTTATTCGGCTCTTTCTTGGGGACAACCCCCAACGGTGACACAACCAAATCCGGGAGGGGAGAAGCAGAAAAAGGCCCAGCCATCCTGCCCAGAGCTACCTCCTTGGCCAACTTCTCCGACACCACGCCGGGGAACTGATAAGCCGACCGGAGGTTACGGAGCGAAAAGGGGACCACATAGGGAGGGGAGGGGATGACAAAACCTGTGGTGAAACCCTCAGTGAGCAGAGCCGCCTTGGCCCTGTCCGGGTAACGTTCTAGAAAGGGGCGCATCGCGCCCACCTTCACCGGCGTCTCCCCCCGAGCCAAAACCACCTGCTCCCCGACTCTTACCCTTCCTATAGCACCGAGCCGTTCCGTGAGAGGTGCCCCCGCAAGACCCGCACGCGTGCTTGAATTTGCAGGCCGTCCCGTATTTACATTGGCCGTCGTTGAACTGCCAACACAACCCGGCCTTGCCCCCCCCAACGTGAGAGCCTTGACCTGCGGAAAAGGACTGGCCGGAAGACCCGGCCCCACCTGGAAAGGACTGGCCAAGCCTGGCTGGCCCCATGACCCGCAGCCATAGCCCAATGTCCTTCTGATCCCACTTTATGGTGGGACGAACCGCCTTCCGTTGCCGAAACTGCTCGTCATACCGGAGCCACGACTGTCCGCCATAGACCCGGTATGCCTCCCCGATAGAATCCATGTAACAAAAAAGGCCCGAGCAATTATCGGGCGCCTTTTCGCCTATGACACTGGCCAAAATGGCAAACGCCTGCAGCCAATTCGAAAACGTTTGGGGGATGAGGCGCCACCGGCGCTTCTCCTCCTCCTCCTTCTTGAGCTCGAATCGCTTCCCTTTGTCCAAGTTGAACTTCTCAAGCGGGAGCAGGGAGAAAATCTCCACATACTCGTCCCGCCAAATCCGTTCCCGAACCTCCTGTTTTAAATGCGCCCCTAAAGGCCCCTCAAAACAGACATAAACCTCCCCTCGCGCCCTATCATCCAGCCGCACCCAGTCCACCTCTTTATCCTTCTCTGTCTGCACCGCAGCCGCAACTCTACTAGCACCAGCCCCTGCCGCCCCTGGCGCTGCGGGCGCCGCGCCAACCCAGGCCGCCACCGGGGACGGAGCCGTCCCCACACCAGCTGTACCCCCCGCCACCAACTGCCGCAAACCCTCCAAGAACTCCTGCCAGCCGGCCCCCGGGCCTACTCCGTGCCCCCCAACACCCCCTGCCTGACCACTGAAACCCCTTTCACCCCCGACCCCCCTGGCCACCCCACTGAGCCCAGACACAGAAGACAAAACAGAGAACAACTCACCAGGCTGCCCGGGAGCTGTGGGCCCGACAGCCGGAGGGTCCAGATCCAGACGCTGAGGGACCGCCACGGAAGCAGGGCCCGGACTGGCCACCAAGCCCCGACTGGGCACCGGACTCTCATTGGAGGCAGGATCGCCAAGGGAGGCAGAGGCAGGAGCCCACAGGCCCCCCCCGCTGAGGCACCGCTGGAAGGCCGGGAAACTGCAGACCGCAGAGGAGTACTGGGACGGCCGCCGCTGATGACGTCATCGCTCCTGCGCCCGGCCGCCGGCTGCGACCGGCGCGAAGCCCCACGTGACCTCTGCTGGCGACCAGGTAAACTGCCCGGCACCCCGACCGGAACATCGCCGGGGGAGCCGGCCGACACCGGAGCCAACTGCCGACTGGCCGCAGGGAGGGGGGCCGGGGCCCCGGACCTCCTCCTCCCCCGGTCCGCTGAGCCCGACCGCGCTGGCGGATTCCCCTCAGACCGGGACCCCCGGCCCGAGGATGTAGGAGGGGGAACCCGGCCTGGAGGGTCCCCGGAGGGGCTCCTGCGCCGTCGCCGAGCCCGAGGAGGGGAGCCAGGACTTAACCGGACAGGGGGCCGAGCACGCCGGGAGCTGCGCTGTCGCTGTGGGGGCGGGGGTGGCGACTCTACCTCAGGGAACAGCTCCGCCGACGTGCCCGCCGATTCTGGGGAGGCCTCCCCCGACATGCCAGGGCCGTCCGACCTGGGGGAGAGGCCCGAAGCAGGAGCCGCAGCCGAGACCTCTAGGATGGAGTGTACCTGGCTGTCCAGCCAGGCCCGGTCCTCTACTGTCGCCGCCACTTCTCTCAGCCGCCGCAGCAGCTCCTCCACCGTCAGTGACATTGTAAGCTGATGGTCTTCTCGTGCCTAACTCCTCACTCTTTGCTGCCTGCTCCACTCGTGGCTGCACGTGTTGAACAGAGGAGGGGTTTTATATCCCCTCCCCTGCTCAACCGCCCCCACTCCCCCTCCCTCTTCCTTCCTCCTGCCCCCTTATTTTTAACCCCTTCCCGACAGTTTCCCTGTCATGCCGGCCTCCCTCCAACTTCGTCTTCGTCCGGCCTCTCTTTACTGCTGCGATACGCAGCAAACTCGCAGCAAACTCGCAGCAAAATCGCAGCAGATTAGATCTAAATAACTGAACACAGCATCAAATCTGTACCAACAAATCTGCTGCGTATTTGTTGCATATCTGCTGCATATACGGTGTGTGGGTTTATACCCTTAGTCATTTGAAACTTTTCCCTATCACTCTATCAGCAATTTGTGGCCAGGAACTAGAGGAACTTAAAGGGGAACTCTGGTTAAGAAAGATTTAAAGGACAACTCCGGCGAAATTTTTTTTTGGCTTATTTAACACACATTACAAAGTTATATAACTTTGTAATGTGGTTAAATACCCGGTCTGGCCCCCTTCCCCCACTTTCCGACCCCCGACCCCCCACCCCGGAAGTTAAAGAATGTATACATTACCTATTACGGTCGTCACAGTCCTCTTCTCTGGTGTCGGGTGACATCAGAGCTGGGGGGCGGTCCGGGTCTTCTTCCTCTTCGGCGTCTTCATTGAGAGTGAATGGGAGAGAAAAGGCTGCTGGTGCACATGCGCACCAGCAGCCTTTTCATTGGCTGGAGCGCATCACATGGCTTCCAGCTTGCTCAGCCCTGATTGGCTGAGCTTGCTGGAAGCCATGTGATGCGCTCCAGCCAATGAAAAGGCTGCCGGTGTGCAAGCGCACTGGCAGCCTTTTCTCTCTCATGGACCCGGAAGCAAGAGACATCGCTGGACGGCGGACGCAGGTGACGGTGAGGCGGACGGCGGGCGAATGGAGTGGCGATTGTCACCGGAGGGATGGTGAGTATGGTGTCTGTGTGTGTCTGTGTTTTTTTTTTTTGGGGGGGTCTCGCCGGAGTTGTCCTTTAACCCTGTTCAATCCCCACTCGCTACTTTGTAATATGTTTCTATTACATGAATTGGGGCGTTTGTCTGCAGCACATCCTGACTCACACCCTGAAGCTGCTGAAGATCCTTATTTCCTGGTCTACTCTCCACTCCTCTGTTCTCCCCTTCTCTTCTGAGACAGAGGTCAAGCTGTAACACCTCGTCTGTATCCCCGCCCACTGCTGACATCACACAGTGATGGCCTAGTCAAGAGCAGGAAAACAACAGCCTCTCCTAAACAGTATAGGTAAAATAAGAGCCTGTTGTTTCATCGACCTCTGTCTAATCTATGGACTACGCCCAGCTGGACTATGACAGGGACCAACTTGTACTGCGTCCACTCTACTCAATGACCAAACCAAAACTAAAGTGGGTGTATGCTTTCTCTTCCCATGTGACAACCTCCTACAGGTGGTGTAATATTCCCTGTATGTGGTGGAGAAGAAAAGTATAGAAGAAAGAAGCTCAGAGATAGATAGAGAAGAAGAGAAGGTCCTCATTGGTGTACAGATCACAATAAACCATAACCCTTTGGTTACCTGCAGCTGTGCAAAACATAAATACAGTTACATACAACAGTGTCATCTTGTGGTAAAACTCAGGTACTGCTTCATTACCACAGTTTACTTGGAGTACAGACTTTTGCGAAGGGTGCAACAATAAGCAACACCCGTGGTGGGACACCACACTGTCACATCTCAACTACTTTAATATTAGGTGAGCTGCTATGACTAGTGTTTAGCAAACGTCATAAAAGTATCTGGTCTTGACTGCATGGCCAAACCCAAACGCTCGGCATTCAACTCCCAGTATCTGGAGAAATTTGATGCTGTCCGAGGGAGTCCTGAAAAATGTATACATCCAATTTCTTCAGACACTTGGAATTGAATGCCGAGCATTTGGGTTTGGCCATGCGGCCGAGACATGACACTTTTCTGACGTTCCCTCAACACTAGCTGTAACGTCACTTGAGTGTTTCCATTAGGCGAGCTCCTGTGACATCACTAGAGTGTTTCCATCAGGCGAGCTCCTGTGACATCACTAGACTGTTTCCATCAGGCGAGCTGCTGTGACATCTCTAGATTGTTTCCATCAGGCGAGCTGCTGTGACATCTCTAGATTGTTTCCATCAGGCGAGCTCCTGTGACATCACTAGAGTGTTTCCATCAGGCGAGCTGCTGTGACATCTCTAGATTGTTTCCATCAGGCGAGCTGCTGTGACATCTCTAGATTGTTTCCATCAGGTGAGCTCCAGTGACATCACTAGAGTGTTTCCATCAGGCGAGCTCCTGTGACATCACTAGAGTGTTTCCATCAGGCGAGCTCCTGTGACATCACTAGAGTGTTTCCATCAGGCGAGCTCCTGTGACATCACTAGAGTGTTTCCATCAGGCGAGCTCCTATGACATCACTAGAGTGTTTCCATCAGGCGAGCTCCTGTGACATCACTAGAGTGTTTCCATCAGGCGAGCTCCTGTGACATCACTAGAGTGTTTCCATCAGGCGAGCTGCTGTGACATCTCTAGAGTGTTTCCATCAGGTGAGCTCCTGTGACAAAAAAAAGGGGCAAAAAAGAGCAAGGAAGAGGTCCGAAGATCCATGGCATGACTGGACCAGTCCTCTAACATCCAGGCCATGCAGATGACAGAGGGAATATGAGCGGTGAAGGAACTTTCAATCACAACTAGCGTAAGTCAGCAGGAGAAACGGATGGGTGTGGGGGAATCCAATTAACACAGCAAAGAGTGAAATAGAACAGTGTTCAGACCAGTGCAAGTGAGAATACAACATATGTACAAAATCACGGTCAACAGCGCATCCTCTGCCGTACAAGTCAGATAAGTTGCTGTAAGTTTCGATGACAACGTACTGTAAGTCTTGTTAAAGTTAGGTAATTCAGTGTGACCTCACAATTGGGTTTCAGGTATATAAGCAGCTTTATGCAGAGCCGTCTTTCTCATTGGGCAGGGTAGGCATCTGTCTGGGGGCCCATGAGTCATGAGTGGCCCCTTCCTGCGTTGACATCTCTGAGCATCCTCATCCTCCTCGCCTATATCTCCATCCCCCGCAGCCCTGCCCCCAATGTGTGCTCCATGTGCTAGCAGGACCCCCCCCCCCCAAATATAATAGGGTCCCTGTATACTGTATTATACAGGGTTGGTTGGGTAGTTCACAGCTCTGGTGTAAGATCATGTGACTTCACATCTCATCAAATGTCGATTAATGTTCTGTGACATCATAGCTCTTTTCAGTCAGGTAAATCACAGGAGACATTACATATGTGCTATCAAATTAGAGGGATCTCTGTCCCCCATGTTAATTTCTATGTGTGTCAGAACCTATAGGATAAAGAAGCAGATTTTTGAATGAATCAAACTAGAAACCAACCAGCTACTGAACTGCTCTCCCTATATAGTGCAGAGCAGTTTATTCAATGCTCAGCTAAAGAGAATACTTGTGCCATCTAGAGGATATAACTAGTACGTCACATAAATTAGTTTTGCAATTTTATTTTGTAGATAATTGAGACTTAAGAGGCGTGTAGTGAATTCAGTCAAGATGAAATAACGCTATCCTTTACACTTTCCAAAATACTTACAGTGCTGCTATTTTAAAAGCTGTTTTTTTTTAACTTATTTCAAAGCCTTTTCATAAGTTCAATGTTTCCATTGGTAGGAATTTTGATAGGAATTCTCTATTAGAGTATTATATTTGCAGTTCTGTGCTAGAAAAGACTTCAGAAGAGAAGGATTTAGGATTGGTAATTTCTGATGAGTCATCAGTGCAGCCAGGCATTGGTGGAAGCTAATTATATACTGGACTGTATTCTGTAGCTAGAGGTATAACCAGTAGGAAGAGGGAGATTGTAATCCTGATGTATAGAGATCTAGTGAGACCACATCTGGAATACTGTGTATAGTTCTGTAGGCCTCACTTACCAATACATATTAATAGAACCAAATGGGGGAGATTTAGCAAACATGGTGTAAAGTGAAACTAGCTCAGTTGCCCCTAGCAACCAATCTGATTCCACTTTACATTTTTCAAAGAGTCTGTGAGGAATGAAAGATGGAATCTGATTGGTTGCTGGTAATGACGTAGTACCTAATTTTTGCCACTAGACATTGCTACTGTATGTAACTGTACTTGTATATTGCACAGCTGTAGTAACTAAGGGGTTATTGTTTGTTATAATCTGCGCACCAATGAGAGCCCTCTTTTCTCTTCACCTATGTCTGTGTTCCTTTTTCTTCGCACTTTCTTCTCCACCACTCACAGGGGACATTACACCTCCTGTAGTAAGTTGCCACATGGGGAGAAGTACACGCCCACACTTACCTAAGTGTACACGCCTAGTCTTACCTAAGGCTTGGTGGTAGTGGATAGACGCACATGGAAGACGCAGACACCAGTTTCTTGAAAGCAGCACTTCTACTCACTATGCAGTGTTAAGCCACTAAAGGAAAAGACAAGTCGGAGATCACCCCAACCCACGCTGTGAACATCTCTAACAGTGCAGGACAGTATCCTGATAAAAAGAGGAACTGATCCGGATAGAGCAAAGTTGCTAGAAGCCTACGTAATCTTGCAGCGCAGGTGTAACCAGGTAAACTTGGCCACTCTGCTGAACTCAGGTAACATGGTTTGGGTCTTGTGTCATCCCCATAGGATGGGTCACCTGACACTGTAGGGCAACAGGTGGTATAACAACAGCTAAGGTCGAAACATGGGCACAAGTATACTTCTACTTCCAAGTCTTTAGTATTCTACTTTTCCTTCTTCTTCTGAAGTTCCAGCAGAGCACACTTCTACCATGGGTTGGGACTCTCAGTACAAACTCCTCTCCACTTTCTGGACTCTCAGTACAAACTCCTCTCTACAACTCTCAGCTCTTCTACCTTAAAGGGTCTGAGCACAGATTCTGTTCTATCACGTCTACCGTCTGCTATCAGCTATTGTACAAAGTATTTTCTCAGTAAAGAAGATTTATTTATGGTAACAATGATTATTTTTACCCGCACCTACATAGTAGATACCACATCCTTGGGTCATCTCCTCTTTATGTGGGTGGCGGTACTGATAGTCCGGGTGGGTTACAACTCCACTCCGGACCACCGTGATAAGTACCCAAGGGACCCCCCCACAACTCGGCAGGTGAATTGTGGTCGTAGGAAACCCTGTCAGTTCACAAATTGAACAAGGCCGCTTGCTTCACTGTGTGCTATGGGAATCTCTGATGCAAGCGCTTGCAAGAGCTCTGCATCAGGAAAGATCATCCGGCCGGGGGCATACGTTGTGTGAACATAGCCTTAGAAATATTTACGGCGTGGATTGGCACTGCATCTTAGGTAGAAGTGTTGCTTTGAAGAAGAAAGTCTCTGTGTTTTCCATAAGCGTCTGTACACTACAGCTGGTCTGTCCCGAAGGGTAAACCTGGCAGAGCCAGGTCCCTGGCTAACTCAGCAGGGAAGCCTGATCTGTGTGTCTTGCTTCTCTGAGAAACAGATAAGAACTAATTAAGTGTGGGTCTACACTTTCTCTTCCCATGTAAAAACTTCCTACAGGGTGTGTAACAGCTCCTGTGACTGGTGGAGATGAGATTGCAAGAAGAAAGGAGAATAGAGATAGGTAGAAGTGAAGAGCCGCTCTCATTGGTGTGCAGATCATAAACAAACAATAACCCTTAGTTCACTACAGCTGTGCAACATACATACAGAAATACACATACTACTGACATCTAGTGGCAAAACTTATACATGACTTCATTACCACTTTGCTTTTGAGTTACAGGCTTTTGCGAGGGGTGTTCAAAGTAGCAACACCGGTGGTGGGACACCACACCCACTGGTAATGGCCCTCCCATCTCTCTGTAGGCATCCCCCTCAGTAGGCATCCCCCCCTCTCCAAAAAAAAAACAGAAACAAAAAAAACTACTCCGTACCTGCTGCAGCACTTTAATCTTCAGCTCCCATCCCTGTCGGCTCTCTCCCACACTTCGGACGCACAAGTGAGATCCCTCATGCACCGCAGACATGAGGATGCCAATGCGCTCCTCACTTTGTCAATCACAGTGCACAGCCTATAACTGTATGTACTCCTGAGGCGTTTATACAGTTAAGTGGCTAGCCGCTAAGGCAGAGGGCCCACTGTTGTCTTCGGCCAGCATCTGCACCTCGGCCACCGAGTGCCGACGCTGGCTTGGGACTTCAGTGGGCCCCCTACCGTTAGGGACTCAGGAGTGGCCACCCTCCCTGCACCCCCCTAATTTCGCAACTGCAAGGGGCCCCAGGTTATCAAATATTTGTAGATAGGTAATGGATGTGAATTGTGGATGTGAAAAGCCGAGATTTTTACAAAAATTGTCCGGTACATGGCCACCATCTTGAAAACCGCTGTATTGGGCAAAGTTTTTCCAATATAGCATATCAAAGAACACTAGGATTGTCTCAGAAATCTATTGCTGCAGTCAGATTTACTATATCTCTTGTAGTTCAAAAGTTATCAACACAGAAAGTTGCTTTGTGTCCTGCTTCAGCTCTGTGTTCAGCACCAGGGACAACACATTGAACATGTCAAATAGCTGTGCATCACTGGGAACGTTCTTAGTGGTTGTTGCAAATTTCTGCGTCAACAACTTTTGAACTACACAAGATATTGCAAATCTGATAGTAGCAATCAATTCTCTGGTCTATCTGATGTGCTACATGTTCCGGGCATAGCCTAAAAGATATGCCCCCTCACACAGTACTCGCTGGGATAGTCATATATGTACTTTTCCCCTTTAGTTTCTGAAATAAAAGCATGTCCTGAGACTTTTCACTCATACTGAGACTTTTGACTTTTATTAATATTAGGCAATTTTGTAAAATGCTTCCCCAGTGTAGGAGGCCTTTAACAGTTTCCACAATTGGCATTTATTACCTAAAGACAAATGTTTCATCACCAGGGGCCCCACCACCGGGTTTCCCTTTAATGTCTCCTTCTCATTGAAGGGAGAAAGAATTGAACATGCAGTATATTTGGCCAGTTAGTATGGAACCTTCAGAGAGGCTGGGCTTTGTAGTGCAACAGTAAGAGGTTCTAGGGGTTTCCACACGTTTTCTCTGTTTCCATGGGGCTTTCGCTGGTCCACTGCAGAGTTGATGGTAGTATAGGGTGGTGGGGGCCATGCAGGTGTAACAGCATCCAGAAAACAGGGTTAGCTTTAAAAAACAGTCTTTTCTTTACATCTCCAATAAATAAAGTCCTTGGGTAGGACTGGTATTACTGGGTATCAGCAGTATTTACGGGGCTAAGCCATCATGCGTCCCATGCTATGTCTAAAATACTCACTTATACCCAGCACTTGCACTCATATACACTCTACTTTTACTATTCTGTGTTAGCAGAGACTTCAGAAGAGAAGGATTCAGGGGTAGAGATTTCTAACAGTCATAAAATGAGTCACCAGGGCAGCCAGGCAGCAGGGAAAGCAAATCGTATGCTGGGCTGTATATACATAATGGTAGGCTGGGCTGTATAGCTAGGGGTATAACCAGTAGGAAGAGGGAGATTCTGATCCCGCTGTATAGCGCTCTAGTGACATCACATCTGGAATACTGTGTCACCTACAAAAAGATATTGGTAAAATAGAATGGGTCCAAAAATGGTGGAGGGTGTCAGGCATAAAACATATCAGGAAAGACTTAAGGATTTGAATTTTAAGACAAAAAGATTTCCCACCAGGAACTAACCACCCTTTTAAAGAGGACACTAATAATGCGTTTACACGAAACGATAATTGGCCCGATCGTACGATTAACGATGTCGGAGTAAAAAATGTTTTTCATAACGATCAGCGTTTAGACGGTACGATATATCGTACAGAAAAATCGTTTTGCGATCGTTTTGCGATCATACACCCGCAGCCCGCCCCCCGCTCGCAGACCGTCCCCCGCTCATCCGCAGCCCGGCCCCACGGTCAACCGCAGCCCCCTGCGTCGCCCCGATCGCCACCGCCCGATCGGAGCGGCGGAGAGGGGTTGCGATCGGAGTGGCAGCGGGGGTGGCGATCGGGGCGGCGGGGGTGGCGATCGAGCCAGTGCAGGGGGCTGCGGATGAGCGGGCGGCCAGGCTGCGGGCGGGGCTGCGGGCGGTCGGACTGTCGCTCGACGACTCTTTACACAGAACGATTGGCGAATTTTTTGCGAACAACAAACGACGATTATCGTTCTAATTCGATCGTTATCACGCAAATTCGCATGATAATCGTTACGTGTAGACACACCTTAAGGCTCAATCTGATTGTTGGAGCTGTGTGCGGATAGGAGAGAGTAGAAGTTTAATGGGTAGGAAAGTGCAGGAAGCACCTGCACCTGTGATTGGTCAACACTATAACACATAAGTTAACCCTTTTTCTACCTTCAACTGTACTCATATAAGTTAAGACATAGTTGTAAAATAGAGAGTGACACCTAGTGGGGAAACACAAATAAGCACCTTCATCCCTTGAGTCCAAAACCTGACAGTACACTACACATACATAGGCATTATAAAGGAAATCCTGCAAAACAGGGTTATTGTGGTCAATAACATCTCCAACGACTCCATCCATGAAGTGGGAACCTCAGTGGTGAATGGAGTGGTGATAAAGCACATGCCCTGCTGCTCCATTTATTGTCTTTAGAGCTAATGTAATGTATAGCAGAAAACCAGTATACATGACCTGATGAATCCTCCCTTTGTCTACATATCTTTCATGCAAATGTCAAAACACTGCTCAACAATGATACAAGGCCCAACAGACCGATCTGTAGTCATTTACCTGCCTAGAAAAGTGTCATTTTTTTTCCAGTAGACGACAGCTGCAAAGGATGACACCATGTTTGCACTATGCACACCCACATCACTCATCCGTGCACTGCCCTCCTCACCTTCTCACTGACAGGTAACGTGTAATCCGCCTGTAAGCGCAGGTAGCGGCAGGTGAGCACACAATGGAGGGGCCTCCTGGCTCTTTTGTTATTTGACTTTCCCTTTACACACTGCATGACAAGATAATTTATGGTATATAATGGTGAAAAATTGCATGTCTGAAACCGGTTAGCCAAAGGGTCGGTAGGCGTACAGTACTGAAAAGTTAAGCCTTAGAACTATAACATAATAAAATCAAATTGTACTATGTAAAATATCAAGGAGAATAAGTGTTGAATCTTTCAGTAGCCGATTAAGTGTACCATGGGCCCCGGGCTGTGCACAAAACTTGGGGCCCCAACCCCAGTGTAACTATAGCAGCCCTGTTGTTCACAACATATGACATGCAGCACTGTGCACAATGGAGAGCAGGGACAATGGGGCCATTCGAGTATTTAGGCGTACAATTCAAAATGGAGGTAACAGGACGGTAATAGTAATAGATTGTAATAGGAAAATGACCATTGTGCATAGTGCTGCCTGAGAGTCATTGTTCATAAAATATTACACTTGTTTGGGACATTCCCACGTGCAGCGACACCATTTGTGTTAATGTTTTGGGGAGGTAAGGATTTCTGTATAAAAAGGATTAACCACGCTGCCAGGCTGCACAAATGATCACTGTATCATTCGTGTGGCCATTCACATATATTGCTTACTGTTTACACAGGGAGATGTGTGTCCAATAGCGATTGCGATTTTGAATCTGCGCAAAAGATGCGATCAGCCTAAGAGCAGACATTTTCCCGCTCCTCGGCTGATCGCTGATACTTTTCTAGCATTTCTAGCAACACCCCTTGCCTAAGTAAAGAGGTGTTACACCAAAACACTCACACACATACGGCTCCCATTGACTTCCTCTCTCTCACTTATTGATCTTTTAGTCACCTTTTACCACCTTACCCCGGACTGCTCACTTTGTCCCCCCACCCCAAACTGGTCAGACTGCCATCCCCACCCCCACCGCAGACTCGTCAACCGGTCCCCCCCCCAATCCAGAGTGGTCACCCTGCCCCCATATTCACCCCAGGCTGGTCACCCAGTCACCCCCCATGCCAGTCTGACCACCCTGACATGCTCCCCCACCCCCCAGACTGGTAACCTTGTAACCCCCCCAGACTGGTCAGCCTGCCCCCCCCTGCCCTTACCCAAGACACTGCTTACCCTATAACCCCCCCCACCCACCCACCCACCCACCCAGGGGCGTAGCTAGGATTCATGGGGCCCCATAGCAAAAAACTGTATGGGGCCCCCCTCCCATATACTGTATATATATTCGGTGATGTGGCAAAAAAAATTCTGTTGTGGCCAGAGGCAGAATCCTGCGTGCAGCCACAACAGTGACTGGCAGAGGAGCCAATGTCTACTTGTTCTGTCCATCCACTGTATGTAACTATAACAGTGTATTAGGAGCCTCATGGTTATATACATACTGTAGGTGCAGGAGCAGACTACCTTTTGCTTAACCCCTTATTTACTGCAGTGTGTAAGTTACCCAGTGTTCTCTTACCTGCTGCAACACAAACAAAGGGTTAATGCAGGAGACAATTAGCTCTCTCCTTTGCTACTCCTGCACTGATAACCCCTGACCTCTGCAGGTGTTCAGAGGTCAGAGGTTATCAGAGAGCTAATTGTCTTGAGCTTATATTAACCCTTTTTTGTGTTGCAGCATGTAAGAGAACACTGGGTCACTTACACACTGCAGTACATAAGGGGTTAAGCAAAAGGACACAGGAGGCTCTTATCTTCCCTGGGCCCCCTCCCTCCACAGGCCCCATAGCAACCGCCTTCCCTGCCTCTATGGTAGCTACGCTACTGCCCCCCCCCCCCACTCGACTGGTCACCCTGTAGCCGGCCCCCCAATTGGTCATCCTGCCACCTCTCACCATAGATTAAACATTCTGCCCAATCTTACCCTAGACTGGCCACTATGTGTCCCCCCAACCCAAGACTAGTCACTCTGCACCCCATCTCACCCCAGAGTGATCTTCCTGCCCCCCTCCCCATCTCACCCCAAACTGGTTGCCCAAAATGCCCCCGTTATAATCTGCTACTGAGATCTATCAGATCTCTGTTCCCACCACAATCTTAGCTGACTATAGACATTCCAGTTTTCTGGTGTAAAAAAGCTTTGCTTTGTGACTTTTCTGTATTTTAGTCACTTTTGCACCTCCTCACACTATAGTGAGTTTTTACTTATATTTATTATATATATACGAGTGGCAGCAGTAAGGGGCGATACAGACCTCTCTGCTGCCACCAATGTTGGTATCAGATACTGCAGGGCTGCCTAAGCCTTGGTCCCAGCTCCTACAATGTTTTCTGCTGAACATTTTCTGCACAAAAAAACTGTTTGTGAGCTCTTTACTTCATCTGTCCCTCCCTTCTGAGACTGCTGAGTCCTTATCTACAACTTTGTGCCAGGAGGGTTAATCACAGAGTGTTCATCAGCAAATTGACCTCAGATTGACCTCCCATCATTACAAAAAAAGCTACAAAGTTGCAGATACAGCCTGCCGGGCATTTGTTTACATCAGATTTCTTGGAAGGGAAGGGGGAGAATGGGGAGACTACTGCCTATGGTAAGACTAACAATTCCTTCCATACTTGTTATTATCTCTTCAGTCTCCTTTCCCCAGTTCTGAGCTGCTTCTTTCTGCTAAAGACACAAAAAAACTGTTTGTGAGCTTTTCGTCTGCCCATCTCCCGCTCCCTTTTGAGATTGTTGATGTAAACAAGTCTCTGTCTGCAACTTTGTAGCCAGTAGGTAGCTACCATAGAGGCAGGGAAGGCGGTTGCTATGGGGCCCATGAAGGGAGGGGGCCCAGGGAAGATAAGAGCCTTCTGTGTCCTTTTGCTTAACCCCTTATGTACTGCAGTGTGTAAGTGACCCAGTGTTCTCTTACATGCTGCAACACAAAAAAGGGTTAATATAAGCTCAAGACACTTAGCTCTCTGATAACCTCTGACCTCTGAGCTCCTGCAGAAGTCAGGGGTTATCAGTGCAGGAGTAGCAAAGGAGAGAGCTAATTGTCTCCTGCATTAACCCTTTGTTTGTGTTGCAGCATGTAAGAGAACACTGGGTCACTTACACACTGCAGTAAATAAGGGGTTAAGCAAAAGGTAGTCTGCTCCTGCACCTATGTATATAACCATGAGGCTCCTAATACGCTGATATAGTTAAATACAGTGGATGGACAGAACAAGCAGACATTGGCTTTCTCCTCTGCCAGTCACTGTTGTGGCTGCATGCAGGATTCTGCCTCTGGCCACAAGAGAATTTTTATTTTTGCCACATCACCGAGTATATATATATATATGGGAGGGGGGCCTTATACAGTTTTTTGCTATGGGGCCCCATGAATCCTAGCTACGCCCCTGTTTGTAGCAATTTTATAATGCCAAGAGGGTTAATTAAAGTGAGTTCATCAGCAACTTGACCTCAGTTTAAGTCTCTCATCATTACAAAGAAGCTACAAAGTTGCAGATACAGCCTTCCTTTGACTCGTTTACATCTGCCGTCTCGGAAGGGGGAGGAGACAAAGTGAACAACTCACACACAGTTTTTTGTGTCTTCAGCAGAAAGCAGCAGCTCAGAAGTGGGGGAAAGAAACTGAATAAATAATAACTAGTATAGAAGGAATGGTTAGTCACACCATGGGCGGCAACATATCAAAAGTTATGTTTGAGTGGAATACCCCTTTAAGAAATTGGGGGGATTTTTTGAGCCTTAAAACAGCCATTAAACTGCACAAACAGCCTGTGTGTGAACATAACCTAAAAAACATGAGGGCTCTATGCACCAGAGCTTTTATCCAGTCTATGGGGGAGATTTATCAAACATGGTGTAAAGTGAAACTGGCTCAGTTGCCCCTAGCAACCAATCAGATCCCACCTCTCATTCCTCACAGAATCTTTGGAAAATGAAAGCTGGAATCTGATTGGTTGCTAGGGGCAACTGAGCCAGTTTCACTTTACACCATTTTTGATAAATCTCCCCCTATATGCCGAACAAAAAGCCTAAATAATTTAAAGGGAGCCCTAAAGAGAATTCATTCTTTCTTGCTTCTCATTCAATATTCTTCTACCTCCTCTCAGCAACAACATATAAAATACTAATAATAATAAAAAAAAGAACATAAAATAACAGAACAACTGCCTGGAAACATTACGCTTTCGCTAAAATTCCTTGTAAAAGCCATAAAGACATCTACGGTGCTGTACGGTATATATTGTATACTATGTCTAGACTATGGTAATACGTTTTCCCATGAAACATTTCTACAATTTCCCGCTTGCACTTTTTACATATTTTCATACAATAATAAATAGTAAAAAAATATAACACAGAATTTCTTTAAATTTTTTTTTTTGTGCTCAGCAGCCCTGTCTGTCACCGGGGCTAATACCTGAGCTGGGAGAGTAAAGCTATTACCGTAGCTGGCAGCAGCCTCCCCGATGCATCAGTGACTTCCTGTGCTCCCTCCCTCCTGTCAGTGGTGGCACAGGATGCATTAGCAGCTCGCCGCAGCCAGGTTTTCTGTATGATCACATATCCTGAGCTCTTTAAAAAATGTCCTTGCAGAGAAAATCAAAGAAGATTCACTCCTCAGGGGGTAAGTGGCTCTTTAACGGAGAAGGTGGGGGAGTAGTGGAGCAGAGGAAGGCGTGCTATTAGCAGAATGACGTCCTCTATGTTTACGCTGCATGTTGCTGCCGGCACTCATGTTACCATGCTCCTAAATTGTTGTATGTTTAACGCCGGTAAACATAACCCCTCCTGTTCATTGTAGACAACCCCCCCTTCCCATCCATCTATCCATTTCATATGCGTTTGTATGTTTACTCCTTCCCTGAGTGTAAAGTGCTGCGGAATATGTTGGCGCTATATATAGATAAAGGTTATTCTGGCTATAAATAACGACAAGGCGATGTAATAAACCTGTGACGGTGCTGTGCACATCTGTCATGGTCCTCGCTCTTGTCTCTTATACTGCAGGATCACTTTCAGACAGGAAGCACTGACTCATCTATTCTGTAATTGTATATAGGTGTATAAGACATGACGCTATAGGAGCAGCTAGACGTGGTAGTGCCCTGTCAGCGGAGGGGATTGTGGTGATGTGCTGGGCTCAGCAGGGTTGTATGATGATATATTGGGATAGGCTCTGTTTACTATGAATGAGTGGCACATTCTAAGCATTGCATTTTATATATATATATATATATATATATATATATATCAAACACCAAGATTGGATCAGCAGAAAACACTTGCCAGATGCACAGTCCTCACGAGGTCCGGCTCAACACCTCCATAGGTAAATGGAAAAATGGGTTGAAGACAGCATCAATCTCAGATTAAGATCAGAACTTTATTGTGCCTGTTCGCATATACAGAAAGGTGCAACTTTTCAGCTCATGTCCTGAGCCTTTCTCAAGCATAGAGAAAGGCTTGAGAAAGGCTCAGGACATGAGCTGAAACGTTGCACCTTTTTGTATATGCGAACAGGCACAATAAAGTTCTGATCTTAATCTGAGATTGATGCTGTCTTCAACCCATTTTTCCATATATATATATATATATATATATATATATATATATATATATAGTTACAAAAGGCAAACTGTCAGCACTGTCTCAGCATAGGAACCCATATGAAGACCTCAGCGTGACACTCCCATATGTAGTAACACTCGACCACTCGTGGTGCTCTGCTTAAACAAGTCCAGCAATATCTTGCCAATAGATAATATAGTGGAGGCGGCACTCACCAGTATCGGTTAAAAGATGCTTTATTGGGACAGTAAAGGCATGAGCAACAGGTGCTTTCCACAAGAATTAAAGAGCGACAACAGCAACAAAAACTTCAGAGTACCCCTTTAAGTTCATATCTACCTATGTATGTGCCCTGTCGAACCCTTAAAGGAGACCTGTCACCCCCCATGCCGGGGTGACAGGCTCCCGACCCCCCGTTAGAGTCCCCTATACTCACGTGATCCTGCCGGGTACGCTTCCTGATCCGGTCGGGTCACGGAGATATCAGCGCCCGAAGCCCGGCGCACGCTGACAGGAGAGTCCGACGCTCATAGAAAATGAATGGGGAGTCCGATGCTCCGTCATTCTCTATGGGCATCGGACTCTCCTGTGAGCGCGCGCGCCTGGCTTCGGAAGCGGGACCCAGCGGGATCACGTGAGTATAGGGGTCTCTAAAGGGGGGTCGGGAGCCTCTCACCCCGTCATGGGGGGTAACAGGTCCTCTTTAAATGATGTAAGGAAATCTTCTGCCGAGGGCATGCAGCAATAAGGTGGGGTGCGTATAATTACATCATCAGCCCTTGGTGGGGGATTTTGTGAATTGCTAGTTATTGTTTGCGTTTCCATTGTTGCTAGTATGTCGCTGATTTGTGATTCTACATGATATTATGGCCCATTAGAATTATTTGTACCTAGCACTTTTTGCTAATGGGTTTAATGCATATTGATTAATTATGTTTTATGGGCATATGAATAGGTGATATGTGATTTTCCTTACGTTGTTTCTTTTCTATATCATCAATTATGATGTATGGTTTCTGGTTTGGGGAAATTGGAAAAAAAAGCAACCCAAAAAACAGCAAATGCACCATTGTTCTTTTAATGGTTTAAATTTTGTTTTGTTCTTATGTATTATGTAGTCTGTGGGAATTCGGTATGGCTATGGTAATGTCAAATTTGATTTAACACTTTACATAATAAATTATGAATAAAAAGTAGACATGGTGACAACCCCTCAGTCATATCCTTGAGAGAATGTGGTTGCTATTGAGTGGTTAAAGGGAATCTGTCACTAGGTTTATGCCACCCTAAATGAGGGCAGCATAAAGTAATGACAGAAATGCTGAACAGATCGGTGTATTACTTCTATCATTTTGTTCAGCCATTCTCCTAATATGCAGGAGAATAGGATGCTTGCCACACCCCTCCCCCCGCCCTCCAACTGCTGATTGACAGTTGACTGCCTATACACAGCATGGATAGATAACTGCCAATCAGCAGCTGGTGGGTGGAGTTTTCTGCTTCTCATGAATAACAAGGACTACTAAGCTCATGCACATAATGGAGAGGACTACTTATTCTCCATGTTGTTCAGGAGGATATCTCTGGATCAGCTGCACAGAATAATGAAAGGAATATATCATTCTTGTGCATCTTCTCTGTCACTAGTTTATGCTGCTCTTACATAGGACAGCCTAAACCTACTGACAAAATCTCTTTAAACAACTGTAATCTGAGTTATCTCCAATTGCAGGTGCAGTAGCGATGTGCGAGCTATATATTACAGCCGAAACCTGCTGCTGGTGGCACAGGCTCTACATCTCTATTGCAATCAGAAAATAGAAACTGGTTAAAAAAAAAAAAAAAGAACTTGTTTCAGTACCTGACTCTGGTCAGTAAATGAAAATCTTGGATGATACATTCCCTTTAGGGTCCATTTACACAGCGCTATTACTAATTATTTTATACACTTATTTGCTCTAGTATTTCATTGTTACATTTTCTTCATAGGTTAGACTCCTGGAAGGCACTTTATGGTCATAGTCCTTAACACATCTTAGGACCTTATCACACAAAGCCATAATCAGCCAAATCAGGCTGATTCAGCAGATTATCGCTCTGTGTAATAAAGAAAACAATCAGCCAAAGAGCGAATTAAACATTTTAAAATCATTAAAACAGTTTAAAAATCATTGTCTGCCAGCCGTGCATTGCTATGTGTAATAGCGATGCACAGTCGACGACTGATGCTGGGGTAAAGAAAAATATTAAAGACTATACTTACCTGTCCAGGCTCCCCCGGTGTCCTGCTGCCTTGTTCCTGTGTTCTCCACTCACCGCAGCCGCCTCTGGCACTTCTGGACCCGTCTGTGAAGTGACAGGCTACTCACTGGCCACGATGTTGTCCTTCACGATTGGCTGAGTGCATTGCCACTTCAGAGACGAAATCTGAAGGTATCTATGGTGAGTGGCGAAAACAGGAACAAAGCTGGAGGACATAGGGGGAGCCTGGGAAGGTAAGTACATCTCTTATGTATTATCACATCTTATGTATTATCACATATGTTATTTTCACATCGAAGCAAGGGCTGCACGGACATCGGTAAACATATACTGTATATACAGTCCTTGCTGTACGATAATAGAGTAGTGTAAGGCCTGGTAAGTGAGCACCTGGTAAATCGGCACTCTCTTGGGCTGTGTAATATGGCCCTTACTGATGTAATACCTAAACACATACTTGAACAGTTGTTTTATTGGACAAGAGAGGCGTCAGAATCCCTACCTTTTAGAAGACGCTCGATATCTTTGCTGTGTAACTTAACTCTATAGATGTAATCTACATAGGGATGACACAGGCCGCTCAGCAGCTTAGCTCACCTGTCAGATCAGCTGTACTGCTGACTAAGCTGAGGTGCGGCCAACTAGGCCAGTATCCATCACAAGCTACCAGTATAACTTATGTGGTATGTTGGTGATTCCAGAGAATAAAAATGTATACAAATTTTAGGTAGAAAGATTTATCATAACCATAAACCTTTATCTTTAAAGTGATTCTGTACCCACAATCTGACCCTAGGAATGCCACTGGAACATTTTCTACATGCTGAACATTGCACAGGTCCTTAACGATCCAGCCCATGTGCCTGGCTGCCACAGGTAGGGAATAGGAGGCAATCTGTCTGGAACATTCCTAATGATGAGGAGGGTGAGGAGGAGGGACGGAGAGGTGGTGCAAAGTTAGGGCACAGATACTCCCGTTTGGCACAGGGCTGCAAGTTTAAAAGTTGTTTTTTAAGACAATAACTGCATTACCTGGCGAACGGACCTTAGGACAGATCTTGGATTAAAAGCAGCTTTCCAAAGGTACAAGTGGTTTGGGGGGGTCAGATTGTAGGTACAGAGTGACTTTAATACCAGTTAGTGGATTCCATAGTGTGCCTGCTAATATGTCTCTCATGGTTGCAACTAATGATGCATTTACACGGAGCAATAATTTGCCCAATCGAACGATTAACGATTTCAAAGTAACAATGTGTTTTTAATAACGATCAACGTTTACACGGAACGATATATCATTTAGAAAAATCGTTATTGCGATTGTTTTAAGATCGCTTAAGCCCATCTCACACATAGGATGAATCGGTGAAAGACTGTTTACACAAAGCGATCTGCAAATTTTTAGCGAACGACCAACGACTATTTGAGAAAGCTCTAAATAAATGATTTCTCGCTCGTCGCTTGATCGTTTGCTGTGTTTACACGAGCCGATTATCGTTCAAATGCAATTGTTATTGCGAAAATTGGAACGATAATCGCTCCGTGTAAACGCACCATATCGGAGATCAATCTTTTTATCATATTAACCTCTCAGGAGCTGTTTGGCACACCTCAAAGGGAAACAATCAGCAGGTTAGAAAAATGTAATCCGCTGATTACAGATGAGCCCAACTAGAGCACGCTCGAGTCCGATCATTCGGCATTTGAATACTGGCGGCCTTAGAAGATGGATGCAGCCCTAAAGTTTTTCAGGACTCTAGGGCAGTGATTTTCAACCTTTTTTGAGCCACGGCACACTTTTTATGCTTAAAAAATCCCGGGGCACACCACCAACCAAAATGGCACAAAATGACACTAAAACAGTACATATTATACATATAGTTAATAATATAGATTCTAAATGTATTTATACTCACTCAGTGTGAAACCTGGGCCTGTTTTCTTTTCCCCCTGTGCTTCTCTCCCCCATGCTTCTCTTCTGTGCTTCTCTCCACCATACTTCTCCCCCCTGCTTCTCTCCTGTGCTTCTCTCCCCCCTGCTTCTCTCCTGTGCTTCTCTCCACCATACTTCTCCCCCCTGCTTCTCTCCTGTGCTTCTCTCCCCCATGCTTCTCTCCCCCTGCTTCTCTCCTGTGCTTCTCTCCACCATACTTCTCCCCCCTGCTTCTCTCCTGTGCTTCTCTCCTGTGCTTCTCTCCACCATGCTTCTCCCCTGTGCTTCTCTCCACCATACTTCTTCCCCCTGCTTCTCTCCACCATACTTCTCCCCCCTGCTTCTCTCCTGTGCTTCTCTCCCCCATGCTTCTCTCCTGTGCTTCTCTCCCCCATGCTTCTCTCCTGTGCTTCTCTCCCCCATGCTTCTCTCCTGTGCTTCTCTACTAGGCCTACTTTACTAGGCCTATTCCACGGCCCGACAATCGTTTAGCGAGGGCTGCAAGGACATTGTTACCGATGTCCTTGTAGCCCTTGTTTCATACATTACCTGTCCGGGCTGCAGGTCTTCTCCTTCTTCCTCCCGGTCCCGCGCCGCAGCAGCTTCGGAGTGGCCTGTTTGAACTGACAGACTGTTCAGCCAATCACTGGCCGCGGCGGTCCTGGCCAGTAATTGGCTGAGTGGTCCGTCAGTTCAGAAAGGCCACTCCGAAGCTGCTGCAGCGCGGGATCGGGAGGAAGAAGAAGACCTGCAGCCCGGAAAGGTAATGTATGGTGCTGCTGAAATCGTCGGTCGCTTGCAACTAAAAGAACGATCAGCCGATGATACGATCATCGGCTGATCGTTCTCTCTATTCCATGGAGCGATAATCCGCCGAATCGGGGCGATTTGGCCGATTATCGCTCCGTGGAATAGGCCCCTAGGACTGCATCCAACTTCTTCACTCACCGGTATTCAAATGCTGAATATTCAAGTCGCGCTCATCTCTACTGCTGATATCTCCTTATAGCACACAGGGTGCTGAGAACTAAGGGAAGCTCCTTACCTTCATCCTTGGCTGCTGATATTAAAGGGGTTCTCCGGTGAAAATCTTTTTTATTCAAATCAACTGGTTTCAAAAAGTTATATAGATTCATTTCTATTTTAAAATCTCAAGTCTTCCCATACTTATCAGCTGTCGTATGTCCTGCAGGAAGTGTATTATTTCCAGTCTGACATAGTGCTCTCTGTTGCCACCTCTGTTCATGTCAGGAACAGTCCAGAGCAGGAAAGGTTTTCTATGGGGATTTGCCACTGCTCTGGACAGTACCTGACAAAGACAGGGGTGGCAGCAGCAAGCACTGTGTCAGACTGGAAAAAATACACTACTTCCTGCAGGACATATAGCAGCTGATAAGTATGAGAAGACTTGAGATTTTAAATAGAAGTAAATTACAAATCTATATAACTTTCTGAAACCTGTTGATTTGAAAGAAAAAGATTTTTGCCAGAGAACCCCTTTAAGTTATTTTACAGAAATGGAGGATTCCTTTCCCCTTGACCACTTATAGACACAGGCCCACTATGAACAGTGCACATGGGCCCAACTACCAAGGTAGTAGCAACCATATGGTCAGTGATCATTATGGAAGATTTAAACGAAATGTGTCATGGTAACATTTCTAGTGATTTTTTATTTTTTTATTTTCAGTTTTACTATGAATATTACAAAATAATCCTGAAATCTTGCCGTTTCCATTCTCGCCGCTGGGTCTAAAACTAAGCTGAGACTTCCTGTTGTGTCTGTGGTGATAATAGGAGGCTGCTGTAAAGTAATCTGTACAGAATTACAGCAACGTGTGTTACTCCAGGAGATAGTTAGCAATAAGACAATAGCTGAGTAATGTTTCATATTCATCTTAAGGGGACAGGTCCTCTTTTCATCTTTGTCCATGAGGCTTGCTGTTCAGCACGGAAGGGGAACCTTTAGCCGTCCAGCTGTTGCAAAACTGCAATTCCCATCATGCCTGGGCAGCCAAAGCTAAAGCTTTGGCTGTCCAGGCATGATGGGAATTGGAGTTTTGCAACAGCTGGAAAGCCAAAGGTTTCCCATCCCTGCTGTAAAGCATGTCACTAAATGCTGTTAAAAACAGCTAAGACAAGATGGCAGCCCCCATAACAATATACAAAAGATGAAATAAAATAAAAAAAAGTTGCACAATAGAAACAGATTAAAAAAAAAGAACATGCCTTAGGATCCGGGTCTAATCAATAAAAGCAAAACTAGGCAACACATTCCCTTTAATAAGTTGAGATGAATATGATTTATCAGTTTTATTTATGTACTTATTTTTCCTTTGTTTCTATGCCAGCCTGAGACCAGACATACACATTATGTTGGGCTGGAATCCCCTTCAATTAAAATAATGAGTAAAATACACAAATTGTATGAGAAGGTGCATGCCTCTTAGTAGACTTGGTGCATCTTATGGTTGTCCGTACACCAGGTATAAGATGGCATACATATGAATATTAGTGTAATTAAGTAATTGATGGCAATATAACTAATAGGGACAACGTGAAAAGGACCACATATCACAGTAGAGCCATAAAACCTAAGTTTGAATCAGTATGCAGAATGCTGTAGTAGAAGATGCCACAAGCATATAGTTCTCTTCAGTCTATAATATTCCAATCATCAAAATGTAAATATCAGTAAATAAGGTGGTAATGATATACAATGGTAATGATATACAGTGAGAACAACAGATGGCAAAAGATGCATGGCAATGAGACATTACACCTTCCACAATGCACGTTTTTGTATGTGTTTGACTTTGCAGTAAAATTTCCCTTTTTCATGCCAAACAAATTGGTGCAAAGCCATTAACAAATTGTCCCTATAATGTTTAAAGGGGTCGTCCAGCGAAAATCGTTTTCTTTCAAATCAACTGATACCAGAAAGTTATATAGATTTGTAATTTACTTCTTTTAAAAAATCTCAAGTGTTCCCATACTTATTGGCTCCTATATGTCTTGCAGGAAATGTTGTTTTATTTACATTCAGACACAGTGCTCTCTGTCCGAAATCTCTGGCCGAGACAGAAACTCTGTCTCAGTTTTCAATGATTCCCCATAGAAAACTTTTCCTGCTCTGGACAGTTCCTGTCTCGGCCAGAGATGTGTCAGACTGAAAATAAAACAACATTTCGTGCAGGACATACAGCAGCTTATAAGTATGGGAAGACCAGAGATTTTTTAACAGAAGTAAATTACAAATCTATATAACTTTCTGATACCTGTTGATTTGAAAGAAAAAGATTTTCGCTGGACAACCCCTTTAAGGCTATGTTCACACATGATCATTAATTCTGGACATAGGTAGCTTTCAACAACAGCCGTTGTTTTTACAGTGTATGAACACAGCCTAAAAAAAGGAGAAAATTACTTCACAACCAAAGTCATCTGCCCCAGGAACTCCTTGAAAGTTGGCAAATACCATGTCTGTAGGCTTTTTGCGCCTTCTATCCTTTATTCATGTCTTAAAGGGATTATCAAGGATCAGAAACAACACAGCTACTTTATTGCAAAAACAGCGCCACCCTTGTCCTCAGGTTGTGTGTGGTACCTTAGCGCCATTCATTTCAATGGAACAAAGCTGCAAAACTATACCCAAACTGAGTACAGGAGATGTGTTGTTATTGAAAGAAAGTGGCCATGTTTTATTAAGCCTGGATAACCACTTCAAGTACAAAAAACATGATGCCTTAGGCCCTTCCTATTAATAGAGTCACATCAAGTTAACCCACTCCTCTCACCGGACTATGGAGCATACAACTAAATGCACGGAAACGGCGCAGAGGACAAAGGTAAGACACATACCTTCATCCTCAGTGTCTCCTGTGCTGTGCAATAGGGATATATTAACAGGTTAGATTAGTCTAACCTGCTGATAGTTCCCCTTTAAACAAGCACCATGTAAAATGTAGTGCGAAAAAGTTTTAGGCTGCATTCACACGAATATGCACCTCACTGTAATGACAGAGCCACGCGGCTGCTTCATCAGTGCAGCACATATTCATACAATTCCCCTACTCCCAGCATCATATCAGAGATGCTGCCCGTGTGGGGGGACTCAGTTACAGGCACTCCACGTCCATGTTCTGTGTGAATGCAGCCTTATTCTGCTAATACTTACTCCATATACCTACATAAGAAGTATATTGTTATGTGGAGCAGGGGTGGTTGCTTTAGCATGGTCTAGGTCTAGTGCATATCAATAGGTCTATGGGGCTGTGTGTGATGTCATTTTTTGCGCCATGATCTGTTCTTTCTATCGGTACCTTACTTGCATATATGCGACTTTTTGATCACTTTTCGTTACAATTTTTCTGGATTTGATGTGACAAAAAATGCACAATTTTGCACTTTGTTTTTTGCGCTTGCGCCATTTCCCTTGCGAGATCAGGAATGTGATAATACAATATTTCGGGCGAGTATGCACGCGACAATACCAAATATGTATGTTTGTTTATTTATTTTTATTTATAAAATGGGAAAATGGGGGTGATTCAGACTTTTATTAGTGGAGGGGATTTTTAAGTAATAAAAACACTTTTTTTTTTACTGTGTACTTTAAAATTTTGTCCCCCTGGGGGACTTTCAGCATTACTGCAGTGATCTCCCATAGAGATCACTGCAGTATACTTTATACAGCAATGATTGATCAGATCATTGCTGTATTACTCTGGTCTGCAGCAGACCAGAGGAATCGAATGCCAAGCCGGGATCAGCATCGGAGCGTCGCTGAGTCCTGGCTCGGTAAGCAGAAGGATCTCCCCTCCGCGATTTCATCACTAGACACCAAAGAAAGGGGCCAAGTAATAATTTTAAATGCAGCTGTCAGTTTTGTATAATTAGCGGGCGCAGTGATCAGCCCCCGCCCGCTAATAGCCGTGGTCCCGGGCTCGCCCCCCCCCCCCTCCGGTGACATACAGCAGGATTTCAACTAAGGGTCCTATTACACGGAGCAATTCGGCAAATTAACGCTTTTTGTAATAAAGACAACAATCAGTCAATGAAAACGATCACTGGCTGATCATGTCTTTTATTCCAGTCTAAAAATCATCATCTGCCAGGCACACATCACTGTGTAATACTGATGCACAACTGATGGCTGATGACTGCGTAAAAAAATATTAAAGCTTATAAATACCTCTCCTGGTGTTCTTCCAGCTTCTGCCTGCTGCCTGCAGTGACAGACTGCATAGACAGACTGCTCAGCCAATCCCTGGCAGGGACGGGACAGAACCACGTCCAGAGATTGGCTGAGCAGCCTGTCACTTCAGAGATCAGCTCAGAGGTTCCACCAGTGTGGTATTCCACCACGGGTGTTACTAGTCTGAACACCCCTTGCAAAAGCCTGTAACTCAAAGTGAAGTGGTAATAAAGTTATGTATAATTTTTACCACTAGATGTCTAGTATGTGTATTTCTATATGTATGTTGCAAAGCTGTAGTGAACTAAGGGTTATTGTTTGTTTGTGATCTGCACACCAATGAGAGCTGCTCTTCTCTTCTGTCTATCTCTATCTTTCTTTCTTCTTACACTCTCTTCTCCACCACTCACAGGAGCTGTTACACACCCTGTAGGAAGTTGTCACATGGGGAGAGGATATGTAGATGTGCCATTTAATGACAAATATTTGCTGTTATTTTAAAACAACGGCTGTTACATTGAAATAATGGCCGTTATTTACTGTTATATGGCGGCCATCCACTCAATTTCAACATTGTGTGAACAGATCCTTTCTGTGTTTTCAATCCACTCCTGGTTTTGGTTGCAATATGAGGACCACAATACTGACTGAAATATACATAGTGTGAACCCAGCCTCAAGCAACTCTGTACCACAATCTGCCCCCCTCCCCCCCCCCCCCCAAACTGCTTGTACCATTGGGTAGCTGTTTTTAATCTAAGATCTAGCAGATTGGCACTGGCTTATCCAGAAAATCGGGCCACGTAATTCACCTTAAGAGTGCTGCTTTCACTTCTACTGTTGGAGAATGCAGTTGTCAGACCCCCACGATCACATACTTGTGGGTAGGCGATAATCTTGGGGTTACCCCTAGAAGCGATAACATTCCGGATGAATTTTCTCGATTTCTGACTCTTTGTTCCGTGATGCGACTATTAGAACAATGCACCTTGGGATTACCTGGCTCATATGGACTGTGTGACAGACCTACAGGACCCAGGAGGTTTATTGGGAAGTTTAAGATCCGACAAACTCTCAGCCTGAATCTCCCATTTCTGGCTTATATGTGTCCTGTATCCTATTAGCTGCAGCCACGCGGTGATGATTATTCATGGTGACCTTGTTTATACAGAAGCTCTTGTTCTGTTAACTGTACCTGCAAAGCCGCACCATTAATAGTCTACGATTTACATCTAATAATAAGCCGTACTGATGCATTATTGATTTCTTCTTTTCCTGTTTGTTTTCGGTTATATTGTTCTGATTATTTCTTAGTCACCGGCTCACACGGATTTGTTGGACAAACTTGATTAGACTTGTAAAATAGTCGACAATAATTTGTTGTTTACCCTGTTGGTTCTAGTATTTACATTACTATAGTAGCATAGTCTGTGATCTTAAAGGAATACTCTAGAGGGAAAAAAATTAAATCCCCTTGTGTCAGAAAGTAATACAGATTGTACAGTAAATTATTTATATCAGTTGCTGTATGCCCTGCAGGAAATGGTGTATTATTTCCAGTCTGACACACTGCTATCTGCTGCCACCTCTGTCCATGTCAGGAACTGTCCAGTGAAATAGCAAATACCCATAGAAACCTCTCCTGCTCTGGACAGTTCCTGTCATGGACAGAGATGGCAGCAGAGAGCACTATGTCAGACTGGATAGAGTACACCACCTCTTCCTGCAGGACATACAGCAGCTGATAAGTACTGGAGGACTGGAGATTTTTAAATAGAAGTAATTTACAAATCTGTACAATTTCTGGCACCAATTGGTTTGAAAACAGTATTTTCTCTGGAGTACCACTTTAGGGATGCAGCTATCTTTTTTGTCCTTTGCCTTAAACTTTTAATTTTTCTGTAAACACTGCATGAGGACTTAGGGAAACAAGTTATTTTTCATAATGGCATTATACTTGGAAACTTTTATTCATTTTTGGGAATGAAAAAAAAACACAGCAATTCTGCAATGTGGGGTAATTGTAGAGATGAATTATTGTAATTTTTTGTTTTTTTTCTATGGTTTTTTGGTTTTCTATGGAGAGGGGAGGGGTGGAGGGAGATGAGGAACCAACCAGGACAAAAAAGAGTTAATTTACAGCTACATCACCCGGCTATCTCCTCTGAAGTTAGCACTGACCTATCTGACCTCTGAATACTGGCTTTCACACAGCTCCCACTGTGTAAAAAAAACAACAGTGACACTTTAAGCCTAGTGGTCAGAATAGAAGCTTCAAGATGTCAAGATTATTTCATAGTGTAGATTGTAAACCCTTTAGCAAATTCTTAAGGGATACTTGTTAAAGGGGTACTCCAGCGACAATCTTTTTCTTTCAAGTCAACTGATTTCATAAAGTTCTATGGATTTGTAATTTAATTCTATTTAAAAATCTCAAGTCTTCCAGTACTTATTAGCTACTGTATGGTCTGCAGGAAATGTTGTTTTCTTTCCAGTCTGACACAGTGCTCTCTGCTGCCACATCTGTCAATGTCAGGAACTGTCCAGAGCAGGAGAGGATTTCTATGGGGATTTGCTGCTGCTCTGGACAGTTCTTGTCTCGGACAGAGGTGGCAGCAGAGAGCACTGTGTCAGACTGGAAAGAATACACCACTTCCTGCAGGACATACAGCAACTGGTTTTATAGGATTTTTATAGGAAATTATATATCTATATAATTTTTTGACATCAGTGGATTTTAAAGAAAAAGATTTTCCCTGGATAACCCCTGTAATGGCTGGAATTACCATAGCTAAATTATTACTATCAGCTTGTGTATAACCATCCTAATATAGCCGCACTTATAGCATCACAAGTGATAGCATTACCCTTTAATGGTTCCCCTGATTTTCAGGTTTCATTGTCTCACGGCTAAATCCCATATTATTTCTTGGTTGTTTGGTATTATTAGATGTGTTTGTTTCTTTGTTGATGACTTTTTGTATATTTGACTTTTTGTTGGTTGCTCATTAGCGGAACAACAAATCAATCCCCTTTTATCTGGCTTGTAGCGGAGCAGAAGCTGGTCTGAGCACAATAACAAAGAGAATAATCAGGGAGAGAACAGAACATCATGTAACCGCAAAAGGGAGATCAAAGTCATTTCTCCATCACATCAATAAAAATGTGCACTTCCAGGGGCAGATAGACAAGTGCAGGGAGAAATCTCTTTGTGATCTATTCCAATGGCGAGACCAAACCCATTCAGGGATTACTTTCATATTTAAAGGGAAACTGACAGCAAGAAAATGCATATAACCGTGCTGCCAGTCTACAGATGCCGATCACTGGAAAATTGCATACATACCTCTGGCGATGCTCTGTGATCCAGCGTCTTTCTGTGACATTTTCTGTGTCAGTTTCCCTTTAAAGGAGAAGTCCGGCAAAAATTTTAATTAAAGTATTCTATTGCCCCCCAAAAGTTATACAAATCACCAATATACACTTATTATGGGAAATGCTTATAAAGTGCTTTTTCCCTGCATCAAGGCTTCACTTCCTGGATAACATGGTGATGTCACTTCCTGGATAACATGGTGATGTCACTTCCTGGATAACATGGTGATGTCACTTCCTGGATAACATGGTGATGTCACTTCCTGGATAACATGGTGATGTCACCACCCGACTCCCAGAGCTGTGTGAGCTGTGGCTGCTGGAGGGGATGATGGCAGAGGGACACTGAGGGACACAGGGCACTGGAGGGACACTGAACATCTCCCTGTCATCCTCCTCTCCAGCGGCCACAGCAGGAAAACATGGATATAGCCTATGGCCTATGGCAGTATCAATGTTTTCTAGGGCTCCCTAGCGCTGCTCCCAACTTCTCCAAACCATGATTTGTTTACAGAGACTGATTTATCTGACAGATTCTTGAAGCTAAAGCCAGGAATGGATTTGAAGAGAGGAGAGCCGGCCTACACACTTGGCTCCCAGCACTACCAGAGCATGCAGCCGGGCCCCTGGTATCCCTGACGGTGTCCCTGGTATCCTGCCCTGTTGCTAGGGGCGAGTCCTTTGATCTTGCTGCAGCCAGGCTTCACTGCCCCCAGCTGAGCGGTACAAGTGCCCGCTATTGTAATCAACTGACTGGCGGCCAACTCCACCAGTCAGCTTTGTATGTGTAGTTGTAGATAGGTTCTCAGCCCCGATCACGCTCTGGGGCTGGGACTCCAGCCTCCAAAAGTATACTCCCCTATGTGTCCTTCCTTGCCTATGATAGAGTCTCCTTGTGAGAGTGACTAAGCTAGCATTTATGCTGTTTGTATTCCTTGGTTTCATGATTCTGGTTTTGGCTTCCTGACTTTCCTCTTGATGTCCGATTTTGTTCCGACCTTGAGATATTGTGTATGTTTATCTTGTCCGCACTTTGTGTTTCCACCTACTCAGGCTAGGGACTGTCACCCAGTTATCCGTTGCCACTTAGGGCAGTTGCGGTAAATAGGCAGGGACAGTGGGGTAGGTGCAAGTGTGAGTACCTCACCTGTCCTGTTCTTTGTTTATAGCCCAATCCTGGCTTTGGCTTTAAAAATCTGTCTGATAATCTGTCTGTGTAAATGCACCATTAGAGTCCAGCAAGTTTGACACTTCACAGTAGAAACAGGCTTTTACTCACTTTCGACATGATGAGTGTGGAGCAGAATGAAATTACTTAAAGATAAAGAAAAATGAAGATATCTGAGGATCTACAAGGCTTCTACCTGTTTTTTTTTTTACCTCATCTTGTGATACGTTCAGCTCTTCCAAATGCAGGGACCTAATCTTTTATTCTAATCTCTCTATTGTTATAGACATGGTCCTATTCTCCTATAAATAGTCTCCTCATCTGCATTACATTTATAATTCAGGATCTGTGACCAATGCAGTTATTCCTTTATGGTCTCGGCCTGACCTTGTCTCTTATTTACTGCATTTCCCTGGCATCCTGTGGTGGCAAAACAAATCACCCGCGGCGTGTTATCTGCGCACAACTTCATTTCCCAGCATCCTCTCCTCTGCCAAACTTCATCTTTTTAATAAATTCAATTACACAGACAAGGTGATAAAGCTTATATTAAAATTTTCCCGGAGAAAATTAATAAAGCAGAAAATTTCCAGAATCTGGCTTGCGAGATTTCATGGACTTTAATTTCATTGGTTTTGCATATATTTTCATCACTGTTCCTTTTTTCATGCAAATTAGGGAATAGATTCAGGTAATTTTATTAAATGTGTTGAAAACAGAACCTATCAGCCATCAGCCATCCTATAGCCCGCAGCGCATGCATGTAGATGATAGATAATATTCTAACAATACAGGTATCAAAGCAACATTGTCTGAAGAGCATTCACTTAACAGGGCCATGGGGACTATTCATGGTGATTGGCGAACATGTGTGTTTTAATGCTCTATTTCACAGCATATTATGTTTGTATTATGGAATCCAAAGCATAGACGGCTGTTCTATCGAGCAAAATAACAAAAGTAGCTCAACATACTCAATAGTTGACTAATGGTGATGTATGAGCATAGCCTAACACCTGCACAGCCTTAAAGGGGTTTTCTGAGCAAAAACTACTGATGAGTAGTGTTAAAGATGATGTACCACCTGGTACATCCTTTTTAACCTAAACCCAGTGATCGAACAGCGCCGGCACGGGGAAGCCGGTGCCGTGGTTCGTTTTTTGGACCGAGGCCCGGTTCCTGTGCACGGCGCTGTTCATTAGACCGGAACCGGCTGGTGCTCAAGCACTGGAGGCGGGCCAGGCCGCCCCCAGTGGGAGGGAATTCCCTCCCCTGTATGACATGGCTCCCTTAGAATGGCTCCCGTGCAGGGGAACCAGGCCTTGGTCCGAAAAACGGACCGCGGCACCGGCTTCCCCGTGCCGGCGCTGTTTGATCAGTGGGTTTAGGTTAAAGAGGATGTACCAGGTGGTACATCCTCTTTAAGTGTTAATCTGTTTGGGTTCAGCAATGTTCTCCAAACACGAGTGCTTGTCTTTTAGGGAGTTGGATGCCTCCCTAAGGCTGCCAGGAAAGCATGAATAGAGCCTATGTCCTACGGATGTGTTCATGTTTTCCAGGACTCCATTGGGCTGCATCCAACTTCTCCACGCCAAGTGCTCGGGTTCGACAATAGTTCAACATCTCTGCTCAACACTACTGATGAGCTATAGGTCATAGGTCATTAGGTCACTGATTGGTGAGGTGCCGACACACTAATCTTCACCGATCAGCTGTTTGACTCAATTCACTGTGTAGTGGCCGGACTTGGCTACTGTAGCTGAGCTTTCATTCATGTGAACAGCAGCTGAGCCAATACACTTTGCACTTTGTCAAGCAAGTGACAAGATCAGACAATTGTAGTCGCTTACACCTTGATTCCAAGAAAATTCAAACCTTGACATCTATTAGTGACACCCACGAGTGTGGATACATTTAAGGGGCTCCATCTCCATGTCCTGCATGGATGCTCTAAGGTCTGTGTATCCTGTTAGGCAGCCAGAGACCTCTGTTCTATTAGGAACAAGCGGCCCCGCAGGACGTGAAGTCAGAGCCCCTTCAATGTATCTGCACTCGTGTGTGTCACTAATAGATGTCAAGGTTCGAATTTTCTTGGAATCAAGGTGTAATTTTTGCTCAGAATTTAATACAATATAAAAGTTAACTATAATTGTCTGGTCGTGTTGTTTGCTTGAAAAGTGTATTAAATTCATTAGGAGCCAGCGACTCCGAGTGAGACACAAAGACCTTGAAGGTATGTAGTGTATATATATTGACTAAACAGTAACCAGGTGCGGCCACTATACAGTGAATGAAGCCAGTAGCTTCTGGCTATGTTCACTGTGTAGTGCAGGCGGTGAACACCTAACAACAATAGGGGATTGTGGTGTCATTATCCCTGACCCCGAAGACCCCTTTAATTCTGAGTACTTTCTAGACTCATATCCAGTGTAGGAAATCCAGGCTCATCCTTTTTGTCTCCACGTGTTTACTGCAGTAAACTACAGCGGTCACAGTTACAATATGAATTGGCTCCAGGACGAATATCATAAGTTGAAAAAAGTTGTATCGCAAGACCATAGCTGCTAGAAGCTAGAAATCACTATCTATCTATCTATCTATCTATCTATCTATCTATCTATCTATCTATATACTGTATATACAGAATATATATAGGACAGGTGCTATTTAGGGTCCTGTATAGTACACACAGTGAACAACCCACTGCCCCTCCCATCACACTCATCACTTCCATCGGCAGCATGTAAACTGATCCCTCAGTCAGCTGCCAGTCCATCTTATAAACTCAGCACCTAATAATGTAGTGTCCGCACTCCCTGCAGACTATACAATAAAATGCTTCTCTCATGCAGTGCTGCATTTGACCACTAGATGTCAGCACCTTTGCCAACTGCATTATGTTATTACTGTATTTATTTTAAAAGACTTATATGTAGAATATGTTATGGGCATGGGTTTCAATAATCCTTTAAGCTTTAATAGGGTCAATGCCAGACATCGTGTTCATTTTTGCAGCCTCATTTCATCTGCCATGTTGCAGTCTATATTGCCAGTAAGACACAGCCATGTGTGAACTCATCCTTCTGTCCATGTTCTGTTACATAAGTCTTATTTACCTTCAATAAATTAAAAAAAAACTGCAGGTTTGTGCATAAGAACCTTTTGATCTTGTGGTTTTGGTGAAATTCAATCAGCACTGGGAAAGTTCCTTGGCCCCCCCAGAGCACCGTTCGGCCGGCCCACCCGCCCGCTGGCTACGATGTCCACCACACACATTCCAGCCTGTCTGCCTCTGCAATTAGATAAGCATCCGAACCAGTGGGCGGGCCGAAAGGTGCTCTTGAGGGCTGAGGGAATGTTTCTAACAACCTAAAGGGGAACTCCAGCAAAAAAAATTCTTTCAAATCAACTGATGTCAAAAAGTGCCAGTCATTTGTAATTTAGTCCTTCCAGTACTTATCGACTGCTGTATGTCCTGCAGGAAGTGGTGGATTCTTTCCAGTCTGACACAGTGCTCTCTGCTGCCACCTCTGTCTGTGTCAGGAACTATCCAGAGCAGCAGCAAATCCCCATAGAAAACTTTTTCAGATTGAAAAAAATACAGCACTTCCTGCAGGACATACAGCAGCTGATAAATACTGGAAGACTTGAGATACAGTGTGAGGCAGTATTATATTCACAGTACAGTGTGTGGCAGTGTTATATTTACAGTACAGTGTGTGGCAGTATTATAATCAGAGGGTGCAGTGTGTGACTATTATATTCAGAGGGTGCAGTGTGTGACTGTATTATATTCAGAGGGTGCAGTGTGTGACTGTATTATATTCAGAGGGTGCAGTGTGTGACTGTATTATAATCAGAGGGTGCAGTGTGTGGCAGTATTATAATCAGAGGGTGCAGTGTGTGACTGTATTATAATCAGAGGGTGCAGTGTGTGGCAGTATTATAATCAGAGGGTGCAGTGTGTGACTGTATTATAATCAGAGGGTGCAGTGTGTGACTGTATTATAATCAGAGGGTGCAGTGTGTGACTGTATTATAATCAGAGGGTGCAGTGTGTGACTGTATTATAATCAGAGGGTGCAGTGTGTGACTGTATTATAATCAGAGGGTGCAGTGTGTGACTGTATTATAATCAGAGGGTGCAGTGTGTCACATATTATAATCAGAGGGTGCAGTGTGTGGCTGTATTATAATCAGAGGGTGCAGTGTGTGGCTATTATATTCAGAGGGTGCAGTGTGTGACTGTATTATATTCAGAGGGTGCAGTGTGTGACTATTATATTCAGAGGGTGCAGTGTGTGACTGTATTATATTCAGAGGGTGCAGTGTGTGACTGTATTATAATCAGAGGGTGCAGTGTGTGGCAGTATTATAATCAGAGGGTGCAGTGTGTGGCAGTATTATAATCAGAGGGTGCAGTGTGTGGCAGTATTATAATCAGAGGGTGCAGTGTGTGACTATTATATTCAGAGGGTGCAGTGTGTGACTGTATTATATTCAGAGGGTGCAGTGTGTGACTGTATTATATTCAGAGGGTGCAGTGTGTGACTGTATTATAATCAGAGGGTGCAGTGTGTGGCAGTATTATAATCAGAGGGTGCAGTGTGTGACTGTATTATAATCAGAGGGTGCAGTGTGTGGCAGTATTATAATCAGAGGGTGCAGTGTGTGACTGTATTATAATCAGAGGGTGCAGTGTGTGACTGTATTATAATCAGAGGGTGCAGTGTGTGACTGTATTATAATCAGAGGGTGCAGTGTGTGACTGTATTATAATCAGAGGGTGCAGTGTGTGACTGTATTATAATCAGAGGGTGCAGTGTGTGACTGTATTATAATCAGAGGGTGCAGTGTGTCACATATTATAATCAGAGGGTGCAGTGTGTGGCTGTATTATAATCAGAGGGTGCAGTGTGTGGCTATTATATTCAGAGGGTGCAGTGTGTGACTGTATTATATTCAGAGGGTGCAGTGTGTGACTATTATATTCAGAGGGTGCAGTGTGTGACTGTATTATATTCAGAGGGTGCAGTGTGTGACTGTATTATAATCAGAGGGTGCAGTGTGTGGCAGTATTATAATCAGAGGGTGCAGTGTGTGGCAGTATTATAATCAGAGGGTGCAGTGTGTGGCAGTATTATAATCAGAGGGTGCAGTGTGTGACTGTATTATAATCAGAGGGTGCAGTGTGTGACTGTATTATAATCAGAGGGTGCAGTGTGTCACATATTATAATCAGAGGGTGCAGTGTGTGACTATATTATAATCAGAGGGTGCAGTGTGTGGCAGTATTATAATCAGAGGGTGCAATGTGTGACTGTATTATAATCAGAGGGTGCAGTGTGTCTTAGTATTATAATCAGAGGGTGCAGTGTGTGACTATATTATATTCAGAGGGTGCAGTGTGTGACTGTATTATAATCAGAGGGTACAGTGTGTGACTGTATTATAATCAGAGGGTACAGTGTGTGACTGTATTATAATCAGAGGGTGCAGTGTGTGACTGTATTATAATCAGAGGGTGCAGTGTGTGGCAGTATTATAATCAGAGGGTGCAGTGTGTGGCTATTATATTCAGAGGGTGCAGTGTGTGACTGTATTATATTCAGAGGGTGCAGTGTGTGACTATTATATTCAGAGGGTGCAGTGTGTGACTGTATTATATTCAGAGGGTGCAGTGTGTGACTGTATTATAATCAGAGGGTGCAGTGTGTGGCAGTATTATAATCAGAGGGTGCAGTGTGTGGCAGTATTATAATCAGAGGGTGCAGTGTGTGGCAGTATTATAATCAGAGGGTGCAGTGTGTGACTGTATTATAATCAGAGGGTGCAGTGTGTGACTGTATTATAATCAGAGGGTGCAGTGTGTCACATATTATAATCAGAGGGTGCAGTGTGTGACTATATTATAATCAGAGGGTGCAGTGTGTGGCAGTATTATAATCAGAGGGTGCAATGTGTGACTGTATTATAATCAGAGGGTGCAGTGTGTCTTAGTATTATAATCAGAGGGTGCAGTGTGTGACTATATTATATTCAGAGGGTGCAGTGTGTGACTGTATTATAATCAGAGGGTACAGTGTGTGACTGTATTATAATCAGAGGGTACAGTGTGTGACTGTATTATAATCAGAGGGTGCAGTGTGTGACTGTATTATAATCAGAGGGTGCAGTGTGTCTTAGTATTATAATCAGAGGGTGCAGTGTGTGACTGTATTATAATCAGAGGGTGCAGTGTGTGGCAGTATTATAATCAGAGGGTGCAATGTGTGACTGTATTATAATCAGAGGGTGCAGTGTGTGACTGTATTATAATCAGAGGGTGCAGTGTGTGACTGTATTATAATCAGAGGGTGCAGTGTGTGACTGTATTATAATCAGAGGGTGCAGTGTGTCTTAGTATTATAATCAGAGGGTGCAGTGTGTGACTGTATTATAATCAGAGGGTGCAGTGTGTGACTGTATTATAATCAGAGGGTGCAGTGTGACTATATTATAATCAGAGGGTGCAGTGTGTGACTGTATTATAATCAGAGGGTACAGTGTGTGACTGTATTATAATCAGAGGGTGCAGTGTGTGACTGTATTATAATCAGAGGGTGCAGTGTGTCACATTATTATAATCAGAGGGCGCAGTGTGTGACTATATTATAATCAGAGGGTGCAGTGTGTGACTGTATTATAATCAGAGGGTGCAGTGTGTCTTAGTATTATATTCAGAGGGTGCAGTGTGTGACTGTATTATAATCAGAGGGTGCAGTGTGTGACTGTATTATATTCAGAGGGTGCAGTGTGTGACTGTATTATAATCAGAGGGTGCAGTGTGTGACTGTATTATATTCAGAGGGTGCATTGTGTGACTGTATTATAATCAGAGGGTGCAGTGTGTGACTGTATTATAATCAGAGGGTGCAGTGTGTGACTGTATTATAATCAGAGGGTGCAGTGTGTCACATTATTATATTCAGAGGGTGCAGTGTGTGACTATATTATAATCAGAGGGTGCAGTGTGTGACTGTATTATAATCAGAGGGTGCAGTGTGTGACTGTATTATAATCAGAGGGTGCAGTGTGTGACTGTATTATAATCAGAGGGTGCAGTGTGTCTTAGTATTATATTCAGAGGGTGCAGTGTGTGACTGTATTATATTCAGAGGGTGCAGTGTGTGACTGTATTATAATCAGAGGGTGCAGTGTGTGACTGTATTATATTCAGAGGGTACAGTGTGTGACTATTATAATCAGAGGGTGCAGTGTGTGACTGTATTATATTCAGAGGGTGCAGTGTGTGACTGTATTATATTCAGAGGGTGCAGTGTGTGACTGTATTATAATCAGAGGGTGCAGTGTGTGACTATATTATAATCAGAGGGTGCAGTGTGTGGCAGTATTATAATCAGAGGGTGCAATGTGTGACTGTATTATAATCAGAGGGTGCAGTGTGTGACTATATTATAATCAGAGGGTGCAGTGTGTGGCTGTATTATATTCAGAGGGTGCAGTGTGTGACTGTATTATATTCAGAGGGTGCAGTGTGTGACTGTATTATAATCAGAGGGTGCAGTGTGTCACATATTATAATCAGAGGGTGCAGTGTGTGACTATATTATAATCAGAGGGTGCAGTGTGTGACTATATTATAATCAGAGGGTGCAGTGTGTGGCAGTATTATAATCAGAGGGTGCAGTGTGTGACTGTATTATAATCAGAGGGTGCAGTGTGTGACTGTATTATAATCAGAGGGTGCAGTGTGTGACTGTATTATAATCAGAGGGTGCAGTGTGTGACTGTATTATAATCAGAGGGTGCAGTGTGTCACAGTATTATATTCAGAGGGTGCAGTGTGTCTTAGTATTATAATCAGAGGGTGCAATGTGTGACTGTATTCGGAGTAAAGAAAAAAAAAAAAACAACTACCGAGAAGACATTGATATTTAAACGTGTAAATGTTGGTCCAGACTAGAGCTCCCTTCACAGACTTTTACCTATTCTGGTGAAAATCGCTAACAATTAGTCTTTATGTAATCCCCCCATGTCCCTTACTGATATCATAATTTGCACACTGGGTATTACATTTGCTGAGACCAATAACTATCTAGCATGGGCAGAACTTTTGGCCTTTATTCTCTCCCATATTATAGCTGTAAACAGCAAAAAGTTGTAAAAAATAAGTGGTATATGTAAGTAGTAGGGGTATAATTCATAAAGGCAGATAGGACCACTGGGAGGTCTTGCTTCAAGCCTAATGGATACTTATCCAGACTTAATTGATCTGCCAAGACGAAGCCTTGAGCCTGATTTATTCACATAACACTAAGCTCTGGGAGGAATAACGTCATAGTATCAATAAGGGTATGCTGTTATTAATGGAGTGATGGCTTTATTATAGGCCATTGGGAGTCCATGCACTTGTATCATCTTCTAACTCTTGGACTTATTCAGAGTATGAAGCTATAACCTGTTACCAGACTATAAAGCTATAGATCGGCACCAGAGCTGCTCACTACGGGTGTATACGTGCATAGGAAATAATCTATTGCATATACGAAATATAAGGATATCAATTGTGATAATTTTTAGCAGAGCCCAACATTCAGGAGACAGGACAACTGGGAAATGTAGGCCCATTTCTGACTGGTACCAATTTAACCACGTTTGGGTTCGTCAGTATCCAAATTCTATGCATTTTATTACCGGTGGATGAAGAAGTTGGATGCAGCCCTAAGGCTGCCAGGAAAACATGAACATCCATAGGTCATAGGCTGTATCCATGTTTTTTAGGACCGCCCAGGGCTCCATCCAACTTCTTTAGCCACCGAGAGCATTTGGATACTGATGAACCCGAGTGTGCATAAGATTTGCTTATCTCTATTATTGACCAATGTGGTGATCAAAAAATCCACTAATTCCATCAGAGAATCCAGCTCCATATAAAACTTATACTGAGAGTGGTTGTGCTCCGTCATCTATATATACAATAAAACCAGAATTAATTATACAAATCCTAGGAGAAAATATTCACTTATCACATAAAAACCAACTTCATCTTCACAAGAGAATAAGGCCCCGTTTACACGTCTGCAGTGCGGCCCGTAATTGCATCTGTAGCACTCCGCAATTCACGGACCTCTGCATAGACTGATAGTAATCCGTGCCGCAACTGCATACACATACGGATGTGTAAACGGGGCCATTGAAATGTATTGTTCCTAAGTGATGTCCGCAATTGCGTACGGAACTACAGACGTGTGAATGAGGCCTTAGCTCAGAAGTCTGTTGGTTTCCACCAAACCTAGGTGTACCATCCAATTCGCACCTCTGCCCAAAGGCCCATAATGCTGTTAAGATGGCCCTGTGTGTGTGGGGGGGGTTATATAATCACAACCTATGGTATTTAGCTATAGTGAGGAAGTCAGTGTGTATTATAAGTGGCCTCAATGGCAGATGTCAGGGAAAAGAATTGAGAAAAACATGCATGGTCAACAAAATGAGTGTGAATGTGTGCACAAAGTATAATAATGACAATCATCATCATAGTACAATAGTGGAGAGTAGAATAATACTGTCAGCTGAAGAAACATTCATCCTTCAGGTATCTTATGTGTATGAGCACCTTTATTCTGTTATGTTTATACAGTATGCATGAAGTACATACAGTACAAAGAGGTGCATGACCTTCTGCACTCCCTGAGCTCTGTCCCCCACAGTGCCACAGTACACTTTACATAAACTCTACCCATCTAGGTGAATGCCTGGAGACTATGGGGGAGATTTATCAAACATGGTGTAAAGCAAAACTGGCTCAGTTGCCCCTAGCAACCAATCAGATTCCACCTTTCATTCCTCACAGACTCTTTGGAAAATGAAAGGTGGAATCTGATTGGTTGCTAGGGGCAAATGAGCCAGTTTCACTTTACACCATGTTTGATAACTCTCCCCCTATGTACATAGCCTTATATTAATATAGGTATACAGTGTGAAGGATTTCTAACACTAAAACTGTTACAACTGACACACACAGCTGATTTTGAATTTTTGTTTTGATTCTGTGTGGTCGATGGCATATTTTTTTAAAAAAAATGGGTGTGGTTTAGACAGAAGGGGCGGGCCTATCAACTGCCCAATAGGCTCAATATAATATTCCAGAATTTGATATGAAAAGGTGCACCAAATCTATTAAAAAATGTGAATAAAGTGAAACTCCTTGAAAGTCACCTTGCAAATTGTAGACATCTACGGACTCTGTGTCGTCTTAAACTCCATGATATAAAACGAATGACCCATGTGTTGTGTATAAAGTCATCATGGAAAATCATGGTTTTAATAGAGGCCCCAATGATCATCTCAATAGCCTGAAGGTCTGAACACTTGGGTCTCTTCGGACTTGTCTGTCGGCCATAGTGTGCATTTATTCTGACAAGTAAACCTTGGTTCAGGCTGAATGTCTTATTGCCTAAAGCAAAAAATTACTCATGTCCTCCAGTCGAGAGGGGCGACTGATGGTAACCATGCACTAGCTATCTCTTATAATATCACATATTATAGCAAATTCACTTCAAGGATTGTGTACGGGTTTATGTGTTTCTTTCCAAAGTCATTTACCGCGTCATGCTTGATAGAAAGCCATGAGTTGATGATATGCGTCCAAGGTTAATTTTTTTCCTTTTTAACTTGCATAAGGCAGGACACGCGAAAAAGAAACATTGATTTTGTTTTACCTAAAATACACTACAAGGCCAATAGGAAATTAATGTCATATTGACGTTTCTTGTAAAAATGGAGCAATTAAGGGTCACGGACCTTGTGAAGAACCGAGCAAATGGAGCTCCATTGATTATAGAAGAGTGGAGGCATCTCAGCTGTCTAAACTCTAGGAATGTAAAAGGTTTTTTTTCAGGTTTTAGTATAAGAATCACATTTTGTGCAGACTGCTTGTCCTCATGCACAGTGTTGGACTGGCCCACTGGGGAACCGGAGGATCCTACGGTGGGCCCCCAGCTTTAGAACTTGCACTAACACTAATTGATATGTAGTTTCTCACTGGTTCTTCATTGGTGGGCCCCCAGGATCATTTCCTCTGGTGGATCGCAGATACCCCAGTCCGATATTGCTCATGCAATAGATCACAATTCTGTGACTCCAGGGGGTCTGTCACAGTGGGATGTGTACAGGTCCTGGAAACAATGCTGGGAGATATCTAATGGTGTACAGACACCAACATTACCTGTTGGCTATCTCTCTCAGTCTCCACATACACGGGAACATTTGATTTGACCGAACATTGGTGTACCCTAAATGGAGAGAAGAAGTGTAGGCAGTATGTGTATGTGAATAGGGTCCCTTATTCCAGGGTCAGACAGGCTGAAGAACAGTAGAAGCCAACCCCATTTGGTTGCCAATTGGTTACCATTATTACGGGTTAAATTACACATATGGTAATAGATCTTACCGATGATACGTTCTGGGTGTAATGATATCAACACCGATGATACACTTAAAAGTGGACGTGTTGTGTGTAGATAAAGGCTAGGTACTCCAAGGCAGTGCCACACTTGTCTACCGATTGTTAGTGACCTTGCAGATCAGACTCATGCACTGCAATGGAGTTGGGCTGTAATATAGCACATAGCCTGTAGACTGGTTACCCATTAGGTCCAGAATTCAATTAAAACTCCTCACCCTGACCCATAAAGCTCTCCACAATTCTGCCCCTCCATACATCTCCTCCCTCATCTCCACCCAGGGCCGTTTTAATACATTGGTGGGCCCAGTGCACAGCCCTCAAGAGTGGGCCCCCCCTTCCCTTTTGGCACATTGTATAATGTACTGAATTTGCCCCCACACTGTATCAAGAGCCCCAATACATACAGTAGTTACCTTATAACACTATTTCCACCATACAGTGATTACATATTACATAAAAACTGCACTAAACAAAACAGAAAGATATCACCAATGATACCATTACATAATACCGCCACATCATGACCCCTAACACTACAACCCTATAACAGAGTGCAGTTACATCCAGTGACTCACCGGGGGCGTCTTCTCTGATCAGAGTCTGTCACCTTTTCTTTTTCTCTCCAGCCAGCCTGGGCCACCTTGAAGTCTTCTCCTGGCTGTAAATCTTCTCTCCAGAATCTGCCAGACAAATATTTTAGGCTCCAACACATCCAGTAGTTAGGTCCCTTGTACCCCTATACAGTAGTTACACCCCTCTGTACCCCTACATAGTTACACCCCTCTGTGCCTCCATAGTTTTAAGGTGTCCCTGTAGTATATAGACCCTCATGTGCTCCTCTAGTTATATACAGTCCTGCTGTGCGCTCCCCCATTAGTATATAGCCCCCCTGTGCACTCTTCCCAGTAGTATATAGCCCCCCCTGTGCTCTCCCACAATAGTGTATAGCCCCCCTGTGCTCTCCCCCAATAGTATATAGCCCCCCTGTGCTCTCCCACAATAGTGTATAGCCCCTCTGTGCTCTCCCCCAATAGTATATAGCCCCCCTGTGCTCTCCAATAGTATATAGACCCCTATGCTCTCCCACAATAGTATATAGCCCCCCTGTGCTCTCCCCCAATAGTATATAGCCCCCCTGTGCTCCCCCAATAGTATATAGCCCCCTGTGCTCTCCCCAATAGTATATAGCCCCCCTGTGCTCTCCATAATATATAGCCCCCCTGTGCTCTCCCCCATAGTATATAGACCCCTGTGCTCCCCAATAGTATATAGCTCCCTGTGCTCCCCAATAGTATATAGCCCCCTGTGCTCCCCAATAGTATATAGCTCCCCTGTGCTCCCCCATAGTATATAGCCCCCTGTGCTCCCCCATAGTATATAGCCCCCTGTGCTGCCCAGTAGTATATAGCCCCCTGTGCTCCCCCATAGTATATAGCCCCCTGTGCTCCCCCATAGTATATAGCCCCCTGTGCTCCCCCATAGTATATAGCCCCCTGTGCTGCCCAGTAGTATATAGCTCCCCTGTGCTCCCCCATAGTTTATAGCTTCCCTGTGCTCCCCATAGTATATAGACCCCTGTGCTCCCCAGTAGTATATAGCTCCCCTGTTCTCCCCCATAGTATATAGCTCCCCTGTGCTCCCCCATAGTATATAGACCCCTGTGCTCCCCATAGTATATAGACCCCTGTGCTCCCCAGTAGTATATAGTCCCCTGTGCTTCCCCATAGTATATAGCTCCCCTGTGCTCCCCCATAGTATATAGCCCCCTGTGCTCCCCCATAGTATATAACTTCCCTGTGCTCCCCCATAGTATATAGCTCCCTGTGCTCCCCCATAGTATATAGCTCCTCTGTGCTCCCCCATAGTATATAGCCCCCTGTGCTCCCCAATAGTATATAGCCCCCTGTGCTCCCCCATAGTATATAGCCCCACTGTGCTCCCCATAATATATAGCTCCCCTGTGCTCCCCCATAGTATATAGCTCCACTGTGCTCCACCATAGTATATAGCTCCCCTGTGCTCCCCCATAGTATATATCTCCCCTGTGCTCCCCAGTAGTATATAGCCCCCTGTGCTCCCCCATAGTATATAGCCCCCTGTGCTCCCCAGTAGTATATAGCCCCCTGTGCTCCCCCATAGTATATAGCTCCCCTGTGCTCCCCCATAGTATATAGCTCCCCTGTGCTCCCCCATAGTATATAGCTCCCCTGTGCTCCCCCATAGTATATAGCTCCCCTGTGCTCCCCCATAGTATATAGCTCCCCTGTGCTCCCCCATAGTATATAGCTCCCTTGTGCTCCCCCATAGTATATAGCCCCCTGTGCTCCCCCATAGTATATAGCCCCCTGTGCTCCCCCATAGTATATAGCCCCCTGTGCTGCCCAGTAGTATATAGCTCCCCTGTGCTCCCCCATAGTTTATAGCTTCCCTGTGCTCCCCATAGTATATAGCTCCCCTGTGCTCCCCCATAGTATATAGCTCCCCTGTGCTCCCCCATAGTATATAGCTCCCCTGTGCTCCCCCATAGTATATAGCTCCCCTGTGCTCCCCCATAGTATATAGCTCCCCTGTGCTCCCCCATAGTATATAGCTCCCTTGTGCTCCCCCATAGTATATAGCCCCCTGTGCTCCCCCATAGTATATAGCCCCCTGTGCTCCCCCATAGTATATAGCCCCCTGTGCTGCCCAGTAGTATATAGCTCCCCTGTGCTCCCCCATAGTTTATAGCTTCTCTGTGCTCCCCATAGTATATAGACCCCTGTGCTCCCCAGTAGTATATAGCTCCCCTGTTCTCCCCCATAGTATATAGCTCCCCTGTGCTCCCCCATAGTATATAGACCCCTGTGCTCCCGATAGTATATAGACCCCTGTGCTCCCCAGTAGTATATAGTCCCCTGTGCTTCCCCATAGTATATAGCTCCCCTGTGCTCCCCCATAGTATATAGCCCCCTGTGCTCCCCCATAGTATATAACTTCCCTGTGCTCCCCCATAGTATATAGCTCCCTGTGCTCCCCCATAGTATATAGCTCCTCTGTGCTCCCCCATAGTATATAGCCCCCTGTGCTCCCCAATAGTATATAGCCCCCTGTGCTCCCCCATAGTATATAGCCCCACTGTGCTCCCCATAATATATAGCTCCCCTGTGCTCCCCCATAGTATATAGCTCCACTGTGCTCCACCATAGTATATAGCTCCCCTGTGCTCCCCCATAGTATATATCTCCCCTGTGCTCCCCAGTAGTATATAGCCCCCTGTGCTCCCCCATAGTATATAGCCCCCTGTGCTCCCCAGTAGTATATAGCCCCCTGTGCTCCCCCATAGTATATAGCTCCCCTGTGCTCCCCCATAGTATATAGCTCCCCTGTGCTCCCCCATAGTATATAGCTCCCCTGTGCTCCCCCATAGTATATAGCTCCCCTGTGCTCCCCCATAGTATATAGCTCCCCTGTGCTCCCCCATAGTATATAGCTCCCTTGTGCTCCCCCATAGTATATAGCCCCCTGTGCTCCCCCATAGTATATAGCCCCCTGTGCCCCCCCATAGTATATAGCTCCCCCTCCCATACAACATTGAAAAAAACAAACTGTTACTCACCTGGGTCCACGCGTTCCTCTTCTCTTCCCTCCTGTGGCCGCACTGCCTGCGGTCACAAGAGGCTGCACTCCCCTCACCCTCGCGCCGACGCTCCAGTGACGTCGGGCGCTGGAGGGAGAGTGCGGCCTCTTGTGACCGCAGGAAGTGCGGCCACAAGAGTGACTGACAGGGAGGGAGCCAATGGCTCTCTCTCTGTCAGTGTCGCTGCTGCTGCAGCGCTGAAGCGCCGCAGCAGCAGCGGGCGGGCGGGGGCAGCGGCGGACGGGGGGGCCCTGCAGGGGGCGCCATGGAGGGGTAAGTAGATTACCCATCCATGGCGCTCCCCCCTGACAGGCTGGTGACCGGAGCCCTGTGCGACCGCATTGGTCGCACATAGCAACGGCCGGCCTGCTCGGGGGGGCCCCTTTAACCAGTGGGCCCGGTGCACGTGCACCATGTGCCCTCTGGTTAAAGCGGCCCTGTCTCCACCTATCATCCTACCCGTGCTTTATGCTCTGCTAATGATCTTACACTAACATCTTCCATAATCAGAACCTCTCACTACCGCCTCCAAGACTTCTCTCGTGCTGCACCAGTTCTCTGTAACGCCCTACCCAAAGACCTCAGACTCATACCCAACACTTACAGTTTCATACGTGCCCTAAAGACTCTTATAACATTACCTAAATTTTGTTGTCCCCTTATCTTCTACTATATTTCTCCGATGGTTCCATGCACTTTTTACTTTTTACCTGTACTCAAACATTGGCAGGTGACTGGCTCTCCCCACATCCATAGGCACTTTTTAATTCTATGTAGAATGGCTGGACAATCTGAAAATGAAGCTCTTACTGAATCTTGTGTCATCCCCAGTCCTCTTAGTCTGTAAGCTCTTACGAGCTTGTACATTATTGATGATGCCTGTTTATTCTGGACTTAGGGGTCCAGAGGGTGGTCTCACGTAATAATTGCCAGCTTTCTTTGTTTGAGCATACATACATAAAACTGTCAAACACTAATTAGGACCACCCCCTGGACTCATAAGCCCAGAATGGCAGCTATTATTTTAGTCAAATCCAGGAGTGGACTAAATGAAGGGAAGCCTAACCTTTTTCTTTATACTACTACCATTATAATCCATCAAAAATAAATGCAAATTAACTACAAAGTGTAACCACAGTCTAAAGGTGGCTATTTACCTTCAATAACTGACAGCCGAACAATCGTTAAACCGTTAGTTATCTCTACCGTCCTCCCCATACACAGGAAGGTTCAGCAAAAACGAACGATCCTACGTCCTTTATGGGGAGGGGAGAGCTCTCTGGCCTTGGCTTATCTCTCCCAGAACAAAAGGGTTGGACTGTGATTTTTCCATCACTCTTTCCTCCTTGTGCCACAGCAGTTGCATTTTTTCACCTAGAAACCCACATGAGCCCTTATTTTTTGCACCACTAATTGTATTGTGCAATAACAGACTGAATTTGAGCATAAAGTACACCGTGAAACCAAAAAAAAATTAAATGTGTGGTGAAATTGAAAAAAAAAAACAAAAAAACATTTAATTATTTGTGTTTTTTTTTTGTTTTTACGCCGTTCGCCCTGAGTTAAACCTGTCTTGTTATATATCTTCCTAAAGTCGGTAGATTTCAGCGATATGTAACACGTACAACTTTTATTTTATTTGATGGCTTTTAAAAAAATTCAAACCATTTAAAAAAAATATATGTTGCTTAAAATTGTTCTATTCCCAGGCTTATAATGCTTTTATCCTTTGGTCTATGGGTCTGTCAACTTTGACAGCTGCATTTAGAAAGCTAATTAGCATGCTGCATAAAGCACCCGGGATCGCGGTGGTGCAGAGCAGGGCCCCCGCGCGGCCCCCCTCTGAACTCCCCTAGCGACGCCAGGAGGTACAGGTACGCCCAGGGTTGTCTAGGGGTTAAAGGGGCAGGAGACACTGAGGAGGAAAGTATGTCTCCTACCTTCCTCCTCTGCGCCATTCTGGTGCAGTTAATCATGTGCCCAGCGGTCCGCTGAGGCCATTAGAAGCACTGGGGCACCCGATAGCACTTCCCGCCCCCATAGCCACCATCCAGCTTGCCCCGGCCGGCCTGCTTTATTCATTATCATTCGAAAGGGGTCATACCTTCCTCTTCGGCATCTCCTGTGCAGTAGAGATAGTTCCCATTTAAGGCTATGGTAATATCTATCAAGTTTTTATACCAGAAAAACAGTAAATGGTAATCTGCATATTGAAAAGGATTAAGTGTAGTCTAGTAGTGACCATATTCAATCTGTTTTTCAAAGTCTACTTTTTGTGAGATTTGATGCAGTCTATTGTAGTTTATTCTGTAACAATAAAAAGTTTTTCTTAAAATATACTGCCAGTTTTTTTTTTTGCCAGTATACCAAAATACTAGCATGGCAGCGCACCCAATGAATATGAACCTATCCTACTACGTCCTTCTGTCTGCGCTGCATTGCACTTGAGGATAGCCGTCTTAAGACTCTATAAATATAAAAGGCAGAGTAGCTTTAAATAAAAGGAAAATAATTCTTCGTTATTCAACGTGAAGCCTATTAGGGAAAGCATCTGTCAGCAGCGGCGATGTACAATGACTTTTCCTGCTGAGAGGAGCCGCTGCTACTCTAATTCGATTGTATTGATTTATTTTGATTTCCTGTCCACATTTATAGCACGGAGGATGAACGAGGGATATTTTTGCTCCAGTGTTTATGATCAGTTGGTGCATTGCTGTCTGTAGCGTGGCACCGGAGAGGGGCACTACCTGTTCCCACAGGAGATGTGAGGGGCAGAGGGATGTGTCATCTTTGTGGCTTTTATCATCCGCACACCCAGACCCCGCTCTGACACTGATGAAACAACATATGATGTCATACAACTCTGTATAAAAGTTGTGGTTCCACAGAGATGAGTTATAGGCTTTGACAGTAGTCCGTTATTCTCCTCACAATGTCATCAGACGGTTTACTTCTTGTCTACCGCTACTTTGTTGACTTTTTATAAAAGTCGTAATCGAAAGCTAGGCTTTATCTTACCTAGGGAAAAGATTTTGTTTGCTGTTGTAGCCCTGTATCTGAATACCCAGGCAAAGGAAAGCAGCTTTAGGTGCCCCTTCTGGGACTGGGCAACTGAGATACCAGAGCTAGTTGCTCACCTCTAGTTGTGCCTTTGTATCTCAGGACAGGCAACCATTGCAAAGCTGCTTGCAATGGTTGCCTGACGAGCACTTGCAGTTAAATGTTAAGGGTTATGACTACACTTGATGAATTTGTGGTCAGTCGGAGGGGGCACAATGAAAAGTTTGCTATGGGGCCCAGCCATCTCTAGTTACACCCCCTGTATGTTGCATATATACATAGAGGTTTAGAGTTTTTTTTATGGGGATTTGCTCCTGCTCTGGACAGTTCCTGACATGGACAGAGGTGGCATCAGAGAGCACAGTGTCAGACTACACTACTTCCTGCAGAACATACAGCAGCTGATAACTACTGGAAGACTTGGGATTTTTAAACAGAAGTAATTTACAAATCTATATAAATTTCTGACACCAGTTGATTAAAGTTTTTTTTTTTTTTTTGCGGAGTACCCCTTTAAGAGAATTTTAAAATGATTTATCTTTACTCAGCCTTTTTCCAAATAGTCTTATAAAATTCAACCTAATACTGCAGTTCTGTACGATACTGAATGCCAATTTAAACCATTTTGTCTGTACTACCATGCAAGATACACTTATTATAGAAAGGTAGCCCAGATGGTTTACAGATGTGATGTCCTGAGAGTTTCGGCTATGTAGTGTATGTTCCAGATGATGAAGACGCAGCTTATTCTGTATACAGATGACACAGTAAGCTGAGTTAACATAATGCAGCACCAACCCAGATCATTACCACAGGGATCGTGTGTAATCAGATTCTGTGTAATCCCATTGCCATGGTGCTGCATGCTGACACGCTGCGCTTTATCTGCCCGTTTCATGCAGTCAGGCCTCCCTCTGTTCCATCGATAGAAGATATTCAGCCGCACGGATAATTTTATTATAGCTTCATGTTAGGTGATATGTATTTTATAGGTGTGAGCTGGAAGGAGGTGATGATGGAGCGTGATTGAAGACAGATGGGCAGTCAGTAATGCCTTAATCCTGTATTAGCTGTCAGGAGCAGGCAGACACCTCAGAAGTTTATAAGAAAAAGTCTCAGTAACTTCAGTAATAACTGGATTCATATACATGGTGAGCAGTGTGATATGATGCTACAGTCACCGTGAGTCCTCACAGCAGAGCTTGGGAGCCTGTATGATGGCTATCTCTAAAAAAATCATGAAAAGCTTTGTCTATAAGGTTCAATTATATTATATTTATGGCAATACTATAAGTTTTCATAAAATCCTCAAGGCTTCTCCATGTCAATAGATATTTAAAGAGGTATTGCCATCTCAACCAATAATTCAGCAAACTTGCCTACTTCTCCTGATATGCTGCTCCTTCCCTCCCATTGTTGACAGGTTGTTGTCTATGTTACCGGCCGCCACTGTGCTTTAACCCTTTCAGGACCAGGCTCATTTTCGTTCTTTGCGTTTTCGTTTTCTCCTCGTGTTTGAAAAGGCCATAGCGCTTGCATTTTTTTTACCTACAGACCCATAAAAATTATTTGTGCAGTGAAATTGAAAAAAAAAAAAGGGATTTGTTTTCATTGGGGGGGTTCATGTTTACACCATTCGCCCTATGGTAAAACTGAAGTGTTATATATGTTCCTCACATCAGAACGATTACAAGGATATGTAATTTATATGACTTTTATTTTATCTGACTTTAAAAAATTAAAACCTTCTAAAAAATTTAATTATTGTTTTTGCACAAATATTTAACCTGACAAGTCCTACAAGTATGACTGTATTAGTTGCAATGAAAATATTTTAATATTTGACCACTGAGTGTCAAACCAATTTCAAGAACAGACATGTGTGATCAATCACCATTTCCCCACAGAAACTTAAAAAATTGTCAACAGAAAAAGACCACTGGTCAATCTAGTGTGCCCTTATACTATTTCCTTCACTACTGCCCAAACGATATGGAATGGTAACACCCAGTCGCCAATTTATTCGTAAGGCGAATTTGCATATTAATTCAATGTTTGATCTGAGACAAAAATATGACTGTTAAGGTTCTGTGACTGCAATTCCGGTTCCAAACTGCTGACACTATTAGATAGCTGTTAGGGCAAGGAGACAAATGGTACCTTTCATACATCCAGCTGTGCTTCCATAAGGTAGAAAAATGATGTAATCCTCTGGTGCTAAGTGTCATCAGGGAGGCGTTCCTAGGGCAATAAAGTGCTGAGGGTTGTAACAAAGCCTCACTCCCCCTCCTATCCCTTGTCAGGTGTTGTGTGCTGCACCCTGTCAATCATGCAGGGATAGGAGAGGGAGTGAGGAGACATTCCAACCTTGGGAATGCCTGTTTGCCTTTTCGCATTTTCTATGTTGTAGAAGCACAGATGGATATATGAAAGGTGTCTCCTTACTCGAACTCAGGGACGGGGACCTTCAGCCCTCCAGCTGTTGCAAAACTACAATTCCCATCATGCCTGGACAGCCAAAGTGGAAGGCATGATGGGAATTGTAGTTTTGCAACAGCTGGAGGGCCAAAGGTTCCCCGTCTCTGCTCTAACTGTTCTAACAACTATCTAACAATGAACTGCAGCTCACAGATTCCCTTTAAATACAATTGTGCGCATACTGTCAGGCTGCAGAATGCTCAGTCTGGCACAGGAAGAACATGTGAATCAGTCAGCAAAGATCTGTAGTGTCTGTATCTGTAATGTTTTAAAAAAGCTTTATTATGCCACTTACGATAATACAATATGCTAAACGTAGGTGTCATACCAGAATGTGCCACATGGTGTCTCACTGAGTCACATCCAGGCTGATTCCTTGTCAGTATCACTACATAGTTATTCAGTATCACTGATCATTATAATAGTTGGGTTACAATGACTGATAATCTTCATAGACAGGCAAGATATTCACTCTAGTATACAACATATACAGGAGCAATACCAGACACGCTTGACCTTACCGTCTGCACAGTCCGCTTCCTAGTGTGTATTGATTGCAGTCCTGTCTGTCTCTTCTTGTTCTCCAAACTATTTTAAGTGGATTATTAAAGATATCAAAGCAATGCGGTGCCTCATATCCAATATACATTTCTAATAGAGTGTGTCTGAGCTTTGTGATGATGTGAGCAAATGTGATGATGATGATGATAAAAATAACATAGAGACGCATGAAAAAGTAAGTGACCCTTTTAGATTGACTGGGTTTTCTGCAGTAATGCAATGAAATGTAAATGCATCATTTAATTTGGATAATGAATTAATAAAGAATTAATTTTGTAATATACTATGGGCGACATGTATCATTACAAAAATGCGTATTTTTCGGCGGAAATGGGCGATTTGCGAATATTTTATTTGCAAAACAGCCATTTGCGAATAAAATATTCGCAAATCGCCCCTTTCCACCGGGTACGCCGGGGGAGGGGGGGGGGAGGGGGGGCGGGGAGGGGGTGTTGAGGGGGCGGAACCGGGGGCGCGGACTCAGAGTCCGCAGGATTTATCATTTTTTACACCTAAAGATACGCCGAAAACCTACTCCACCTTTCAGGTGGCGTAGGTTTTCGGCTGTGCACACCGACGCGCACGGGATTTATGTAGAGGCAGTCCGCCTCTACATAAATCTCCGTAGTGCCGGAGATGCGGGGACATTTATAAGTCCGGCGTAAAAAAAACGCCGGACTTCATAAATGTCCCCCTTTATGTATTAATTTCTTTGGGTAGTGAAATTTGTCGGTGTTTAGTATTCAGTTTAGGATTTCACTATTTCAGAATAAATAGGGTCTTTTTTGGAATTTGTAGGTTGACTAATTGTAGTAATTGATCATTTTATTGCAGTAATTAATCGTTTAATAGCCGTCCACCTGTCCTTCATTGTGTTAACACAATAAAACTCCAACATGCGTAAACATACCCTAATAAAATGTGGCCTGATTGTTTTCTAATTCACAATTGTAGACAAACACTATTTAAAGTTGCACTGTTGTATGTATTTTAATGTGAATGTTGAGTAAACATCCACAGTTTAGGGAGAAAAAGTGAGTAAACCTTGATTCTAATAAAGATCTTCTTGCAAATGTAAATGTTTTTAATCAGTAGGGGCAGGACAAGGTATTTTGGTGCCCTGTGCATATGTAACAAATGGTGCCCCCACAACCAATAACATATTTCATATATCTGAGTCACAAATTTATCTCCAGGCCTGTAAGAGTTAGCATTACACAATACAGTGATGAATGGTGGTCTACACAACCCCAATTAAACATGTCACATTTAAAAAAAAAGAGTCTATACTGCACCTCATAATGAAAGTATGTAGCCATAATTCCCTTTATTACAAAAAAAGTTATCCGTGTTTTGTATATGTCTTAACTAGAGATGAGCGAACCTGGAGCATACTCGAGTCCATCCGAACCCGAACTTTCGGCATTTGATTAGCGGTGTATGCTGAAGTTGGACAAAGCCCTAAGGCTATGTGGAAAACATGGATATAGTCATTGGCTGTATCCATGTTTTCCCAGACAACCTTAGAGCTTTATCCAACTTCAGCAGCCCCAGCTAATCAAATACCGAACGATCGGGTTCGGATGGACTCGAACCCGAACCCGGTTCGCTCATCTCTAGTCTTAACCACATCAGATATACGATGACAATATAGATTTTATTTGAATTTGTTTAGTTACAGTTTGGCATTAACCCTCAAAGCCCAAGGGAAAGGCAATTCTTAAGCCATGGTTCCCTAGTTGTTTCCTCCACTGGGTTTTTTTCTTCTTTTGAGTGCAGGAGGATGACTCTTTGTTGAGTTGAGGTTTAGCTTTGTTTGCACACTTTTCATAGCTTTGACTGAAGCGGTCGGGAACAGGGGGGCTCAGAGCAGCTTAATGTGGACCTCAGCACTGGAACCAGGGAGGTAAGTGGGCATCATTGCTTTCATCCACCCCCTTCCCAGCCACAGTGTACCCGTTTAATTCAATGCCATGAATGTATAACTTACAAGCAGGCAAAACTATGAAAATTGTGCAAAACAAAGCTAAACCTTGACTTATAAAAAGTCATCCTCCAGCACTCAGGAGAGGAAAAAACCCTGTGGAGGAAACCTCTAGGGAACCATGGCCCAAGGATTTTTCATTCCCTTGTGCTTAGAGGGTTAATTTTAAACTGTAACTAATCAAATAAAATTAACTACAATTTTGTCTTCCCATAGACTGCGAGAACTATAGGTGCCCCTTTGCATTCTTTATTTATATCTCTGATGACCACAATGCGGACCGTGCCCCGGCCACCGCTGCACCCACTCTCCTTGCAAATCTGGTTGTTCTGTACCGGCAGCTGCCAGGGCCCTTCTGAGCTCCTTACCAGTCTGCTTTCCTGCTTGCTCCTGTTCTTCCCAGTGCGCGCCCCACCTCCTAGGGCGCGCGCCAGCACTGTGATTTAAAGGAACAGTACATCCCTTATTGTTTAAGGTGTGCAGACACCTCTGTATAAATTACTGCCCTGACTCTAGTGTTGGAGCCTGTGCATGCTTCTGTGGTTTCTGCCACCAGTGTTGCTGCCCTGTGATAACTGCTCGTGGTAACAGCCCTGCTTCCAGGCAGGAGTCCTGCTGTAGTCCTGTCTGCCATCTACGTGCTACCAGCTGCACCTCGCCTTCCTCTGCTGGCAAGCCAAGCCAGGGGTATGGACTTAGGGTTGTCCGCCACAGCATTCCCATTCCACCTTGTGGTGGGCTCTGGTTAAGACCAGCAACCTCTTAAAGTCAGCTCCCTGGTGAGTCTTACACCATCACTAGAGGTGGGTCAGCGGATCCACCACTCCTGCCGTAACGGTTACTATTGGATAATTTTAGCTTTGCCTGTGTCCACCATGACCGGTGATAGTTGTGTTTTTGGTGGTAACATTGTTTTGTCCGGTTTGGGTAATAACAGAATTTACTGATACATACTCTCATAATAAGGTGCAGTCTGTTACCAGCTCTTTTTTTTGTAGCATCTGCAAAACTACAAATCTCATCATGCCCGGACAGCCCTAGGCTGGGAATTGTAGTTTTACAACAGCTGTAGAGCCACAGGTTGGGGACCAGTATTACAGGAAGGTTCATAAATAACCTATTAGGTCTACGGATATGTCCTGTGGGTACAATAGAAATAATAAACATTACATTGCAAATCTACATGGACATATATTAATGTATAGAAGGAGGGCAAGACCTCGGAGTCACTCCTTCTGATGGGACCAGGGAACCCTATTTCGGCATAGATGGTGCTTATAGTCGGATGGCTGAAGGGAAGCCATGAAATGATGACGCCTTCAGACCACTTTCTCATACAGATCGATATCGCAGCCTGGTGTAATTACTGAAACACAATTCTCTTCAAAATGCAAAAGTGGTTTTCACAGCTTTCTGAATCACCATACATTAAAGTTGACAGCTCCATTTTAGACTATGTTAACTACTGGAGACATAAAGAACAGCTATATAAATATACCAACACATTATAAACCAATGCAGCTCCCGGCATCTATTTATAAGAGCTGCCAATGAGGGCCTGACATTGCCTCCTGGTATGTAACATGACAGCCCCGGCTCCTGGGATGAGGAATTGCTGCATGCGGCCGGTCCTTGGCCCTTCAGCATTTTGTCAACATACAGTTTCCTGGGGTAATTCTGCCAAGTCATTCTCCATTTGGTTTTGCATTATTGAAGAGGCATTAAATTGCATTTACATAAGGGACTGATACTAAAAATAAATGGCAGCTCTGCAGTGTGCCATCAGTATACATGTACAGGTATATATCAGGGATGAGGCTGACATTACACATGATTATACTGATGATTACTTATACAGTATCTATCACACCGACCTCTAGGACAATGTTAACTTCACACAACTCTTGGGAACCCAATATCAAAGCCTCAACAGTCTTTTCACCACAAACATTCCTATTACAGGGTGCGATGTTTAACGATTAACGACTAACGATAAACGGTCGCAAACGAGATTGTTTATCAATAAACTGAAATCGTTCACCATATTACACAGAACGATAATCGTTAGATACAAACGTTACTATGATCGTTTACTCCATCTGATCCCAGCAAAACAATGAACAATGTGCAATTACACTGAGCGATTAGTGAAAAAATGCAGAACTTGAGCGAACGAATGTGGAATTACAGAGAATGATTAGCGAACAATTAACAATAACACAGGTCAACAAAAAAAAAAAAAATTTACTGGTGTCCAAAATATTTTAATGATTTTGGGGTATTTTTGGGGTGCTGATTCTGAATATGCTATCAGTTTTGCCAGATTGGCTCAAGTTTTTTTTCATGTCTTGTTCATTTTTGAAGATTACTTTCTAAAACTAGTTAAAATTTATTGTATTCATGACAATAGCAATAAAGTTAATGCGCGTGTAGCAAATTACGTCTTTTTTTTTTTTACACATTTCACGAAAATTCTCAAAAACTTGAGCCAATCTGGCAAAACTGATGACATATTCAGAATCAGCACCCCAAAGTTACCCTAAATTCGTTGAAATATCTTTGGCCCCAAAAATGCTGTTGACCTGTGTAATTTTAGGTTTAGATCTAAGTCAACAATAAACGACATACGAACGATTTTTCGATTGTTGCCTGCAATTACACAAAACCATTATCGTTTAAATTCGAACGATATAACGATTTTTCGCACGATAATCATGCCGTGTTATAGGGCCCTAAGAGTCCTATTCCATGGGCCAAGCAGGGCCCGATCATCGATGTAAACGAGCGCAGATCTGCTAGATCGGTGCTCCTTTACTGGGCCTATTCCACGGCCCGACAATCGTTAGCGAGGGCTGCAGGGACATCGTTACTGATGTCCTTGCAGCCCTTGTTTCATACATTGCGGTTCACGGAAGAAAAGGAGCGCTGCACCTCACACCTATGGCTGATACTAGTGCCCCTAGGCTAAATAAAAAACACATCAGAATTTTGTGTATGAATTGATCAAGCCATACTGCCCCATGTACCATCGTGCAGGTATCTGATACACATGGGTCCCTACACTAAGTCCACACCGTGCCAGTCAGTGGCCACCAACCTCGCAGGCGCGCACAGTCAGGGAACGGGGGTCATTGGACGACCCTGCGACCCCCATGCCACAGGACCAGACCCAAAAACACCACACCAGAACCCGGCCAGCACCGCCGGCGGAGAAGGTCGCCTCCAAACAGCACAAGTCTGGATGAGGTATTGCGCTCACCATAGCTGCTGCAGACAGAATGGGAAAAGACAGGAGGGATTAAAACCATGTGCACTCAGGTGTCTCCTGCTAATTGCGGTCATGTGGGTCTCACCAGGAGGAGTGCAAAACACGGAGAAAAGAGAGAAACAAAATGCGGTTCAGGGAAGAAAAAGCGCCGCACCTCACACCTATGGCTAATACTAGTGCCCCCTTGTTTCATACATTACCTGTCTAGGCTGCAGGTCTTCTCCTTCTCCCGGTCCTACGTGGCAGCATCAGCTTCAGAGCGGCCTGTCTGAGCTGACAGAACGCTCAGCGAATCACTGGCAGCGGCGGTCCCGGCCAGTGATTGGCTGAGCGCTCTGTCAGCTCAGACAGGCCGCTCCGAAGCTGATGCTGCCGCACGGGATCGGGAGAAGGAGAAGACCTGCAGCCTAGACAGGTAAAGTATAATGTTTGTGAAACCGTCAGTCGCCCGCCGCGTCTGCTATTCCACGTAGCGATGCGCGGGTGGCGAACGATGATTTTAGGTTTGAACCTAAATGAACGATCAGCCGATGACACGATCATCGGCTGATCGTTCTCTTTATTCCACGGAGCAATAATTTGCTGAATCTGGCGATTATCGCTCCGTGGAATAGGCCCCTTACTCTCACATGGGCTAGTGATGGGGCGGCATTTTGAGGTTTGCCTCAGGCGGCAGAGAACCCAGAATCGGCCCTGCTACAGTTCAGTTGTGGTTTTCAATTAAGCTCCATTCACTGCAATTAAAACTGAGTTGCAAAACCTGCACCCAAACTAGAGACAAAAGCAGTGCGGTTGGCCATGTTTTCCTAACACTGGATAACCCCTTTAACTTCATCTTGAAATGCACCACTCAACAATTGACACATTTCTTTAACTTAATAGGAGGGCAAAGGTTATAATATAGGTCCCAGGGTATCCAATACCCCACTAAACACTGCTCGACAATGTGAGTTTAAGTCTCCCTTCCAAGTTTAAGCCTAGCTCTGTCCACTCTGCCTTGGCTCCTCTCCTGGTCTGACTTTACCAACTGACTCAGCTGGGGTATAACTTATGCCCCACCCACGGGCATAACTAGTATTTATAGGGACCCATAACAAAATGAGATAGGCCCCTACCACCTAAAGACAGTAAACAGAAAGTACTGCATATAGTTGCATTATTTAAAGGTATGGTAAAGAGGGCCATATATTAGAGAACCCCCATGTGTGTATACAATGGTCCTTATAACTAGAGATAAGCGAAGCAAATCTGATGAATTCCGATTCACAGTGAATTGGGCATTAAATTCCCTTGTAGGGATTCACAAATTAGCTTTACAAATTCACAGACATGGCGGACGCACATATTAGCTTACAGAACTGTCTTTTGGTGGGAGCAGAGGTTTATCCATAATCCCTTGTGCCCATCCAATCAGCTGCAAACCCCACTCTAATGTTAGTAACCCCCAAACACACACACACACCCTCTATATAAGGTGATTGTGTGGTGTCCAACCACGGGTGTTACTATTGGTTGTACCCTTCAAAAAAGCCGGTACTTATTGTGCAAAAGTGGTGATGAAGGTAGTGATAAAGTTTCGCCACTAGATGTCGCTGTATTAGATATGTGTATTCAGAAGCTGCACGGCTGAAGTATGTAAAGGGTTATTGTTTATTTGTGTGTCACATGGATCTGTAAACAAAAGACAAGGAGAGTCACAAAACAGGACAGTATCTTCAGACAGCAGTAAGCTGGGAACTGATCCAGATAGAGCAAAGTTGCGATAATCTAAAAACTCTATCTCGCAGCGCGGTTGTCAGCAGGGAACCCTCAGCATTCCACTCATCCCAGGTATCTAGTGGGCATAAGGTGGTGTGAAGACTTACAAGTCAAAACACGGGCACAAGTATTCTATCCTTCTTCTTCTAAGTATACTTTTACCTCATCCTTCAACATCCCAGCAGAGCATAGTACTACTTGGGCTGGGACTCCCACGACATCCTCCTCTCTGCTACTCTGCTTCTTTGTATCTCTTAGCACGCTACTCAGTCAGCACGACTGTACTTCTCACTATATTCCTGTCGCAGATCTGGTTATTATACTAAGTGTCTTATCAAGTGCTTTATCAAGGAAACTATTAAGTGTAACTTATCTTTTCAAAGTAAAGCTGTTTAACGTGCTGCACACAAGTACCTTCCAAGTAAAACAAAGATTATTTATGCTAAAGAGACTCTATGATTCTTCACTCCACACCGACACAGTATCCACTACATCCTTGGGACATTTCCCCTTTCCGTGGGTGGCAGTTCTGATAGTCCGGGAAGGTCACTACACCACTTCGGCCCACCGTGATATCATCCCAAAGGACCCTGTAGCAGCCAGGCAGGACACTGTCCACAGGGAAAAGGGTACAACCGGCCCTTTAAACTAAAAGCAGGTGTGCTACCACATTTGTGTGCCCCACTGGCACTGGCATCACAAAATAACATCTTAAGTTCCGGCTGTATCTCGGCCAACCACCACCGGAGTGGCGTTGCACACTACCATCTAGCAAGTGACCGGCCAATCCTCCAACACACCGGGGATCATCCGCAGCACCACAATTGGTTTCCGGGAGGCGGCCAGTCGGCTGTGTATAGTGGAGAGCAGGTTGCAGCAGGCAGTTAGAGCAGGGAGAGAAATACAAAGAGATAGGGACGGAGAAGAGAGGAGGGTGGATTGTGGGTGGTTTCTGTGGGAGCAGTGAAGCCATTGTCCAGTATACCAGGTAACTGGGTGACTGTTATTCATTAAACCAAGTCACTGGGTGCTGGTGTGCATTATAGGAAGTCACTGGGTGCTGGGTATGTACTATAGGAAGTCACTGGGTGCTGGGTGTTCATTATAGGTCACAGTCACAGTGAACACAGTGTCCATCTTAATACCTCACTGGGTGCTCTTTTACCAATGTCCACTACTGTCCTGCAATGTTATTACTCCTGGGTAGGCTCCCTCAACTTGTATATCTCATAACAACTGTTATGGCTATAGTTACAACTATGGGTCTCCCAAAACACCCTGTGTGCCCGCAGGCTCCAGATCTTAAGGACCTCCAGCTCAAAAAACTCTCAAAATGGACTTGTCCCCTACCTGCCATGTGGTTGTACCAGACACCAACGCTGCAATAGAAAGCAATACACACATTTATTGGGGAAAATCTATCTATCTACTATCCATTTATCTGTGTACTATCTATCTTTCTTTCTATCTATCTATCTATCTATCTATCTATCTATCTATCTATCTCCCTTCTATCTATCTCCCTTCTATCTATCTCCCTTCTATCTATCTATCTATCTATCTATCTATCTATCTATCTATCTATTTCCTATCTATCTATCTCCTATCTAATTATCTATCTATCTATCTATCTATCTATCTATCTATCTATCTATCTATCATCTATCTATTATCTATCTATCTATCTATCTATCTATTTCCTATCTATCTATCTCCTATCTATCTATCTATCTATCTATCTATCTCCTATCTATTATCTATCTATCTATCTATCTATCTATCTATCTATCTATCTATCTATCTATTATCTATCTATCTATCTATCTATCTATCTCCTATCTATCTATCTATCTATCTATCTATCTATCTATCTATCTATCTATCTATCTGTCTATCTATCTATTTCCTATCTATTATCTATCTATCTATCTATCTATCTATCTATCTATCTATCTATCTATCTATCTATCTATCTATCTATCTATCCATGCACATCATGAATCTCCCCCATTATACCCAGGATCTCCTGATATTTAACGTTGAACTCTGTTGGCTTTTTGAGTTAACTGAGCCAAAAATCCTTTAATCCCTTCCATTCAACAGAGCTAAAGTAGAGAAGGCTGCTGACAGTGATAATGTAAGTGGGTGGCAGGGAGCATCTTTTGTTTGTTCGCTTTTGCATTGTTACCTTTGTGCTTATTTTTAGCTATGTGCCAGCTTGTGCCAGTAGTTTTTTAGGTATGCCAGCCTGTGATAGAGGTAAATTTATTTGTACTTTGTGCCAGCCTTGGATAGTGATATATGTATATGTATTATGGGGCAGCAATGGACAGGGTCATCCAGTGCCAGTTTATCATTTATAGGTTTATAGATACTGTTTGTCTGCTTGTGCCAGTGATATAATGGTGGCTGGGTTCGAGCACTAAGTTTGCCTGGCAGTGTGCAGTGATATGTGTAGGTATGTGCCAGCATACACTACTGGCAGAGATATACAGTATGTATTCTCTGTTACATAGAGTGTATGTATACTGTGTGCCAGTAATGTTATACATGCTCTGCCAGCCTAGGCAGTGATGGGTTATATACATTGTGTGCCTGGCAAGTATAAAGGCAGGTAAGGCAGAGGGTTCAGCCTGCCATACTAGTATATGCCAGTATAAAGTGTATAGCTGTTACAAACATAGGTTTATGTATACTGTATGCCAGCAGGTGCAGCAGAAAACTGTGTGCCAATGTGCACTGGTGATAGTTTTGTATGTGACAGGCTCCATTCAATGCCAATTATACCGGTATTGTACAGTATATACTGTATATAGGTGGACTTGTTTTTTGATTCACTGATATATATTATATACTATGTGCCAACCTGTGACAATGGTATCTTACTATATGTGTATTTTGCCACCATGTGGCAGTGGTACACCATATGCCAGACTGTGCCATTGACATATCATTGTATGCCAACCTGTGGTAGTCAGTTTCTATGCTGTTTGTCAGTATCATCTATGTATGTTCTATGTGTCAGCATCTGTCAGTGCTGTCTCTAAGTATTCGCCAGTAATAGGTTTATGTGTATTTTGTAGCAGTTGTATATGTGTGCCATCTTATGCCAGCAATCACTGGGAGCCTATGAACCCTATACAAGGCACATGTTTGTATATGCTGTGTGCCAGCCTGTGCTAATGGTATACCATGTGCTGATGTATCAGCGTTGGTTGTGTGCCAGCAAAATTATGTGTGCCAGCATATGCTAAAGCTAACTGTGTGCCAATCATAGGTTTATGTGTGTTGTGTACCAATGATATCTGCATTACATCTGCATTTAGTATTTGCTCAGTGCCATCCTGTCAGCCTATGTGGGTTATGTACCAGTCATATCTGTGTGCCAGCCTGTGTCTATGTGAGTGCTGCCAGTGTGTTATGTACCAGTCATATCTTTGTGCCAGCCTGTGTCTATGTCAGTGCTGCCAGTGTGTTATGTACCAGTGATATCTGTGTGCCAGCCTGTGTCTATGTGAGTGGTGCCAGCGTGTTGTGTACTAGTCATATCTGAGTGCCAGCCTGTGTCTATGTGAGTGCTGCCAGTGTGTTATGTACCAGTCATATCTGTGTGCCAGCCTGTGTCTATATGAGTGCTGCCAGTGTGTTATGTACCAGTCATATCTGTGTGCCATCCTGTGTCTATGTCAGTGCTGCCAGTGTGTTATGTACCAGTGATATCTGTGTGCCAGCCTGTGTCTATGTGAGTGCTGCCAGTGTGTTATGTACCAGTGATATCTGTGTGCCAGCCTGTGTCTATGTGAGTGGTGCCAGCGTGTTGTGTACCAGTCATATCAGTATCTGTATCCTCATTCAATAACAGTATATCTCATCTATCAGTGAAACTAGTCCTATCTGTATGCCAGTCTGTGACCACTACACCCCTGTATGTACCAGCCATGTCAGCACTGACTGTCATCCTTTACCACATCTATGTGCCAGCCTCTGACACTGGTACACCATGTGCCACCCCATGCTGCAGACATATCAGTGTTGGCTGTATGCCAGTCATCTAAATACATGCTGTTTCCCAGTATCCTCTTTGCATATGTTATGTGCCAGCCTGTGACCATGACATCTTGGTGTGTGCCATGTGCCAGCATATGTCAGAGCTGACTGTGTGCCAGCTGCATTCTTGTATATGCTGTGTGCCATTCTAGTCAGTGACTAGTGTGCCAATGTTACCTGAAGTCTTATTAACCCCCTGGTCCCCAGCTGTGACTGTCTTACCAGCAGCAGCAGTAGCAGTAGCAGCTGTCTGGTGAGCAGGGCATCTCCTCCTCCTCCAGCCTCCAGTGCTGCTGCCTCCTCCTCCTCCTCCCTTCTGTGCTGCTGCTGTCTCCTCCTCCTCCTCCCTCCTGTGCTGCTGTCTCTCCACCCTCTGCATCTCTCCTCCAGTACTCACCCAGTGCCTCCCTCCCTGATGCCTCCCCCCAGCCCCTCCTCTGTGCTCAGCAGCCTCCTGGGTGCCATCTGCCCCCCTGCCCATATATTAGCCCCCCTGATAACCACCGTCTCCTCTGTGTGCAGCTCCAGTCTACTCCTCTTCTGGCTACAAGAAGGCAGACGATGAGATGTCCGGGGCCACGTCCAGTGCTGACCAGGTGGAGGCAGCTGCCCGCATCATCCTCATCAATCAGCCCCAGGGCTGCAAGTTCAGGGACAACAGGGTCAGGTAAGCAGCCCCCCATGCCCCCTCACCACACATGTGGGCACAGACTCATGCCCTCTATCCCTGCATCACCACCAGGCTGCTCCAAACTTCTTGCACTCACTTACTCCTGTGCACTCCCATCTTACTAGTTATGGTAGAGCTGTAATAAGTCAATATTATAGCATGCATATTATTATACACAGACATCTGTATACTACATATTGTACCATGTCCCAGTATAATACAGTACAGGGGACCAGTTTCATAGACACTATATACACTGCAGGGATTGCTGCTCTGGGATGGGGTTCCTAAATTGTATGTGATGCAGACTGCTCAGGTGCATAGAGATGTGTGGGAGTGATCCTGGGACACTGGGTCACTAAGTTCATGGAGCCCAGTAGTAGTGGATATATTGTTACTAGTGAGCATCATGTTTCGTATAGTAGGCGCCCCTCCTGCCATTGTTATACTGCATAATGGTCCATACATTGGATGACAGGTTTAGATGACCCCTTCTCCATTGTGGGTGTCCTGATCATAGGGAGTTTCTGCAACCACCTGTCAGCTGGACTCCTATCTGAATAAACACGTAACATTGTGGTCTTTGTGACCCATGCTCATTCATTGTGTTGTGTCAATGGCTTCTATTACATGTTTGATGCCCCCTGTGCCAGCAGCAATGACCGGGCACAGCTTTTTTTTTAATAGTGGAGGGTGTTAAGCAGGGGCAGCCAGAGTATATCATCTGCAGTCCCCTCAAGTATTCTTTCATTATGCAATTTTACAGAATATTCAATAATAAATATAAATAATTAATTAATATATAAATAAATTAATATTTTATAATAATTATTATAAATAAATTAATAATAATAAATATATTAATTTATATATATATATATATATATATTTTTTTTTTTTTTTTTTTTTTTTATTAATATTGTAAAACAATTGTCCTAATACAGTCCATTGCACCTGTGCCTTACATTAGAATGAGAGAAGAGTTGTATGCGGAGTACCTCTTTATAAGTGATCAGATTTTGGGCTTCTTCTCTCACACCAGTACTGAATATATTATTGTGATGAGATTCACCAAATATATCATGATACTTAAAAGCTGCTGCATGCTCTGTATTGTCATTCATATTACAGGTGACCAGCTTCATATATACAGTATAACATAGACTAAAGCCAGTCATGCATTGAATGTTTTTTCCCAAGGTACATATGATAATGATCGTGAACTACTACTACCAGCATCCCGGCTATGGTTAGTCAGTACAATCAATGTCCTTACACATTTATAAAGCTTTATATTGATTGTCGCTCAATATCAGGACTTAGGGAGTACTTACAATAATTATGTGCAAAGCACTATGAACCTAATGGTCATTTATACTCTGAGATGGACAGAATAATATTTTGCTGTGTTTTTTGAATTTTTTTAAATTTAGGACTAAAAATAAAACCTGTGATTACTGCTACCAGTTGGCCTTTGACTATAAGTTTCTCACCCAGAAAAAGCCTCCATGTTGCTGCCAGGAGCCAAAGTGGCACTGAGCTTCTTTTAAGTGCCAACATTAAAGGGGTTGTTCACCAATTTTTTTTTCTTTTAAACTGGTGCCAGACATTTGTCATTTACTTCTATTAAATAAAACTTCTTAAGTTTTCCAGTACTTATCCGCTGCTGGATGTCCTGCAGGAAGTGGTGTATTTTTTCCAGTCTGACACAGTGCTCTCTGCTGCCACCTTTGTCTGTGGCAGGAACTGTCCAGAGCAGTAGCAAATCCCCATAGAAAACCTCTCCTGCTCTCCAGACTGGAAAGAATACCACTTCCTGCAGGACATACAGCAACTGATACTAAAGTACTAAAAGACCAGATTTTTTAAATAGAAGTAAATTACAAATCTCTGGCACTTGCTGGCACCAGTTGATCTGAAATAATTTTTTGGGGAGTGAACAACCCCTTTTAAGTGACATAATCCCTTTCAAAATTTCTTTACATAAAACTGGATAACTCATTTAGGCCACATTCACACAATGTAAATTCTCTATTAATCACGGTCATTGTTGCCGATTTGCAACAACAACGTGATTAATAGAAAATTTACATTGTGCTGCAGTCTGTGGAATCCCTAGCGGCCGCAACTAAAAACTGACATGTCAGTTTTGTGCGGCCACTATTCATTGAATAGTGGCCGCACAACCATGACAGGGTACACAATGGAGAGTGCGGCTCTGGCTGCACTTTCCATTGTGTGCAGTGGTGAATTGGGATGCGCCCGCATCCCAATCCAATAGAAATTAAGTTTATCTTAGACGGTACTGGGGCATGTGCATCTACTAACTACTAACTGTGGGTTCAGAAACTTTATTGATACCCTGTTGTTGTTGTTATTTTTTTTTAACATATAAGTAATATAGGAGTTAATAACTGGTTATAGATTGTGGAGAGACATCCATCTGACTGAATGGCTCAATAATGTTTTTGTAGAGATTTTTTTATTCTTGTCTGATGGACTATAATGAACTATAGAAACTTATAAAGTAGGAATAAAGGTAAAGGTTTCCCATAGATCAATAGTGGGGAGTTTATCAGTGGAGACCATATAGAAGAGCATATTGGAAATCTCCTACATTGGTTATTCCAATAATGACATAATAATAATAATAGTAATGGGAATTGCTATTTGTGCAGGCAGGATATTTTCTCCAGGATTTGACAGAATCTGTGATGGAAACCGCTAATGAAACCTCTGATGCAGATGTGAACACGGTCCAAAAGAAGGGCATGGTAGTGATATTGGAAAGTGGCAGCCATGTTTTTCAACCACTTTTTCAACCATGTAGCAGTTGTCAGCACTCTCAGTGTACTGCAGAGTGAGTATAGTACTAGTTCTTATCCATTCCTTATGGTCAACATGAATGAATTTTATTTCAGGGATCTGTACACTAAACCAGACTGCTTTATTTCAGAGTCAGGCTATGTTCATACAGAGCTAGAAATTAGTTCCAAAGCCCAATATGAACCCAAAACAATTAAAAAAGAATAATAACTAATACATGTAACACAAATCCTCCTAGTGTCACTGTTAGTAGTAGGGATGTATATCTAGAGAAGGGTCTCTTTCCTGTATGCCTATGTAGATGCCTGTGCTGGTGATCTTGTGGAGCACAGAAACTTTCACTAGTTTTAGGATGGCTCTGATGTCCAGTATTGGAGAAAACTCTGATCCCAGCCATTTAAAGGGAACCTGTCGCCCTGGGAAAGTGGGCCAAACCCACCCCTTGAAAGAGCCCCCCATACTTACCTCCCCCTGCCAATCCCATCGGTGGGAAATCGCCACCTCTCCTCTGTGCGCTTATTATGCAAATGAGCAAAGATTAGTCAGATGCCCATAGAAAATCACTGCCCCAGTGATTTCCTATGGGCATTGGATTTATCTCTGCTCATTTGCATAATAAGCGTGAAGACAAACAGCAGCGATTTCCCTGTGACGGGACCAGGGGAGTAAGAAGGGTCGTCTTTATTCAGGGGTGGGGTGGGTTTGGCCCACTCTCCCAGGGTGATAGGTTCCCTTTAACCCCTTAAAGGGGTATTCTGCTCATCAAACATAACTTTTCAGACTGTATGTTGCTGCCCAGGTTGAGAGTAAAAATTCCTTCCATACTTATTATCTATTCAGTCTCCTTCACCCAGGTCTGAGCTGCTTCTTTCTGCTGAAGATACAAAAATCTGTGTGTGAGCTGTTCAGTCTGTCTCATCTGTCAAGCCTCCCACTCCCCTTCCAATATATATGTTGTTAACAAGTCCCTATCTGCAACTTTGTATCAACCTTGTAATGCTAGGAGGGATAATCACAGTAAATTCATCTGCAACTTGACATCAGATTAACCCTCCCAGCATTACAAACAAGATACAAAGGTCTACAGACTCCCCCGCCCCTGTTTGACGCGGCTCCATTGATTCTAATGAAGCCGCGTCATACAGGGGAGGGAATTCCCTCCCACGGGACGGGCCAGCCTGCCTCCAGTGCTTCAGCTCCGCCCCGGGACCCGTTGATAGAACGGGGTGTACACGGGAACCGGGCCGCGGTTCAAAAATCAGACCGCGGCACCGACTTCCCCGTGATGACGCCGTTCTATCCCTGGGTCAGATTTAAGAGAATGTACCTGATGGTACATCCACTTTAAATAATGTACCAATGGTACAAAGTATGTTGAACAACGGTCATTATTTGGTACTCAAAATGACAGCCGTTATTTAGAGTATCAAATAAGGGTCGTTTAAAATTGTTGCGTGAACACAGCCATACAGTCCACATTTGCTGAACAAACTCAGTCAATGGGTCCTTGGAAAATGCGGATTGGGATACAGATTTTATCCATATGCTGTCCCTGTTTGTCGATTGTTTACCTGGTAAGGCTGAGTTCACACATCGTAAGACACCAACCGTTTTGTGACCCGGCCGTGCCACAGAATGGCCAGTGTCAGTGAAATTCACTGCAGCATCGGCTGGATAAACTTCTTTTCTAGTGAATTGGGATGCGGGCGCATCCGTGTGTGCCCGCATCCCAGTTACCTATAGCACACAATGTAAAGTACGGTCGGAGCCGCACTCTCCATTGTGTGCAATGGCAGTTCTGTGGGGCCGGTATTCAATGAATAGCGGCCGCACAAAACTGACATATCAGTTTTCGCTGAGGCCACTAGGGATCCCGACCGGAGTATATACTATGTGTATATACGCCGGCCAGGATCCCATTCATTTTTGATTGAAATAATTTTTTGAATTAATCACAAATTGCCACAACGGCTGTGATTAATTAAAAAAATATGTTATGTGAACATAGCCTAAGGTTGGGCTAACACTGCGTTTTTGCAGTCCGTTTTTTTTTTTTTATTCGTTTTATGCAAAAAATGGATAATAATAATAATAATAATAAATTGTATAGCGCCAACAGATTCCGCAGCACTTAAATATGGATGAAAAAATGGATACACTTGATCCGTTTTTCCACTGACTTCCATTAAAAAAATAGAGGATCAAAACGCATCGGTTTCTTATTGTTCACAAAAACGTGGTCATAGCATGACAATTCTATAGAATCAAATCTGCTTAAACGTAGTGTAACCTTCTGCTTTATTATAAGGCTGTTCTACCTTTAATAGTGATTTTTACTTGGTACGCCATAGTTGTCTTCCTGTGAGGGATAATGTTACTCTACATTGTAGTGTATCAGATCAGTTTCTGTTCCCTTTGCTTGTATCTTAGGGTTAGAAGCATTGTCTCTCTCACCATCTTAGATACGTGGCGCAGGTGTTTAATCAGTGCCGGCTTTGATAGAAGATGTTTTCAGGCAACATAGCCCCAGTGTACGTCACAGCCGCCTGATAGCTCCAATGCATTATATACACGCAGCTGCTTTTACTTTAAGTGGAAAATGAACGACATATAAGGCCTTGTACACACAGCAGAGTCACGTGTATGAACATGGACTCTCAGCAGGACACATAGGTGCAATGGCCCAGATCTAGCAATGTGTTTTAAAGGCTGGACTGAAAGTAGATAGTGTAAAGATGAGGCAAAGTTACTAGCTTACTACCTGTTCAAAGGTTAATATGTAAAAAAGGCAACTTATCCAGTAAAATGTGTTTCTAAAGTCCTTAGGTGGTGCTTTACCCTAACAGTGACTGTAAATGTGGCACAAGCTATGGAAGAAGGAATAAAGAATGCGGCACTCACCGATACTTTTTTATCCTTTAGTAGAGAGGAGTGACAGCAGTATGCTGTTTGGGCAGGCGACAGCTGTTTGGAGGGAAAATAAAGCATAAAGCCAAGCTTCCTTTGAGTTGAAGCACCAAATGTAATACTTGAATTTTATATAAAAATGCCTAACAATTTATTTTAAAAAATCCATCAAAATCCAGGTTGGTAAATCAGGGCCTATACATGGGGGAGATTTATGAAACATGGTGTAAAGTGAAACTGTCTCAGTTGCCCCTAGCAACCAATCAGATTCCACCTTTCATTTTCCAAAGAGTCTGTGAGGAATGAAAGGTGGAATCTGAGAAGGGTGCTGCAACTGGTGTTGTGGTATGCAACTGTTCAGGGGAATGGTGGTATGTGGCTAAGCAGAAGTATGGCAGTGTATTTCTGAAAAGGAGAATGACGGTATGTGGCTGATCAGGAGAATGATGTATGTGGCTAAGCAGGGGAATGGCGGTGTGTGGTTTATGGCTGATCAGGAGAATGGCAGTGTGCGGTTTATGGCTGATCAGGAGAATAGCAGTATGTGGCTGATCAGGAGAATGGCGGTATGTGGCAGACCAGGAAAATGGCAGTATGTGGCTGATCAGGACAATGACAGTATATTGCTGAATAGGAGAATGACAGTATATTCCTGATCAGGAGAATGGCAGTATGTGGCTGATCAGGAGAATGGCGGTATATTGCTGATCAGGCGAATGGCAGTATATTGCTGATCAGGAGAATGGCGGCATGTGGCTGATCAGGACAATGGCGGTATATTGCTGATCGGGAGAATGGCGGTATGTGAGTGATTAGGAGAATAGAGGTATGTGTCTGATCAGGAGAATGGTGGTATATTGCTGATCAGGAGAATGGTGGTATATTGCTGATCAGGAGAATGGTGGTATATTGCTGATCAGGAGAATGGTGGTATATTGCTGATCAGGAGAATGGTGGTATATTGCTGATCAGGAGAATGGCAGTATGTGGCTGATTAGGAGAATCGAGGTACAGTAAGTGGTGGATCAGGACAATGGCGGTACATTGCTGATCAGGAGAATGGCGGTATGTGGCTGATCAGGAGAATGGCGATATATTGCTAATCAGGAGAATGGCGGTATGTGGCTGATCAGGAGAATGGCGGTATAATGCTGATCGGGAGAATGGCCGCATATGACTGATAAGGAGAATAGAGGTATGAGTCTGATCAGGAGAATGGTGGTATATTGCTGATCAGGAGAATGGCGGTATGTGACTGATTAGGAGAATGGCGGTATATTGCTGATCAGGAGATTGGCTGTATATTGCTGATCAGGAGAATGACGGCATGTGGCTGATCAGGACAATGGCGGCATATTGCTGATCGGGAGAATCGCGTATGTGACTGATTAGGAGAATAGAGGTATGTGGCTGATCAGGAGAATGGTGGTATATTGCTGATATATTGCTGATCAGGAGAATGGCAGTATGTGGCTGATTAGGAGAATCGAGGTACAGTATGTGGTGGATCAGGAAAATGGCTGATGTGACTGATTAGGAAAATGGCGGTATGTGGCTGACAGGAGAATGGCGGTATATTGCTAATCAGGAGAATGGCGGTATGTGGCTGATTAGGAGAATGGCGGTATATTGCTGATCGGGAGAATGGCCGCATATGGCTGATAAGGAGAATAGAGGTATGTGTCTGATCAGGAGAATGGCGGTATATTGCTGATCAGGAGAATGGCGGTATGTGACTGATTAGGAGAATGGCGGTATGTGGCTGATCAGGAGAATGGCGGTATATTGCTGATCGGGAGAATGGCCACATATGGCTGATTAGGAGAATAGAAGTATGTGTCTGATCAGGAGAATGGCGGTATATTGCTGATTAGGAGAATGGCGTTATGTGGCTGATTAGGAGAATCGAGGTATGTGGCGGATCAGGACAATGGCGGTATATTGCTGATCAGGAGAATGGCGGTATGTGACTGATTAGGAGAATAGAGGTATGTGGCTGATCAGGACAATGGCGGTATATTGCTCATCAGGAGAGTGCCCGTATATGGCTGATTAGGAGAATAGAGGTATGTGGCTGATCAGGAGAATGGCGGTGAATTGCTGATCAGGAGAATGGCGGTATGTGACTGATTAGGAGAATGGCAGTATGTGGCTGATTAGGAGAATAGCGGTATGTGGCTGATCAGAAGAATGGCGGTATATTGCTGATCAGGAGAATGGTGGTATGTGGCTGATCAGGAGAATAGCGGTATATGTCAGCAGTAGAAAGGCAGTATGTGTCTGGTAGAAGAATGGCGGTATGTGTCTGAGCAGGAGAATGGCAATATGTATCTGATAGCAGAATGGCAGTATGTGGCTGATAGAATGGTAGTATGTATTTGATAGGAGATCGGGGGTATGTGATTGACCAGGAGAATGGCGGTATATATCTGAGCAGTAGAAGGGCAGTATGTATCTAATAGGAGAATGGCGATATGTGTCTGATAGGAGAATGGCGGTATGTGTCTGAGCAGGAGAATGGCAGTATGTATCTGATAGCAGAATGGCAGTATGTGGCTGATAGAATGGCAGTATGTGTTTGATAGGAGATCCGGGGTATGTGATTGACCAGGAAAATGGCGGTATATGTCTGAGCAGTAGAAGGGCAGTATGTGTCTGATAGGGGAATGGCGATATGTGTCTGATAGTAGAATGGCGGTATGTGTCTGAGCAGGAGAATGGCAGTATGTATCTGATAGCAGAATGACAGTTTGTGTCTGGTAAAAGAATGGCGGAATATGTCTGAGCAGTAGAAGGGCAGTATGTATCTGATAGCAGAATGGCAGTATGTGGCTGAGAGAATGGCAGTATGTGTTTGATAGGAGATCGGGGGTATGTGATTGACCAGGAGAATGGCGGTATATGTCTGAGCAATAGAAGGGCAGTATGTATCTAATAGGAGAATGGCGATATGTGTCTGATAGGAGAATGGCGATATGTGGCTGATTAGGAGAAGGGCAGTATGTGATTGATCAGAAGGGCGGTATGTGGCTGATCAGGAGTAGGGCGGTATGTGTTAGGCAGAAGGACAGCACTTCTATCACACACATACACGTCCATATACCAAATTACTAAGCTCCTTCTTCTTGGGAATAAAACTACACTATTAGTTTTGCTTTATGTGACCAAGAAGTGAAGTGATGAGCTCGGTCATATAGACTGAAATATTGTTCCCTAGCTGAGACATTTACAGACCTGTCACCTCTGTGTATGATAGAGCGGCTCCTGGTCTCCTCTCATTCTCCACATTGAGAGTCAATTGCTCAATCAAATCAAGTCCAATAAATAAGAGGGAGGCCGCCTCCTCTGTTCCTATAAGATGTCGCTTCTTGTTATGATCCCGTAATTCTGCTCAGCTCATCTCGTCTCTGCTGCCAGCCCGAAGATGTGATAGAACTTATTAAAGATAAAAGATACGTCCTCCCTGTCCTGCGTCTGAATATTAAGTGAGCTGATGGCGGAAGAAGTTAAAGTGAGTGAAATGTATAACTTCTTTAATATGTATCAGATTCTATTACTGTGTGCATCTTGCTGAGCATCTTTATTGGGTAATGCATTTGGGCAGTACGGCTGTTCTGGGCTTCAGTGCTAGCCTGCTGTTACTTTCATAGAACACTTAAAGCGGATATTGGAAGGCAGCATTTCTATAGATCGTCATCAATCAGGTCCTGCTGGCTCAACAGATACTATGATCGCTGGTTGTATCCACCTTAAATGCCCTGAATATGAACCATTGTGATTAATATACTGAGTAAAATACTGCGTGTGAACATAGCCTTACACAGAGAATGCACACAGTGATGTCATAATACAGGAATAATGGACACAGTGATGTCATAATACAGGGATAATGCACACAATGATGTCATAATACAGGGTTAGACTATGTTCCCGCTAAGAGAACTGGCAGTCACTTAACAGAAAAGGCAGCTATCTGTTGATAATGATGGATGCAAATACAGTGGTACCTTGGTTTCAGAGTAACTTGGTTTAAGAGCCGTGCTTTGGTTTAAGAGCTCCCTGTACTGGGTGGGAGAAGGGAGTGGGGGAGGGGCATGGTCTGCATAGCGGGGTCTACAGCACTGTGCTCTGACCCAGGAAGTCTCCTTCACCTTCCAAATCATAGCAGATCCACCTCAGGCTGGGGCTTACATCAGGGGACAGGACTGTGGAGGTAATCTCTTCATAGCTGAAACCTCTTTCTCCCCGAACAGAGAGTGCTTCTATACTGTGCTCACATATACCCTGCTCATTCCTTTACACTCAGCCTTTTTGTGTTTCCCATGCTCTCCATTCCTGCTATAATGGGCCTGCACTCACACTCAGCTATACACACTGCTGCTCAGGCCTGTATTTGGAGTACATGCTGCCCTAGGCACTTTTGCCTAGGCACCCCTCCCGATGCATTAAGGGTGTGGTTTGTGGAGGTGTGGCCTTTTGCGGGTGTGGCTTGTCACGGGGGGGGGGGGCGGGGGGAATTGTCCCAATTCTGTCCTTAAGACAATACAGAGGGAGCATTACGGACCCCAGTATTAGTGTCCCCAGTATATTACCCCAGTATAGAGAGTGGTATCCCACGTTTCCAACTGTGCCTACTCTTCAGCTCCCCAACCTCTGCTTATACTGAGGTGCCAATACCCCTGGGAAAGCTGGGTGACTTCCATTATACTGACTACAAGATGCTGGGAAAGCTGGGTGACCTCCGTCTTACTAGGTATAAGATGCTGGGAAAGCTGGGTGACCTTCATCATACTGATTATAGGATGCTGGGAAAGCTGGGTGACCTCCATCATACTGACTACAAGATGCTGGGAAAGCTGGGTGACCTCCATTATTGTCTGAAAGATGCTGGGAAAGTTGAATGACTTCTATTATACTGACTGCAAGATGCTGGGAAAAGCTGGATGACCTCCATCATACTGAGTACAGGATCCTGGGAAAGCTGGGTGACCTCCATCATAGTGAGTAGAGGATCCTGGGAAAGCTGGGTGACCTCCATCAGGCTGACTACAAGATGCTGGGCAAGGATGCTAGGAAAGCTGGGTGACCTGAGTATACAAAGAGGGGGCATGGGATCCTGTATTATACAGTACCCCTGAACAGTACATGGGGGGGGAGTACAGGTACAGAATACCCTCCCTCTCACCATACTTCTTACTAGGCCATGGTGCAGGGGAGAGGGGATACTGTATAAAGATCCCACCCAGATTCTGCTCATGGCCTGGGGGGCGTGGGGAGCTCCAGCGGGGCTGCCAGGGTGGTCGCTAGATCGTTCGGGCAGCCCATAGCATATAGCAGCGGTCTGCTACTGCCGCTCCTATTTCATGGAGTGACGGCAGCAGATCGTTGGTATAGGAGTTGTTTGTCTTTCAAAATTTAAAAAAAACACGACTGCAACGATCAGCCAACATCGTTCATTTCGGCTTATTGTTGCCTTTTATTACACAGGACGATTATCGGCCATAATGGCCGATATTGGCCTTCTAATATGTAAAAGTTGTCGCACACCATAGCAGTAGCTGTGCCTGCTACCCCAGTAGTTACACCCATAGGCTATGTTCACACTGCGTATGAGTCCGGCCGTAGTGCGAATCGTGAATATACGCACGTAGTTTTGAGGTTGATGCGTTCGCTTGAAAGTATACAATATACGCCCGCACAATGCACACTACGTATGAGCTACGGCCGGATCGTATATGGCGCCGTGAAAAATGAACAAGAGGACGGAAATGTTCCAACTCACGGCCGTGGATTTCCATGCGGTCTCGTACAAAGTACTTATTTCAGCCAAATTGAACTTGATTTTTCGATCCAAAAGGTTCTGTGAGTTTTATTGGGCTGGGCGAAGATTTTAAAGTAAATGACCTGCTTCAGATCGCTGTACGGCGGTGTATGAAATGCGGCCGGACTCATACGCAGTGTGAACATAGCCATAGATTGTAGAAAGATAATGTGCACATGCAGCGCTCTGGATAAAGTAAACTTTCACCTTGTAATCTGCTGATGGATTTCTATAACAAATGAGACTGAGATTCTCTGCATCCCTGTACGGATGATCAAACAGTGGCTAAAGGGAGAGGTTTACCACTATTAAGAAATTAAAAGCATATTAATCAGAACCTTTCTGCAGCTTGCCAGTCACGACTGATGGATTGGGGCCAGGGATTGGGCTGTTAGAACATTATCCAAAATATTAGTATTCCCTCTATACTAGATGCTGCTAACTGCATTGCCAATTCAGACAGCATTAGAAAGTCAATACGGTATTCCCTCTCCAAGCCATGATGTCTGCTTCTAAGAGTTTACTATCCAAATTAGAGCTGTGCCGCCAATGATTTAGGGCAAAATGAACTAAGAATAGCAATGGGAGAAGCCACTGGGGGATCCTTGGGAACCCGGTGTTAATTACCAGAATAATGATTTGCATAATCGCCCTGTTTATATTAAACAAGTTGTTGGATTTAGGATCTCACTGGAACTAGAAATGTGATGACATAAACAGAGATGGGATCCTATGGCTTAGCGGTTAGTGACGAGTTGTAATAGGATATTGTGTGCAGGAATACATTATAATCACGCTCAATAATACAGCATGGACCTGCTGTGCTGCCCAACTGGATTTACTTTGGGCAAAACTCCAGGTTTTCAAAATTTATCCAACTCCAAGATGTGGAAGCTGAACTTAAAGTGAATCTGTCAGCTGTTTTAGGCTCCAAACTGCTGACATTGTTAGATAGCTGTTAGAGCAATGAGACAGGTGGTACCTGTCATATTATCTGTCTGTACTTCCAGAATGTAGAAAAATAGGTATAATATAAATAGGTATAGTGGAAATACCGATTTTACTAGCTGGTTCTCATCTTCAGTATTGACCATTTTTGGGTTTTGAGTAATTTGCTGTACAAGCGTTTGGCTGTCATTTTTGAAAAATTGTAACTCGGTAAACAAGCAAAGCTTTGTAATATGAGCCCTGTGGGCCCACATCCTGATGCTGTATGTGGTGAGCCCCTGGCGGAGGAACAGCTGGTCACTTGTGAGGTGTGACACCACTTCTGTGGTGGTCGGCCGAGATGTAGCCGGACCCTGAGATGTTGTGTTGTGGCGCCAGTGCCGGTTGTAGTGTACACTGTGTTGGTGTGGGGCGAAGAATCACAGTCTCTTTATCATAAATAATCTCTTGTTTACTTTAAAAGTACTTGTGTGCAGCAGGTAATACAACTTTTCCTTGACAGGGTACGTTTCTCTTGAGAAAGCACTTGATAATACACTCGTTAGTACACTTGATAGTACAGGACCCAGTTCTGTGATAGAAGTATAGTCGTGCTGACTAAGTTGCGTGTTGAGAGATACAAAGAATCAGAGGAGCAGAGAGGAGGATGTCATGAGAGTCCCAACCCAAGTAGTACTGTGCTCTGCCGGGATGTTGGAGAATGAGGTAGAAGAATACATTAAAAGAAGAAGAGGAGAATACTTGTGCCTGTGTTATGACCTTTGGGTCTTTGCACCACCTTATTCCCACCAGTGTCGGGTGACCCATCCTATGAGGGTGACACAAGCCCCAGACCCTGTTACCTGGGATGAGCAGAATGCTGAGGATTCCCTGCTGACAACCCCGCTGCGAGATAGAGTTCCTAGGCTCTTAGCAACTTTGCTCTATCCGGATCAGTTCCTAGCTTATTGCTGTCTGTGGATACTGTGCTGCACTGCGACTCTCCTAGTCCACAGCATGGGTTGAGATGATCTCTGACTTGTACTCTACTGTAGAAGTTTAACACTACATAGTCTTATGTGAAATAAGCTGAGAAGAAGCTGTTAGCTGTGTCTTGTCTTGCTTCCTACCCATACGGGGATCTGACTAAGACTGACTCTTGAGAGTAGGGGGACCTGGCAGAGGGCCAAGGCCCAAGAGGACCGCTGTAAGGAGCGTTCTAGCTTGCCTTACAGCGTCCAACACAAAAGACCTTCACCCTTCCTCTACCCATGTGACTACCCATATTCCTCTCCAGCGTATCTAAGGGCCGCTGTGAGTGGGTCAAGAGTGCGTAAGAAGAAGTAAAGTGAGAGATGATAGGACAGAAGAAGAAGAGACTCCTATCAGTTCACAGATCCATGTGTCATACAAATAAACATTAACCCTTTCCATACTTCAGCCGTGCAGCATCTGTGTACATACATCTGTATTAGCGACATCTAGTGGTGAAACTCTATTAGTACTTCATTACCACTTACAAAAAGTACCGACTTTTGCGAAGAGTGTAACCAATAGCAAAACCCGTGGTAGGACACCACACTGTATGAACTGTATTGGGTCAGAGGCATGTTCTGTACCCCCAATACTATACTCTGATTCAGATATGGTGCACTTCTCTACATAGCAAGTCTCCCTGACCTTTGGGACTCTCAGCAGCGGGCCGCCCCTGTAGTCCGTGAATGACTGATGATCCCAGTAGCGCTTCCTTGGTGATGGTATTCCCCTGACTAACAGGAGAGATGCTAAGCTTTTCCCTCAGTTCCTATCTGGTGTCTGTAGTAAGGGACCAGCCTTCCAGGACCAGCGGTGCAGAACTGTGGAGGTCCGGTCTCTGTATCCTGCTCTGTGGCTTTCAGCTGTGATGTGAAGTCCACTGTCACGTGAATCCCTGAAGCTACTCTTCCTGCCACAAGGGGTGAACAGCTGGAGGCATGGGCACAGATCAGTCGGGGGTCCGCTGGGGATGATGACTTTAGTCCTGCAGGCGTCTGGCCCAGGTGAGAGAACAGGGGATCTGTGCCGGTCCAGGACAATACCGCTGCTTGCATTGGGGGCCTGAAGTGTGCACGGAGGAGGTAACCTCGGAAAACATACTTTAACTGTAATCCCCCTTCTCTGTGGATTGAATCATCTGCCTTTCAATTGCTTCTTATGGGGAAATTTTCTTTGATATGATTTGGATTACAAGCATGTTCAATTTCACTGTATTTTTACAAAAATATGTGTTCCCAGAGCTGCTGGCTGCCAGATAGATGCACCGCTGCATTCTGCCTGTCATTCAATAAGCCCTTTGTGTCCTTATCCCGGAATTGAGGGTTATTTTAAGGCTATAGAACTGTGTTTGCATTTTGTGACATACAGTAATTGCTGCGATCATCAAACTTCTTAATTTTTGATTTATTAATATTGAATCAATAGAAGAAGAATTCCCATCTGAGACAAATGACTGGTATCTGTAAATGTTCCTCGGAATACGCTCAAATTATGCCATGTCTGCAACTATTGGTTTTGGGCCGGCTCGGCCTCCAGGCCTTGGGTACGGCCATAACCTTTGCATCCCCTGACTCCTAGGGACGCTGCTGAGTATTTTCTTCGGCTTTTCACACCATGTTCAGAGAGATTCCATTTGACCCTTTGCCGTAAATAATTAAGTACAACGAATGATTCCTATTCTGTGTGTTAACACAATGCTGGCGGATGAGATTTCCTCGTGTGAAGAAGGCTGTTAGTTCGCCTTTTGTACTGTAAGTTTGGTTTTCCTGGAATTAAACCTCATTGGCCTCTTAGAGCTTCAGCGGCTTTCCAGGATGGCGTCTCAGCTTTCATATGGCACTGCCTAACACAATAGTGCATTATGTGCTTGTAAGGTGATCCACTCTGTGTCATGACCAGTGTTTGTGTTACTGTTTCTTTAATATTGCAAAAAAATATATATGTATAAAAATTATTTTCTTGTCTGGCTGCAAAATTAAAGGTGTACATTAGGTAAAAAAAGTAAAAATGCTGTAGAAGCATATAGCATTGCTTACTTATTTGCCCTAGTTCTGAAACCGCAAAAATTGATTTGTTTTGTATGTCCCAGTGAAGCAGTTGCTCAGTACTACAAGTCCCAGAATGCATTGTTTTCCCTCAGCTCTTCAACACAGTCCTCCCACCCTGCCTACTCCCCTCCTTCATCACTCATTTCCAGCGCAAAGCTGTTACAGACTATTGTCCAGTAAAGTTGCAGCACCTTGTAACGGCAGGAGTGGTGGATCCACTGAACCATCGCTCTCTTCAGGACCTCTCTTCAGGACCAAAAAGTATCTTCTCCCTCTGACCGTCTTCATAACCAGTATGTTGTTAACAGTATAGATGTCAGATGGGACTGCTTGCACAGGAGGAGCGATGGGCTTCCTTGAAAAACAGTTAAGGACCACCGGCATTAGGAGAGAGGGGTGGAAGGAGTTTGGGATCCGCATGGTGGAAGGCAGATGGAATTTATGGGCAGCCAGATTGATGCGTCTTGAATGGTCCAAAAAACCATTGGCCCAACTTGTAGCTCAGGATTTTCAGTCGTACATACTGTACTTGGCAGACAACCAGACTTTGTCACCAGGAGAGAAGGTTACGGCAGGTCTCCTCTTCTTGTCAGCCTGACAGTTCATTCGACCAGTGGCATGCATCAGGAATTGGCATGTCTGTTCCCATATGAACGCAAAACCTTTGACCAGTTCGTTCCCAGCAGGTACATATACAATGAAGGATGGTGAGTTGCCAGTGGAACTCAAGTCCAGATGGTTATAGGAGAACTCTGACCAGGGAAGCAGATTCGACTAGTTGTCCTGATAAGCAGGAACAAAATGATGGAGATAATTTTCAAGGACTTGGTTGACTCTCTCGACTTGCCCGTTGGTCTCAGGGTGAAAGGCTGAAGAAAAGTACTTCACCTGGAGCTGGGAACACAACACAGCACCACCACAGCACACCACAACCTGGAAACTAATTGAGGTCCCCATCTGAAACGATATGTTGAGGCAGGTCATGCAACCAGAAGATATGCTGGAGGAAAGGGCTGGCCAGAAGAGGAGCGGAAGGCAAACCAGGAAGAGGCACAACATTTTTGAAAACCAGTCTGTAACTACCCAGGTGACAGTGTTACCCCCAGAAGGAGGAAGGTTGGTAACAAAGTCCATGGCAATGTCCACCCAAGAACGGTGTAGAATGGGCAAAGGCAGAAGTAGACTGGCTGGATTCAGAAGGGAGGTCTTGTTTTTGGCACAAATGGAGCAAGAAGCCACATAGTCTTTGATGTCCAGGGAAAGACTTGTCCACCAGTAATGTCGAGAGATCAACTGTCCGGTCGTATGGGCTCCAAACGATCAAGGAAGAATTACCCCATTTCAGAATTCTCCTTTTGAGCGCTGGGGGCACATAGGTCTTGCCAGAAGGGACATTCTGAATAACTGAGGTGGCTACCAGCACCAAACATTCAGGTGATATGATGTGGCGAGGGGCATCCTCCTGACCAAGAACATCAGAGGCTTGAAGATAGAGGAGGTTCTTGTAGTCATTGAAGATGGTAATTGGATGCTTCGCCCCTTCCAGAAGATGATGCCACTGTTCCAGAGCAAAGTTAATCACCAGTAGCTCAAAAATCCCAATAGTGCAATTCCTCTGAGCCAGACAGAAAGCCTTTGAGAAGAAGCCACTTGTTTTGATGCCACAATGTATGGTGGGGTGGGAGCCAATGGCTTCCCGCTCTGCAATCACAGCGCAATGTTTAACTGCAAGCGCTGATGAGTTAAAGGGATACTTTAAGGGGATTGCTACCAGGATTATGTCAGCAATAGTGTTGAGCGAATCTGTCAGAGTGTTTGGGTTTGATAATATTAGCCAAACCTGAATGCTTTGCATTTGATTCCCTGTCTCTGGCTGCGTTCACACTACGTATATTTCAGTCAGTATATGTATATTTCAGTCAGTATATTTTAGTCAGTATTGCAACCAAAACCAGGAGTGGATTAAAAACACAGAAAGGATCTGTTCACACAATGTTGAAACTGAGTGGATGGCCGCCAGTTATTTACTGTTATATGGCGGCCATCCAGTCAATTTCACCATTGTGTGAACAGATTCTTTCTGTGTTTTTAATCCACTCCTGGTTTTGGTTGCAATACTGACTAAAATATACTGACTGAAATATACATATACTGACTGAAATATACGTAGTGTGAACGCAGCCCCTGGCTGTATCCATGTTTTCCAGGACTCCCCAGGACTGCCTCCAATTTATGCAGTTGTGGAAATCAAAGGCAGAGCATTCAGGGTTGCCGAACCCAAACATGGTGACAGGTTTGCTCAATAGTATTCAGCAACTAACAGCAGATATACAGTATTTAAAGTGACCGTCATATCAGATATTTTCAATCACTATGTAACGGTAAGTTTTCCAATTCTCTAATATAATTTTGACATGTCAAGTTTTTATCTGTCAGCGTCTAAATGTTCAGACCCCAGCTGACCACTAGAATGTGTAAGGAGCGAAGCGCCCCGCTGAGTGCTTCTCTAACCGCCCCCTGATGGGGCTTTTTGTGCTGTACAGGCAGCCTTTGCTACCTGCCTATATTGTGAGATACAGAGGCTACATATATACTGTATATTGTACCTGTGTACATACGTAATACTCATATAACACCCATGATTTGTTTGATCAGTGCCTATTTGATAAGCTCCCGGTTTCGTATTATGTATTTTAGTATAGGTTTATGTATTGTAGTAGAACATGTGCAGTGTGGAGCCCAGGGAGCTGTATCTAAGCAGTGTAACCAGCTGCATAGAGGTAAACTGAGGATCTTCTGTATCACTGGGTTTTCCCATTGTCTCTACAGTTCTTCTGCATCCCTTTCAGGATATAAGTGGGGCTTTTAATGTTTCAGATATCGTGCATGACTCATATTATATTGTATTTACAGCTATGTAAGTTGTTGCTTGTCTATTGTTTAATCAATAAGCGACAATTCATGAGCCGTGTCTCTAGCGAATAAGTAAATAATGGGGGAAATGTCCTGATTCGGCATTACAGAACACAATGACATCTCAGTGTCTGTATGTCTCTAATGCCAGAACAACATGTGAGAGGAAGAGTAGATGTACTGTGTAACATAATCACTGGGGTCTCCAGTGGTCTCTGCAATTGTCAGGGAGTTTAGTGTATGTTCTGCCAGCTATATAAGATATATTAAGTTGTGCTCAAAAGTTTACATACAACGGCAGAATTTTTGCTTTCTTGTCCATTTTTCAGAGGATATGAAAATTTTTCTTCCACTCATGGTTAGTGGTCGGGTGAAGCCATTTCCTGTCAAACTCCAAATGACCCTGATAAAAAGTTTAATAACGTGTATTGCCACCTCTAATATCTATGTCTTTTGCGGTAGTTGTGGATGATGCTCTTTAGTTTTTCAGATGGTAAAACTGCCCATTCTTCTTGGCAAAAAGCCTCCAGTTCCTGTAAATTCCTGGGCTGTCTTGCATGAGCTGCGCGCTTGACATCTCCCCAGAGTGGTTCAATGATATTGAGGTCAGGAGACCAAGATGGCCACTCCAGAACCTTCACTTTGTTCTGATATCCAAGGAATTGTTAATGCCAGTCAGCAGTGTCGAAACTGTGATTAACAAATGGAAAATCAGGGGCATTGTAAAAACCAAATTACAGGACTCTCTGAAAACTAGTGGTGTGGCTGTTTCAAGATGCACAATAAGGGCCAGTTCACACTAAGTAAACATGGCGTAATTCCTGCGGAATCCCGTTGTGCTCTGTGTGCTGCTGTAAGTGAATGAGAGGGTGCGTTGTCGTCCGCTGTCACCGCTCTCCGCTCAAAAGAAGTAACATGTTACTTCTTTGATCGGAGATGACAACAATCCAAAACACAAGGCTAAGTCAAACTGTCATTGGCTACAGTAGTACAAAGTGAAGGTTCTGGAATGGTCATCTCAGTCTCCTGACCTCAAATCATTGAGCCACTCTGGGGAGATCTCAAGCACCCAGTTCATACAAGACAGCCCAGAAATTTACAGGAACTGGAAAAATGGGCAGCTTTACAATCTGAGAGAATAAAGATCATCATCCACATCTACCACAAAAGACTTCAAGCTGTCATTGATGTTAGAGGGGGCAATACACGGTATTAGGAACTGGGGTGTATAAACCAGAGATCAGAGTCAATTGGATGTTTTTGGTTGTCATTATGATTTAAAAAGAGAGAACACAGTAGTCTGACAATATATGGCTTCACCCAACCACTAACCATGAGTGGAAGAAAAGTTTTTGTGTTATCATTCATATTCTCTGAAAAAAGGACAAGAAATAAATTTTTTTGCTGGGGTATGTAAACTTTTGAGCACAAATGTATCTTTGACTATATCCAGCCAGGCTCTGTTTCCTATGTAGTAAGTGTGAATATCTAAAGCCAGAGTAATAGCATACGCGCTTGTTTACACGTCCAGCACCGCCGCTCCAGCAACGTTCACAGGACACATTTATCTGAGCCTCTTTAACCTTTACAACAGTGAAAATTCTAATTAAGTCGCTGTATGGATGAAGGATTATTATTCCCAGCAATTATAATCTGCCAATGCTGAAACATTAACCCCTTAACCACCAGTGGTTGATCCAGACACTTTTTTTTGCTAATTTTATAGAAGCAGGGGTTGAGCATTTTTTTTTTGTTTTTTTTTTTTGCATTTTTTGTACCTAATTTTTTGTATATGAGAGCTGAGCTGCAGTAACCCCACATGCCCATTACAAAATGAACAAAGTCTTCTTCCAGTTCTGTTTTTTGTATATGGTGGGTGCCAGATGACACCCAGATACTGAGCTAAAGATAGGCCATTGATAAGCTTTCACTGGGAAACCCCTTTAAGCTCATCGGTCCCATTGGGTGTCTGCCATGGTATACCTTTTTGACAAGTTACGGACATACTGTATATTGGTGATGTCTGGATGAACCATGTTGGTTAGGGGGAACATGTCATCACTTGAATGTTGCCTGAACCACGGCCATGCCTGTCTTCATTGAAAAATCTCTTTCTATTTGGGTATGGGAAAAGATCTATTATTCAAGGCTGGTGGGGAGAACCTGCAAAGGACTGCCACATTGACTTGTGGTTATGGCAGCATAAAAATGAAAGGTTCCCTTTAAAGACCATCTAAGGCAGCTGCCAACCGTTTTGTGAGCTTCCTTTTTTTTTGATAACCTATCACCAGGATCAGATTGTTAGGGTATCAGTACCCAGCAACCCACTGATCAGCTGACAGGGTCAAAAGTACACAGCTCCATACATTTTGTAGTGGCCATGCTGGGTTACTGCAGCTAAGCTCCCATTGATGCCATGCTATTATGGAGTTTAATTAATAATTTACCGTATGGACTATACATTTTATGTCGATCTCTATAACTCTATAAGTGAATATACTTGCACATTTTATCCTATTACAGCCAATACACTAACCATTGCCTTTGTCCCTACAGCACAGCCAAGTACAGCGTGTTAACGTTCCTACCTCGATTCCTCTATGAGCAGATCAGGAGAGCTGCCAACGCTTTCTTCCTCTTCATTGCCTTATTACAGGTACAATCTTCTATTTTACTTGCAAATAAGTTGATCGTGGGAGATATGAATATATGAGTCTGGGAGTTTAGTCAATGTCTTTTCTCTGCCGCATGCAAATTCCTCTTGGCCATCCAGTGCTTATTGTCAGAAATATTCTACAACCCCCACTTGCTTCTCTGGCCTCAATCAAGCAGAGACAGAGATGGGAAGGGGAGCGAGGAGGCATTACAGCCTATAGTTTTGGTTGGCAAAAATCTAGCATGCACCAAGGAATAAGTTTAAATTAATTTTTTTTTTATAATAATTATATTTACTTGTGTAGCACCAACAGATTCTGCAGCGCTTACAGCACTTTTTGATATAGAAGCCTGTATGTATAGCTGAGAGTATCAACCCCTGCATAACCCAGCCCAGCAATTCTGGCACTTTTCCCCCTCATTTCGTTTGCGCTGTTCACTGTGTGGGATCACTTTTGTTATATATTTATACACCAGATAATTAGGCACGCTACGGTATATAATATGTTTATTTATTTTTATAGGTTTTATTTGTATATTGGGATGGGGGGGTGAGTTAAATTTTTATTGGGGGAGGGGCTTTGGGGTAATTTTACATCTTTCCTTTTTTTTAAACGCTTTGCAAGTACTTTTTGTACATAGGCATAGCATTGATCAGTGTTATCAGTGCTCGGCACATAGAGTCTGTCTGTGGCAGACTTTATGAGCAAAAAGCTGGGCAGACCGCACGGAGGAAGGTAAGAGACCTGCGGCGATCTGTGAAAGCGATCAGGACCCCTGCAGTCGCACTGCGAAGGTCTCGATCGGTAAGTGACAGGAGCTGCTCCTGTCACTTACACTTAAACACCATTGTTACAGTGTTTAAAAAGTTAATGACAGGCTGAAGCGCGATTGGTGCGGCCTGTCAATAATGGTGAGGGCCCGGCTGCTGATTGCTGAGTGCGATTCATAGCACATTAGCAACTTAGGGCATATGGGTATGTCCTGGGTGACAGGCAGCCAGGGTGTACCTGTACGCCCTATGTCGTCTAGGGGTTAATGGGGTCTTATTGCTGAAAATACATGGTAGACACAGCTCTGCACCCAAAAGAGCTCACTCAGCACATACAGAAAACATTTATAGAAATAATACAGATGGGAGGAGAAGACTAAAAATGTGCAGATTATACACAACATTTCTGGCCGCACTACATCTAATAGGATTCTACAGCTGCCTAATGATGGATTGTGATTCTCCTTTGTATAGTGACAAGTGCTCTTTAATGTTGCTGCAACTTCTAATCATATCAAAGCTGCAACTTTACAGAGACAACACTGCTAGGAAGGGATTTTAAGGGGAAAAAGTGACTGTCTTTGGGAATTGACATGGGCTCCTGACTCTCCCCTAGTTGATGATGTTGAAGGAGAGAAGGATCAGGCATGTTGAATTTCAACTACCCGATCCTTTTGTTCTTGAGGAGTCTGGCAGTGTGTTTGGGGGAACTAGAGAGATAGCTGTCAGCCATTCAAGTATTCGAGCAACAGCTTGATAAGCATTAAAGGGGCACTCCTGCGAAAAGTAATTTCCTTAAAATCAACTGGTTTCAGAAAGTTATATAGGTTTGTGATTTACTATTTTTCTATTTAAAAATATCAAGCCGTCCCATACTTATCAGCTGCTGTATGTCCTGCAGGAAGTGGTGTATTCTTTCCAGTCTGACACTGTTCTCTCTGCTGACATGTCTGTCCATGTCAGGAACTGTCCAGAGTAGGAGAGGTTTCCTATTCCTATGGGCATTTGTTACTGCTCTGTCAGTTCCTGTCTCGGATAGAGGTGGCAGCAGTGTCACAATGCAAAGAAAACACAATTTCGTGCAGGACATACTGCAGCTGAAAAGTATGGGAAGACATGAGATTTTTAAATAGAAGTAAACTACAAATTGATATAACTTTCTGAAACCAGCTGATTTGAAAGAAAAAGATTTTCACCGGAGTACCCCTTTAACCATGATCTTTGATGTGGCTGATCTTATCAATAATAATGGGAATATTGGGGATAATGTCTATATTTTTTCTTTACAGCAAATCCCTGATGTGTCTCCAACAGGGAGATACACCACACTGGTGCCCTTAATCTTCATCCTGACTGTAGCTGGCATCAAAGAAATCATAGAGGACTATGTGAGTTATATCTATGCTATACATTGTGTGTTTTTAGGTTATTTTTATACAGTATTGTTAGTGAGGTTGTTCCATGAATAATATTTATCACCTATCCACAGGAAAAGTCGTAAATATGTGATCACTGGGGGGTCTAAGTGGTGGGACCACCACCAATTACATGAAGCAGTGGAAACGCTTGTGTATTGTGACCCTTTTTAGTTTCTATGGTAATTATGGAGCTATAGACTATGGGGGAGATTTATCAAACATGGTGTAAAGTGAAACTGGCTCAGTTGCCCCCGGCAACCAATCAGATTCCACCTTTCATTTTCCAAAGAATCTGTGAGGAATGAAAGGTGGAATCTGATTGGTTGCTAGGGGCAACTGAGCCAGTTTCACTTTACACCATGTTTGATAAATCTCCCCGTATACTTCCATCAGTCCCATTGGCAGTGCATGGAGTGGTAGTGTACAGGCATGACCACCAAACATGGGACTGGGGCCTATATTCTTTTTTTTTTTTTTTCTCATTATCAATAATATTTATCCTTATATCCCCCTCCCAATCCATTAGACAGTTAATGCAATCAATGTTAAGAAGGTGGTGGAAGGGATAGAAAAGAAGGCTGAAATATGGAATAGATTTGGCTTATCAAGGGCTGATAAAATTGTACGTATTAAAGCGATATGCCTTCCCAAGTTATTATACATTTTTGCGGTAGCCCCGGTATGGTTAGAAGATAAATACCTAAAGAGAATTAGAACAATTTTCAACTCACTGATTTGGGGGCGGAAGAAGGTTCGAATGAAACTAGAACTGCTTTGTTCACAGAGAGAGAAGGGGGGACTAGATATTCCAGAGATGGAAAAATATTTTTTGGCTGCTCAGTTATCTTGGTTGGTCCCTTGGAGAGATAATTGTTTTTTTTTCACTGATAGGGAAAGTTCGTGAGATGCCGTTTGCAGATATATATCAAAAGCTGGAAGCAGGATGGTTGGAGGAGGGAGAATGGAAGGAGTGGGATATGGTAAAAACAATGGTTAAAGCATGGAAAAAAAATGAAAAAAATTATTGGGATGGTAGGTTTTTGTGACTTTGCCCCTCTATGGGGAAACAAAAAATTATTGGAAATTAAAAAATTGGGGGTACTGGAGAGCCTCTGTGAGAGAGGGGTTCATACGGTAGCAGATGTATTAAGGGGTGGATGCATAAAAGAGTGGGATATCGTGAAAGGGGAATTTAATATTGGAGATGGGAAATGGTTGGACTATATGTGTTTAAGTAATGCCATAAGGGTTACAATAAGGGAAAAACAAGCGATTTTTATCAACAAGGAACCATTGATTGAAAAACTTAGGGGGGACTCCTTTCATAAAAATATCCTGTCCAAAATTTATAAATACCTGATTGGGTGTAAGGATGTAGTATTTAATAGTCAGATTAGATGGCAGGAGGAATTAGGGACAATTCACCCAGATGAGTGGCGGAAAATCTATAGGAATATAAGTACCGTGTCCCAATCTGCAAATCATAGAATGATACAATATAACACATAGAATTTATTACACACCTGTCTTGCTAAAAAGAATCGGCAAGTGGTCTCATGATAATTGTCCTAGATGTGGGGTAGGGGCAGCAGGGTTTATACACATGCTATGGGAATGTCCTAAGCTTCAAGTATTTTGGGTACAAGTTCATGCAAAAATGAATAGTATAGTGGGGGTTGACGTGGAATGGTCTCCTAAGGTGGCTTTACTGGGTTTGGTACCAAGATTACAGGTCCCCAGGTATAAAATAAAAAAGACTTTGAGGCTTCTATTTTATGCCAAATTGTTAATAGCCCGGAAGTGGATCATACCCCAAGTTCTGAGGCTAGAAGAATGGGAATCTTGTGTTAGATTGTATGAAAGTTTTTATGTTTGAATTTATATAATTATTTTTTCCCCTTTTGCAGCGAAGTGCCGGGGGTGGTGGTGGTGGTGGGGGGGGGGGTTGATAGAAATCCAGGCAGATTGTGGTTATGTTGGGTTATGTAACCTGTGGAGTACTCTCGGGGCGCCTGGAATAATAACATTCTTTGGAGTAAGAAGTAACTTTTAGGTGGGGAGGCGGCGGTCCGGCTGTTTCCTCGTGGCCTGGGGGCTGGGGGCAGGGGGAGCCGGCGCTACGGCAGACTACGACATGTGTCATATTGGTAAATAAGCTAAGTTAAGTGTGTTTTGTAACAAGTATGGAGTTTTATTTATTTATATATTATTTTGATTATTTAGTTATTTTTTTATTTTTATTTACTAATCTACTTTTTTCTTTTTTTTCTTTTTGCTCCGTCTCTCTCATCAGCATGCCTTTGTGGAAGTATAATATAATGGATTGAGTGTGGTTATGTTTCTTCCGGCGGGGACTCCTTGTCCATGATATATGGGCTGGGAGGCAACCTGGGAGGGACATGAGGGAGTCCTGGGGTTCGGGAGACCGGACCTCTGGAGATCCGGTGATGATATGGCAGTAAATAAGTTGCGGGCATTAATTGCGACCCCAGGAGGGGTGTGATTGGTGCGAAGGCAGCGAAATGTGTGTCTGAAAGGGTTTTGATGAAGAGGATGGTTATGTAGTTATTATTATAAATTAATTGCGAGGTGTGTGTTTTTTTTTTTTTTTGTCGTTTATGGTTGATGGTGTCGGGTCGGCTGGGGGGGGGGGCGGTTTCGGTCTGTGGCCCAGCCTCCTGGGGGCAGGAAGGGGACTGGACCGCCTATAGGAATTGAGATAGATATTAAGGTATCTAGCAAAGTGGTAAGAAGGGAGGAGAGGGAAGCTAGATTTGGTTAGGGTATAAAGGCGCCCCGCGAGGTAAACTACAACAGGAAGTTTAAAATAATGTAACGGTTACGGGTTGTGATTTCTGGGGCCTATATTCTTGTGAATGGTAGTCGTCCCGTAGGTTGGGCCCTCAGCAATGATACATTTATAGCTTATCCTGTGGATGGATGGTAAGTGTTATTTTTAAATGGAGCACCATATAGGCGATTTTATGGGCACTGTTGTGCAGGAAAAACATATGAAGAGGCTCCAGTGTTAAACCTAGTAGTTGGCTGTCCCCATTAGAAAGTTATGGCATATCCTTTGTAGGAAAGCTCAACCTTAGATTAATCGAATTATGATTTTTGTAACATTTGTTTTATAACAATTTTGTTTGATCATTTGTTCAAAAAATGTATCTAACTGGAAGCCATCAGCAAGCTGTTACGGAGTGACGTCTTCTGTTGAGTTCTGTTGAGTTCAAGAATTAAAAAATAAGTCCCAGGCACTTTTGGGTGAGGCCATAATAGAAAAAGATTGACAAGATGTCATTTAGGCTATATTAACATTTGGAGATATTGTTTGTTTTAGATGTTTTTATGTTCCATTTTACTATGAAACAGTTTTTCATGTTTTTTTGTCGTTTTGCATTCTAGTAGAAGAAGATAAAAATTGGGTTCTGATACCATTCAGCTTTTTTACTTATATGGCCAATGTGTGGTGCCATTGTCCCAGCCTGTTCTGATCATTTGTCAGGGTTTTTAAGGTCACAGAAGTTGTTGCAAAGCTTGGCTTAGGGTGGTATTACACGGGCCGATGGGGGCCCGATAATACCTCAAAACGAGCGCCGATCTGCTAGATCGGCGCTCGTTTACTGGGCCTATTACACAGGCAGATAATCGTTTAACAAGGGCTGCAGGGACATCGTTACCGATGTCCTTGCAGCCTTTGTTTAAACTGTATACATACCTATCCAGGCTGCAGGGCTCCTCTTCCTCTGTGCTTCTCCCCGGATCCCGCATGCTTCAGCTTCACAGCGGCTTGTTTCAGCTGAGAGGCCACTCAACCAATCACTGGCCACGGCGGTCCCGGCCTGTGATTGGCCGAGCGGCCTGTCAGCTGAGACAGTCGGCTGTGAAGCCAGAGCGCGCGGGACACGGTGAGAAGCTCAGAGGAAGAGGAGCCCTGCAACCTGGATAGGTATCTATTTCTCTTTGCATATCATCAGCGTTGGCCGCGCACCGCTATTACACGTAGCGATGCGCGGCTGGCGCTAGGCGATTATAGGTCAGAACCTTTATCAATGATCAGCCGATGACAACGATTATCGTTCCGTGTAAGAGTACCCTAAGGGTCCATTTAAACAGAAAGATTATCTGACGGATTATCTGCCAAAGATTTAAAGCCAAAGCCAGAAACAGACTATAAACAGATCAGGTCATAAAGGAAATCCAGAGATTTTTCCTCTTTTCAAATCCATTCCTGGCTTTGACTTCAAATCTTTGGCAGATAATCTGTCAGGTAATCTTTCTGTGTAAATAAACCCTTACCCATAGATCAGTTTTACGCAAGCACGCAAGAGTTCACCTGGCAATTTTGGGCTCCATATTATGCATTAGTATTTTTAAGCCAAAGCCAGGCTTGGATCCAAACCACCGAAAAGGCACAAGTACTGTATTTCCATTTATGTATGCTCCAATTTTGGCTAACAAATATTCTTGCAAAAAAAGTAGCCAAATACTGTAGTATAAAACCAGCCCTAGGTTGGGTTCACATATAGAATTTACGATCAGTATTAAAGCCAAAACTAAAGGTGGATTCAAGAAGACACAAATTAGCAAATTATTCCATTACGGCTTTTAATTTTGTTGGTTCTACAGTATTTCTGGTTTGGGGTAAAAATACTGACCAAATATTATGTGTAAATCCAGACTAACTTGGGCTTTTTTGGTGTCCTTTTTATGGCTTCAAGTCCTGACTTGACCATGGGCCTGAACTGACAGCCGGGCCTTGCAGCAGTAATATGGATACAAAACATGTGTCTGTACTACGCCATTGTGAAGGTCAATTTAAGATGATCTTAGTTGGTAGATCTGTGTGATGACTTGGTTTTGGCTTTTTCGTATAGTGACTTGAAGTTAAAGTGAATGTAGTCAGGGACATTCGGTTTAAGTTTTGCACATGAATTGCACATAATTCTAATAGAGCTGCGCCATAGAGGGGAGGGGATTTCTTCCCACTGGGGGCGGGCCTTCCCGCCTCCAGTGCTTTAGCCCCAGCTGGTGCCCGGGAATAGAATGGCGCCAAACACAGGAACCGGGCCACAGTTCAAAAAAAGGACCGCGCGTCACCAACTCCCCCACCCCCCCACCCCCCCGCCAGTGCCATTCTGTCCATGTGAGAACACTTAAAGTGAAAGTACTGATGGTACATTGGCTTTATATATGGATTGAGTTCTAGAAATGGGCAGTGATCCATTAGGGTATAGGGGCATCATAGATAGGACTACCACCTCTGTGTTAGAGTACTGTATAGTGCTGCTACCATACATCAGGTCCATCCCTCGTGAACCACTAGGACTAGATTTCTCCTGTAGAGAAGGTCCTGACTGGTGGGTTCTCTATGACAAAACAACCCCTTTAAGTATGCAATCTGTAACAATCTATGGTTATCTCAGGTTCTCCCCAAGAAGCCATCATTGTAATTTATTAATAACCATATTTTGTGCATCCAGTTATGTACCCGCGTGGCCTCCAGCAATGAATTTCACAGGTTATTTGTTATTTTTGCAGTCAGTAATTGTGGCTAAATGGGCGCCCTGGCACCTGGCAGTGTTGTTGTTTTGGAAGGGATTAGCGGATTTGTGCAGTAATACCAGGTCTGCAGGTAAAGTCATCGGGTAATGAGATTTATGATTTGCCAGAGGCGTTTCTGATCTCTGCGTGCGCTGCTCTCATCTGTCTCTTAGGGAAGCAGCACTTAAAGGGATTAATTTGTATATCATTTTACCGCTGTCAGTCACTGAGCTGCTAATTGTAACACATTCAGTGTTCTTCTTCTCCTGTGCCAGATGATTGGGTTTCACAATCCGCTGTGCACCTTACTAAACACGATGTTCCCGTTCAGCATAACCACCTGTACCATACACAGCTCTGGTTCCAAAGCTGGAACTTTTCCTGTATATTTAATAATAGGAAATTTTTAAGTATGGCATCTGAACCCTCTTCTCCTTGACCTTTGTCATTGTCTGTACTGGAGATGCATAGGTCACAGTATTTAGAAATCAGGACACTCAAGAAACATATTTTTGAATCGGGACTATCAGAGTATCTGTAAATGCCCTAAATAGCTTTTTTGCAGCAGAATCGGGACTGGTGTCTAATATTGAGCTGTATAAGCAATATGAGAGAACACTTACAAAGTTGTTTGGAGCAAATTGAAGCAATGAAATAATCTTTTGATACTTAGGATATTATTGTACAAAATATAATTTTTGTTGTGTTGTACAGTAGTCAGTAAGGGTCTGTGAGCTTGGACTTCACACAGGGTTAATCTGACTATCTAGGACAGGGATGGGGAACCTTTGACACTCCAAATGTTGCAAAATTACAATTCTCATCGTGCCTTGACAGTCAGAGCTAAAGCTTCGGTTATCCAGACATTACAGGAATTGTAGTCTTGCAACAGCTGGAGGGCCAAAGGTTCCCTATCTCTGATCTAGATATTGAAACATCAGGTGGCCCATGGCAGGAGCCATGTTGTAGTCCCATAGCCAGTTACAGAACTGACACTATAACAACGCAGGACATGCAAAAAAATAGCCAACTCTTGACTGTAATTATATCTATGGGTCGTGGCTCTGATGGTAGGTATGGCGCCCATACGCTTGTGTACAAAGGCCCAGACCTTCTCACGCCACAACTATAGACCCTCCAAGACTTTTAATGCCTCTCCAGGGAATTATTTAACTTGAAATGCTCAGGACTAGAGATAAGCGAACCTTAAGCATGCTTGGGTTTATCCGAACCTCAATGTTCTGCATTTGATTACCGGTGGCTGAAGAAGTTGTATGCAGCCCTAAGGCCGCCTGGAAAACACGGATACAGCCATAGGCTGTATCCATATCTTTTAGGAGTCCCTAGGGCTGCATCCAACTTCTTCAGCCACCGGTAATCAAATGCAGAACATTGAGGTTCGGATAAACCCAAGCATGCTCAAGGTTTGCTTATCTCTACTTAGGACAATGCCATTGTAGTCATTGCATAGGAACTGTACAGCACTCAGGGACACTCCTCTCTTTAACATTTATTGGACTAATGGAAAGTCTTGTGTCGATAAATATGGGTGTAATGAATACAGTGGGGTTTTTTTCTGGTCTTTGCCTTGGAAGAGGTTTTGGCTGTTGTCAAAGCTGAATTCAAATCTTGTTAGAGCTCTAAATAAATGAACCACAAAGTATTGTTTGAAATCTGCATGGAGGCAGCTGTATTGTGCAGGAGAATACTTCTACGTCATTGATGGTGATAGATGAGTAATAGTAGCCTCCTGCTGCATCATTGTTCATGAACTCCACATGTGACGTGTGTAGGTCTAACATATAAAGTGCTGGGGGGGGGGTCTATACTGATAATGACAGACGAAGCATTCAGCACGGCTGGTGGTGTTGTTTGGCACTGTTGGGTGTAGACTCATGGACGTAGGGCAGTCTCTTATGATTGATTTATGTTATGTAACTTTTTTCTCTGATGTGTTTTCTCTGTACAGAAAAGACACAAGGCGGACAATACTGTTAATAAAAAGAAAACAATTGGTAAGTTTGTCTCCAAGGACAATAGATAGATAGATAGATAGATAGATAGATAGATAGATAGATAGATAGATAGATAGATTTCTGTGTATTTTAAAACTATTGACAAACTTTCTGTAATGGTGGCCAAACACCTTAGGTGGATGTCAGCTGAACATTCTCTCAGCCAAAAGCTGTTCCTCTCCATCTCCCCATACACACCCATCATCAGTTCACTGTACATAAACTGTATGCAAGCCATGAGTAAGGCTGTAGCTAGCACCTGGGATGTCCGTGATTATGTATTTGCTGTTTTATGGGTCGTGGAATAAAGAAAGATTTTGCTGGCTTCACACGCTAATTCTTCTATCCCTTCCAGGCACCTCCATCCCTCCTAGATACCATTATCCCTCCCAGATACATTACCTCCATCCTTCCCAGACACCTCCATCCTTCCCAGATGCCTCCATCCCTCCTAGATACCTCCTTTCCTTTCAGACATCTCCATTCCTCCCAGATACCTCTATTCCTTCCAGACACATCCATCTCTCCCAGATACCTCCATCTCTTCCAGATACCTCCATCCCTCCTAGATACATCCATTCCTTCCAGACACATCCATCTCTCCCAGACACCTCCATCCCTCCCAGATACCTCCATCCCTCCTAGATACCTCCTTTCCTTTCAGAGACCTCCATCCCTCCTAGATGCATCCATTCCTTCCAGACACATCCATCTCTCCCAGGCACCTCCATCCCTCCTAGATACCTCTATTCCTTCTAGACACATCCATCTCTCCCAGATACCTACATCTCTTCCAGATACCTCCATCCCTCCTAGATACCTCCATCCCTCCTAGATACATCCATTCCTTCCAGACACATCCATCCCTCCCAGATACTTCCATCCCTCCCAGATACTTCATCCCTGCCAGATACCTCCATTCTTTCCAGATACCGCCAATCCTTCCAGTCATCTATTTCCTTTCACACACCTCCCTCCCAGACACCCCTGGCAGCAACCTATGATAACAAAGTTTGTTACGGTGCCCCATAGTTGGCCAGGCCCATTGAAATCAGTAGGTTCAGCACACAGTTATCTAGTGTGTATGAGCACCTTAAAATGCAGACTGTTTTTTTAGCCTCATCCACCATATTTTTCTGTGACAAGAATTGTGCACAACAATTACACCAGATTGTCGAGCAGAACAAGAAAAAGTGGGGGAAAAAAAACTTGATACTAATAGTAAATCAGGGCTATTATCTTCTTTGTGGATCCCACCAAAATCGATGGGATCCGCTAGCATTTTTCTATTGGCAATTTTTTTTCCCCTGAGAAACAGAAACCTATAGATTCTGTAGATTCTGTAGATTTGTACAGAATTTTAAGTTTTTACGACTAAACTGCTGCTAAACTCTCCATTCTAACCCACTTATTGATGGATAAAGGGCAGCCCTTTGTTCCCGACTAAAATACACCTACTGCTAAGCTGTGGCCACTGGGTCGCTATATCGTCATATATGTGTTTGGTAGAGTTATATAGCAATTTTTTCCTTAGATTTAAGCTGACATTTAACATTTGTGCTTTTCTGCAGTTTTACGAGGTGGCACATGGCAGAACGTGATATGGAGAGAGGTACGTGCATCCATCCCATCCAGTAGATAATTCTTTGGAAGGGCTGTCACTCTGACAAAGAAGCTGTATCTGTAGTGTTTCTAGGTGTCAGGCCTATCTGCATATCTGACTGTTCAGGCAGTAGGGATTCTGCCTTATCTCCTCTGCACAAGACAAGTCAATAGTAAATCAAAGCACAGCGCTTATAGAATAAATGTCATCTATATAGAGACACATTCATGGGAGGTAAAGATGGTCTGTGCGATAAATGTGTATTGGTTATGGTTTATTCCACTAAACATTTAATATTATTAAACATGTTTTCTGCATACAAAAAAATTGATCCCTGAGCTGAGAGGCCTTACTACGCTCCCATACATCCTATGCCTGATCCACGTACTGTATAAGCTATACATAACAATAGAGTGAGCTATACAGGTGGACAACACAGGCTGTCTCTAACACCAGTCCCTGAGATCTTTGTCCAAGCACTGGAACTGCAAAATTTGTCTCATGAAGACAACTTCTGTCCTTATCTATTAAGACAGATGATGCCATAGATGCACGCCCAGCGATTGGGACCCCCGTTCTCTGCATTCTCTCGGTGGTGTCCACTTCAGTCATCAGGGCAGCTGCCATATGGAAGGGTGGCCTGTAATAAGATGACCCCATAGTATTTAGTGTTGAATGAGAATATTCCTGGTTCTGCTTTTGCTCCTCAAAGCAAAAATAACTGTGAAATTAGAAGCACTTTATAGATTCTGCATGCCATTCACTAGCACAATAACAAGTTTGTACAATGCAACAGAAACCAATACCAATCAATGAGAATCTACAGTTCTCATTGTGTATGTGTGACCCAGGGTAATTTTGATTGTTACTGTGAAGGGTTAATTAATGACCTCTGTCGGGCAGTTAGAGAATTGTAACGCCCGGAGTAGTGGATCCACTGGACCGGCACCAGCGATGGCACAAACCTCACCAGGGAGCGGAGTCTAAGGGGCCGCTGGTTTTCACCAGAGCCCGCCGCAAGGCGGGATGGACTTGCTGCGGCAGGCGACCCCCAGGTCGCTACCCCTGGCTTGGTTGCTGGTGTCGGCAGGCGAGGCGTGGCAGGAGATGGTACAGGCAATAGTCTGCAGATGAGAGAGCACGTGACTGGCTGGACACAGGAACAGGTGGAGTGACAGGGGAACAGGAACCAGGAACAGGGACTTGGGACCAGGTAACGGACAGGACTCAGGAACAGGGACTAGGGACCAGGTAACGGACAGGACACAGGAACAACAGGGAGCTGGGCCAAACGCTATGGGAAGCATGTAGAGGCTCCAACCCAGGGGACAGGGCATGCTGGGATTTATAGGGGAGTGATTAGGTGCAACTACCAATTAGGAGCGCACTGCCCCTTTAAATCTGAGACAGCCGGCGCGCGCGCGCCCTAGGAGGCGGGGACGCGCGCGCCGGCCGGCACAGCGGGAGACAGGAGCGTGGAGAGGTGAGGCGCCCCCCGGGGCCGAGGTGATAGCAGCGCCGGGTCCCCGACTATGGACACCGGCTGCTGCATGGGGCAGGAAGCGGTCGCGGCGGCGGCCCGGAACGCGGGACGCCGCCGCGGCCGTGACAGTACCCCCCCCCTTTGGCCTCCCCCTCTTTCTTGCCTGCAGATGGCACAGGAAGCCACAAAGTCTTTGACATCTTGAAACAGACTAGGCCACCAGTAGTGGCGAGAGATCCGTTGGCCGGTCTTACGGACTCCAGGGTGCCCGGCCTCCAACGAGGAATGACCCCACTTCAAAATACCTCTTCGAAGCGCAGGGTGAACATGAGTCTTTCCGGGGGGTACTCTCTGAGGCGAGGAGGTGACGACTGGTGCTAGGCGATCAGGCGGTAAAACATGGCAAGGGACTGTGGGTCTGTGGACGAGGACCTTCTGTAAGTTCTCCCGGTGGTGAGAGGACACGACCTTAGTCTTGGGTACGGAGAGAGGGTACACCTCGGCAGAGAAGGCATCCGCCGAGTCTTGGTCTTCTGCCGGTAGGTCGGGTAGAGGCTTGGCTGGGACAGGACACGACATAGTACACTTGGTCTGAGGTGACCTGAGACACTGGTTGGAACAGTCCTGACCCCAACTGAGAATCTCCCCGGTTCTCCAGTCCAGTTGAGGGGCATGTTCTTGCAGCCACGGGAGTCCCAGGAGGACCGCGGGGGAAGAATGGGGCAGGACGTAGAAGGATATCTCTTCTTGATGTAAAGGACCCACCTGGAGGACTAAAGGTGCGGTCTGGTAGTACACACGGTCGGAAAGAATTTCGCCTGTGACCGAGGAGATAGACAGAGGCCTGGCTAGTCGGGTCACGGGTAGCCGCCATCTTTGGACCAATGTTGCCGCAATAAAACTGCCTGCTGACCCAGAATCGAGGAAGGCAGTAGTCTGATGATTTCGTCCTGAGAGAGTCCGGATGGAAACTGGCATAGACAGACTTGGAATGGTGGCATTCACACCTAGGGACACCTGTCCCACCGGACCTAGGTGCGAGCATTTTCCGGATGTTTGGGGACGTAGGGGACATCCCAGCCGGAAGTGATCGGAACCACCGCAATAGAGACAGAGATTCTGCTCCAGGCGCCGGATTCTTTCATCAGGCGTCAGGTGAGCCCGTTCCACCTGCATAGGAATCTCAGGAGAGGGTTGGGACATCGAAAGGTCAGGATTCTGGAAAACCGGCGCCAGCTGGGGATGGCGACGGGAACGGGTTAGTAAATGTTCATGCCGAACCTCCTCCTCCCTCTCCGAAAAACGAGTATCAACTCGGGTGGCCAGTAGAATGAGTTCGTTCAGGGAGGTAGGCAGGTCTCGGGCAGCGAGCACGTCTCTCACACGACTAGACAGGCCCTTCTTGAAGGTGGCCAATAGGGCGGCCTCGTTCCAGTCCAATTCGGCTGCCAGGGTGCGGAACTGGATGGCGTAGTCACCAACAGAGGAGCTGCCTTGAGAGAGGTTGAGGAGAGCAGTCTCGGCTGAAGAAGCACGGGCAGGTTCCTCAAAGACGGAGCGAAACTCGAATAGGAAGGCCCGGAGATTGGCAGCAACTGGATCATCACGGTCCCACAGTGGCGTGGCCCAGGCCAGGGCTCTACCTTCTAATAGGCTGATGATGAAAGCCACTTTAGAGCGCTCGGTGAAAAAGTGACTACTCAAAAGTTCAATGTGCATGGTGCACTGAGTCAAGAATCCTCTGCACAACTTAGAGTCCCCAGAGTACTTGCTTGGGAGGGCCAGTCGGAGTGAAGAAGAAGCGTCAGGAGGTGGTGTGCGCTGGGCAGTAGTCTGCTGCTGTAAGGCGGCAGTGAGTTGCTGGATCTGCTGTGACTGCTTCTGGATTTGTTGCGCCTGCTGAGTGACCACTCTGGCGACATCACGGAGATCAGGCACCTCGCCGGGATCCATGGTTGGAGCCTACTGTAACGCCCGGAGTAGTGGATCCACTGGACCGGCACCAGCGATGGCACAAACCTCACCAGGGAGCGGAGTCTAAGGGGCCGCTGGTTTTCACCAGAGCCCGCCGCAAGGCGGGATGGACTTGCTGCGGCAGGCGACCCCCAGGTCGCTACCCCTGGCTTGGTTGCTGGTGTCGGCAGGCGAGGCGTGGCAGGAGATGGTACAGGCAATAGTCTGCAGATGAGAGAGCACGTGACTGGCTGGACACAGGAACAGGTGGAGTGACAGGGGAACAGGAACCAGGAACAGGGACTTGGGACCAGGTAACGGACAGGACTCAGGAACAGGGACTAGGGACCAGGTAACGGACAGGACACAGGAACAACAGGGAGCTGGGCCAAACGCTATGGGAAGCATGTAGAGGCTCCAACCCAGGGGACAGGGCATGCTGGGATTTATAGGGGAGTGATTAGGTGCAACTACCAATTAGGAGCGCACTGCCCCTTTAAATCTGAGACAGCCGGCGCGCGCGCGCCCGAGGAGGCGGGGACGCGCGCGCCGGCCGGCACAGCGGGAGACAGGAGCGTGGAGAGGTGAGGCGCCCCCCGGGGCCGAGGTGATAGCAGCGCCGGGTCCCCGACTATGGACACCGGCTGCTGCATGGGGCAGGAAGCGGTCGCGGCGGCGGCCCGGAACGCGGGACGCCGCCGCGGCCGTGACAAGAATGCCAGCAATGTCAGCACACAACATTGGTGGTTGTCCAGCAGTGAGGGAGTTAAAGAAGAAAATTGTTATTAAAAGTATTGTATCGCCCCCAAAAGTTATACAAATCCCCAATATACACTTATTACGGGAAATGCTTATAAAGTACTTTTTTCCCTGCACTTACTGCTGCATTAAGGCTTCACTTCCTTTATAACACAGTGATGTCACTTCCTGTATAACATGGTGATGTCACTTCCTGGATAACATGGTGATGTCACTTCCTGGATAACATGGTGATGTCACGACCCGACTCCCAAAGCTGTGTGGGCTGTGGCTGCTTGAGAGGATGATGGCAGGGGGACAGTAAGGGTGGTATTACACGGAACGATTATCGTTCGAAAAATCGTTAAATCGTTCAGATTTGAGCGATAATCATTTCGTGTAATAGCAGGCAACGATTAAACGACCAACGAGAAATCGTTGATCGTTTAATAGGATCCGGACCTATTTTTATCGTTTGATCGTTCGCTCATCGTTCGCACATCTTTCGCACATCGTTCGCATATCGTTCGGTGGAATAAGAATTCACAGCTGAAACGTACGCAATAGCGACGACTAAACGACCGCAAGAACGATCATAAATAACGATCATCGTTTCGTGTACTTGGGCTAACGATTTTGGGTCGTTTGCCTTAGCGGTCGTTTAAGATCGTTTATCGTCGGAAAATTGCTTGGTGTAATAGTACCCTAAGGGACGCAGGGCACTGGAGGGACACTGACCAACCCTCTTCCATCATCTGTATCAGAGATGCAAAGATAGATGGCACTACCTAGGCTCCACTTGCACCGATCACACCTGGGGTAACTTGGACCATACGCCGGCGGTGCTCCTGCCAGAAGTCACATGTGAGTACTAAGTAATAAAAGAAGAAAACGCAGGGCACTCACCGTCAGTTGCAATTCAGACCATCCGCTTTATTTTGAGATGCAGGAGTAGCGGGGGAGACAGGAATGGGTGACCGCAGTTTCGCGGCGTGTGCCGCTTTGACGAACCTCCTCCATCATCCTCTCCAGCAGCCACAGCCCGCACAGCCCGCACAGCTCTGGGAGTCGGGTCGTGACATCACCATGTTATCCAGGAAGTGAAACCTTGATGCAGTAGTAAGTGTATGTGTGTGGTTGGGGGGGGGGGCAATACAGTACTTTAATAAAAATTTTCACCAGACTTCACCTAATATAGGTTAATAGCGGTGATACAGGTATCTAAATTCCCTAGGCATATGGATAAATAATAAAATTGTAGCTGCTTGCAGTCACCACTTGGGGGAGCCCAGGAGCTACCTGCATACTCTTTTATTATTAATTTCATTGTATGTATTGTAAGCAGTAGACTCCTGGTAGTAGTGACCTGAGAGACACTGAGATACTGTAGATCAGGGGTAGGGAATCTTGGCTCCCCAGCTGTTGCAAAACTACAACTCCCATCATGCCTGGACAGCCAAAGCTTTAGCTTTGGCTGTCCAGACATAATGGGATTTGTAGTTTTGCAACAGCTGGAGAGCCAAGGTTCCCTATCCCTGCTGTAAATTAAGAAATGGATGAGTAAAGAACGTGAGGCTATACATTGGTTGTTATTGGTTACTGCACAATGTACATATGCACGTATGCTATTAACTAACAATCAGCATTTAGTCTTTTCTTGCACTTGTAAACCTTTGTGTTTTGTTATACTTTGCTTTTGCTCCTTGCAAGGACTAATGGTGTGAGTGATGATTACGGACACACAATGTGTGCTTTCTTTCTCTCCTGTCTGCTGCTTGGCTGCCCCTGGACTGACAGGTGGCAGTGGGAGACATTGTGAAGGTGACCAATGGGCAGCATCTTCCAGCCGATATGATCATTTTATCCTCAAGGTCAGATGTTGCGTGTCTCTTTTTATTTTCTTCTCCACTGAGCTGATGTGATGTGTTCTTGCATTATCTATGTGTATTTGTATTGCTGTGTAAAATACATTTCTATATTACTTGTAAACATAAAGGGAAAGGGACTAGGAAATATAGTGTATATATATATATATATATATATATATATATATATATATATATATATATTTATTTATATTTATATTTATTTCACCTGGTTTATTACCCCATAATGTGACATCACATTTTGTTTCATCTTTATAGTGACATTATTAGGGCTTTCCAGCTTGTGACATCACTGTTTGCATTATCTCTGTCATCGCTAGGTGCTTTATGCCTGTGCTGTGACATCATTTTGTCTGTTATGTCTCATCATTGTTTGCATTATACTTCTGCTGTGACATCACAGCATGCACTATCCCACTATTTAAAGGGGTTATTTACCAATTTTTTTTTCTTTATTTCAAGTCAATTCGTGCCAGAGATTTGTAATTTACTTCTATTAAAACATATCAAGTCTTACTATCAGCTGCTGAATGTCCTTCAGGAAGTGGTGCTCTCTGCTACCACCTCTGTCCATGTCAGAAACTGTGTATTCTCCCCAGTCTGACACAGTGTTCTCTGCTACCACCTCTGTCCATGTCAGAAACTGTGTATTCTCCCCAGTCTGACACAGTGTTCTCTGCTGCCACCTCTGTCCATGTCAGGAACTGTTCAGAGAAGTAGGAAATCCCCATAGTAAATCTCTGCTGTTCTCCAGACTAGAAAGGATACACCACTTCCTTCAGGACATATAGCAGCTAATAAGTACTGGAAGACTTGAGATTTATTTTTAAATGGAAGTAAATTACAAATCTCTGGCACTTTCTGGTGCCATTTAATTTGTTAGTGGACTATCCCTTTAATCACTTGGCATGTGGATTATCACTGTACTGTGACATCATTGTGTGCATTATCCCACAACTGTGATATCACTGTTGTATTCTTGATGACTGCATTATGCCTTTATTGTGACATCACTGTGTGTGTATTACCCCTGTACTGTGACATCACTGTGTGTATTACCCCTGTACTGTGACATCACTGTGTGTATTATCCCTGTACTGTGACATCACTGTGTATTATCCCTGTACTGTGACATCACTCTGTGTATTACCCCTGTACTGTGACATCACTGTGTATGTATTACCCCTGTACTGTGACATCTCTGTGTGTATTATCCCTGTACTGTGACATCACTGTGTATTATCCCTGTACTGTGACATCACTGTGTGTATTATCCCTGTACTGTGACATCACTGTGTATTATCCCTGTACTGTGACATCACTGTGTGTATTTTCCCTGTACTGTGACATCACTGTGCATTATCCCTGAACTGCATTGCTGTGTGCATTAACCCTTTACAGTGACATAACTACTGGCATTAGACCTGCACTGTGACATCACTATGTGTATTATGCCTGTACTGTGACATCACTGTGTGTATTATCCCTGTACTGTGACATCACTGTGTGTATTATCCCTGTACTGTGACATCACTGTGTGTATTATCCCTGTACTGTGACATCACTGTGTATTATCCCTGTACTGTGACATCACTGTGTGTATTATCCCTGTGCTGTGACATCACTATGTATTATCCCTGTACTGTGACATCACTGTGTGTATTATTCCTGTACTGTGACATAACGGTTAGGATTAGACCTGTACTGTGACATCACTTTGTGCATCATCCTATCACTGTGATATAACCAATCGGTAAACTTACTGAGTGGATAAGACCTGCACTGTGACATCACTGTGTGTATTATCCCTGTACTGTGACATCACTGTGTATTATCCCTGTACTGTGACATCACTGTGTGTATTATCCCTGTACTGTGACATCACTATGTGTATTATGCCTGTACTGTGACATCACTGTGTGTATTACCCCTGTACTGTGACATCACTGTGTGTATTACCCCTGTACTGTGACATCACTGTGTGTATTATCCCTGTACTGTGACATCACTCTGTGTATTATCCCTGTACTGTGACATCACTGTGTGTATTATCCCTGTACTGTGACATAACTGTGTATTATCCCTGTACTGTGACATCACTCTGTGTATTACCCCTGTACTGTGACATCACTGTGTGTATTATCCCTGTACTGTGACATCACTCTGTGTATTACCCCTGTACTGTGACATCACTGTGTATTATCCCTGTACTGTGACATCACTCTGTGTATTACCCCTGTACTGTGACATCACTGTGTGTATTACCCCTGTACTGTGACATCACTGTGTGTATTATCTCTGTACCGTGACATCACTGTGTGTATTATCCCTGTACTGTGACATCACTGTGTATTATCCCTGTACTGTGACATCACTCTGTGTATTACCCCTGTACTGTGACATCACTGTGTGTATTATCCCTGTATTGTGACATCACTGTGTGTATTACCCCTGTACTGTGACATCACTGTGTGTATTATCCCTGTACTGTGACATCACTCTGTGTATTACCCCTGTACTGTGACATCACTGTGTATTATCCCTGTACTGTGACATCACTCTGTGTATTACCCCTGTACTGTGACATCACTGTGTGTATTATCCCTGTATTGTGACATCACTGTGTGTATTATCCCTGTACTGTGACATCACTCTGTGTATTACCCCTGTACTGTGACATCACTGTGTGTATTATCCCTGTACTGTGACATCACTGTGTATGTATTACCCCTGTACTGTGACATCACTGTGTGTATTATCCCTGTACTGTGACATCACTGTGTGTATTTTCCCAGTACTGTGAGATTACTGTGTGTATTATCCCTGTACTGTGACATCACTGTATGTATTATCCCTGTGCTGTGACATCACTGTGTGTATTATCTCTGTGCTGTGACATCACTGTGTGTATTATCCCTGTGCTGTGACATCACTATGTATTATCCCTGTACTGTGACATCACTGTGTGTATTATTCCTGTACTGTGACATCACTGTGTCTATTATCCCTGTACTGTGACATAACGGTTAGGATTAGACCTGTACTGTGACATCACTTTGTGCATCATCCTATCACTGTGATATAACCAATCGGTAAACTTACTGAGTGGATAAGACCTGCACTGTGACATCACTGTGTGTATTATCCCTGTACTGTGACATCACTGTGTGTATTATCCCTGTACTATGACATCACTGTGTGTATTATCCCTGTACTGTGACATCACTGTGTGTATTAAACCTTTACAGTGACATAACTACTGGTATTAGACCTGTACAGAGACATCACTCTGTGCATTATCCTTTGACTATCAGTGTTACGGACACAGTGCTAAAAATAAATGAACTTTTCTGTCCAGTAATTTTACAAACAGATGGCTGCCAGCTATATAGACAGCTATCTAATGTGTATTGTCAGTCTTAGGATAAATATGGGTTTCCCACCATTTGTGTTTAAAAGTAATAATGCAAATAAGTGCAAAAAATCTTCAGTTCAGTGGAGACATTTTGCATGTCTTGGAGCAATGTGGTGCATTCTCTAATACATTAAGTATTTTACCTATGCTCTTTAAGAAGTGAAGTCACGTCATAATGTGTCTGGTGTTTTATTGTTTGCCTTCAAAGATGGCATCTGGAAAAATGATTATAAAAAAGAAGGGATACTCACCTGCCCAGTCCTCCACTGCTGCCCGGTCCTTACTGCTTCTGTATAACCTCCTGACATGCAGAAAATGCCTGCTAATCCAATGACTGGTTACAATGTTGAACCCATCTCAGCCAGTGATTGGCTGATTGGCATTTCCTGTATGTTAAGAGGTCACAGAGAAGTAGTCAGCAGTGAGGCACAGGCTCTGTCAGAGTAGCAGTGAAGGGGAATCAGACAGGAGAGTATTCCTTATCTTGTTTATTAAGGCACCCCATTTCTTTCCCCGGACACCTACTTAATTCAGTTGTTAACACAAGTACCCAAATAATATTACCATAGCTTGTTCAGCACTTTGCCACAAAGTGCCCAAATGACAACACTTTACAGTAACCAAATAGCAGGCAGCATCATACCCTGTCCAAATACTAACACTTAATATTGATTAAGCAATAGAGCCAGAGAAATCCCCCCAAAACTTTGCCTAAATATTACCATCGTGTAGATCCCATATAACTGTACAAGACTGCTCAAATACTACCACCATATTATAGCAAACACTAGTACTGTTCCATGCTAAATAACTTTCTCATGCCCCTGATCTCCTGAAAGCTGTAATGTCTCCTTTCTCCCCCTCCCATCCCTGACCCTACCTGCAGCTGTCTTTTAATCAAACAGGGATAAAGAAGGGAGGGGGAGCAAGGAAATAAAAATTAGTAGCTACACCGTAATTATTCTGGGTGCCGCGTGTCAATCACTGGAGATCCCTTCTCCTGAATTTCCACAATGCAAATATATGAACTGACACGTAGATACGTTTTTAAATTATTCTTTAATTGTATTAAAGGGGTTATCCAGCGCTACAAAAACATGGCCACTTTCTTCCAGAGACAGCCCCACTCTTGTCTCCAGCTTGGGCGGGGTTTTGCTGCTTAGTTCCATTGAAGTGAATGGAGCTTAATTGCAAACCGCACCTGAACTGGAAACAAGAGTCGTGTTGTCTCTGAAAGAAAGTGGCCATGTTTTTGTAGCACTGGATAATCCCTTTAAATTTCTTGTCTTGTAACATCACAATTTACATTTCATCCAACCTTACAAAGTCCAATAAACCGGTACCCACGAGTGAGGACACTTTAATGGGACTCCGTCTTCACACCCAACATGGACGATGCTAAAGTCCAAGTATCCTTAGGCGGCAGAGACCTTCTGACGCCTAAGGATACACCAGCATGCTTGGTGTGAAGACGGAGCCCCATTAAAGCTCCATACACTTCAATAGAACTGAGCTACAAAACCCCACACCCAGACTGAGGACAAGAGTGCTGCTGTATTTGGAAGAAAGAGGCCACATTTATATAAGCCTGGGTAGCCCCTTTAAGGGCTGCATTTTACACTTTTTAGTACATTTGGAGTATCTTTGGCCGTCAATGCGTCTTTGGACTAAAATCTATTTTAGCTATGAGCTGAAGTAGATTTCTGGCATAGTCTCCAATAATTTCTGGCCCTGCCCCTGCAACTAGGCCCTGCTCACTTCCATTTAATAACGGCAAGAGGGAAATAAATAATAATAATAATATAATCTAAATTCTCACTCCTAATCCTCTTTAACCCCTTTAAAATAAGTAAAGCGAGTGCCTGTAAATTTATACTGTAGCCTGATACATTACAACAGCTTCACAGAAATCTCATTACTATTGTGTAACCGGGGAGCGTTGTATCCCATTAACACCATGACCGCTCATGATAGAAGCCGGACTAGGAAGCAATCGCTAATGTGAATGGTGTCATTAACCTCCCTGTTACCATCCTCTGCTTTTAGCCCAGAATTTTCTTAGGAAGTGCTAACGTTTCATCACTCCGTGGCTGGCTCTATTGGTTGCATGACTTCAGTGCAAATGTCTTTCTTTTCATGTAACCTTCTCTGTTGCCTTCACAGTGAGCCTCAGGCCATGTGCTACATTGAAACGTCCAACCTTGATGGGGAAACCAACTTAAAAATACGCCAGGTAAAACCTTGACCCAATGTCGGAGCTCTGGGGGCATGAAGGTTGTAGTTGCACGTGCTTAGGAATGTCTTTTTTTTGTCTGGTTGTTAGCTCACTATTACATGAGAGCTGCAGTTTGTGCTTCAGAGCTGCTCTTCTCAGCCATAGTCAGTTTTAAGAATTTCTTCTGTGTCTACTTGGATTAGTGCACTGAGGGAAGAATAGACACATGACAGTCCACACCTACATTGGGAGCTCACTATGGAAATCCTTTCAATTAGAATTTCCATTATAGATCATTGTAGGTCACAGCTGTAAAATATGGGATTTTTAATATTATTATTATTATTATTATTATTATTATTATTAATAAAAAAAAACAAAAAAACATTCCATTGTCTAAATCAGGGGTACTCAACAACTTTTAGTGAAGGTCTACTTACCGGGGTCTATTGTCAGGTAAAGGTCCGAGCTGAACATCAGTAGGAAACGAGTTTTGTTAATTTTCACAAACGTTCAACTATTTACATACAGAATTGCTGCTTATTAGCGGGAAAACTGGCATTTTTTCTCTCTCAACAGCCCTTTGATATTAGGTACAAAGGGGGTTACTGCCCTGGTAGTATATAACCCCCCTGTTACTCGCCCAGTAGTATATAGCCCCCCTGTGCGCTCTCCCCCAGTAGTGTATAGCCCTCTGTGAGCTCCCCCTAGTAGTATATAGCCCCCCCCCTGTGCTCTCCCCCTGTAGTATATAGCCCCCTGTAAGCTCCCCCCCAGTAGTATATAGCCCCCTGTGAGCTCCCCCTTGTAGTATATAGCCCCCAGTGCTCTCCCCCTGTAGTATATAGCCCCCTGTGAGCTCCCCCCAGTAGTATATAGCCCCCCTGTGAGCTTCCCCCAGTAGTATATAACCCCCCTGTAAGTTTCCCCCAGTAGTATATAGCCCCCCCCGTGCTCTCCCCAAGTAGTATATAGCCCCCCTGTGAGCTCCCCCAGTAGTATATAGCCCCCCAGTAGTATATAGCCCCCTGTGAGCTCCCCCCAATGGTATATAGCCCCCCTGTGAGCTCCCCCCAGTAGTATATAGCCCCCCAAGTAGTATATAGCCCCCTGTGCTCTCCCCCTGTAGTATATAGCCCCCTGTGAGCTCCCCCCAGTAGTATATAGCCCCCCTGTGAGCTCCCCCCAGTAGTATATAGCCCCCCAAGTAGTATATAGCCCCCTGTGCTCTTCCCCTGTAGTATATAGCCCCCTGTGAGCTCCCCCCAGTAGTATATAGCCCCCCTGTGCGGTCTCTCCTTATAGATGGCCCCCAGACAAAAAAACAAACAACCCACAACTCACCTAGCACCTCGTTCCCCGATTGCCGTCTTCTTCTCTTCTCCTGTCGGTCCGGCCCCGGCTGATACGCGATCTCTGGGGACGTCCCGGGGATTCCCTAGCAGAGCGCGCACCACAGACCTCAGTGTACGCCGCCGGCCTGCACTTCCGGGAAGATCAGGCCGGCGGTGTACACTGAGGTCACTGATGCCCCACAGGCGTACTGACATCTAAGGACAATACGCCTATGGGGCGGGAGGCAGTGCGGTGGGGAGCGGGACCTCCTAACCTCCCCGGATCCGGTCCATCCCGGGCGGTTGGGGGATCTGACCAGGGGTCCGGACAGCTGGCCTCCGCGGTCCAGGTTTGGACCGCGGTCCGCCAGTTGAGGACCCCTGGTCTAAATCATACTACTAAGATACGTCTCAACAGGTAATTTTAAAGAAAGAACTGTATCCGCCGGTGGTACGAAACAAAAAGTGCTAAATTATACATTACTACTAACCCCTTCCCATACATTTCCCCCCCAAGGGCCGCATATTTTTTATTCTTTCCCCAATATGTATGAATGCTTATTTTTTGCATTTGCATTTTTATTATTGGCACCCTTTATTTTATCATACAATGTATTGGGAAACCAGAAAAAAATGATTTGAGGGGTAAAATTTAAAGAAAAAAAACATTTGCACATTTTTAAAGGTTTTTTTTCTTAACAACTTGCAGGTCAGTGCAATTACACTTGCTTTGCATCGTCATGTTCTGCAGTAAATCTCTATTTCTATAGCCGATCATCACGATGAGTCCTCCCACTGCAATATTCAAATTTTTTACAAAACCCCATAAAGTTATAATAAAAAATGGATTGGCACAAAATACTGGTCCAATCAGGAATAAATTACTAAAAAAAAAATAATAATAATACAATAACTTTGTTTATTATTATTACTATTATTATTATTATTATTATTATTATATATTAATCTACGACACTTAACACAATATATGTAAAAAATAAGTTTGAGGGCAGAAACCCCCCAAAATATAAATGTTGCCTTAGAGGTGAAGCCAGACAGCTGCAAACAATAGAAGGAAATCCAGCCATATAAATGACCTGATGTTGTTTGTCTGGATTGCAGCAGACGATATACAGCAGATATACTTTTACCCGACACCTTCTGGGAATATACGATTTCACAGGCGGTGAAGGTGCTTGTTTTTCTCTGTGATTCAGTGCAGATAGCTCCAGAGTTTACAAGAACATTACAGTAATATCTCCTGGTAAAAACACAATAAATTATCCACAATGAGTCGGGGCTATTCCTCCGCTTTGTTGTGGGTAGGAGTTATATAGGAATACGCTGGAATACACCGATGAGAGTAAAGTAATCCCCATAAGAATTGTTATTTACTGCATAGCTGTGGGGGGAGAATTAGCATCAATTACTAGATATTTATTGCTGGTTCTCCCCGGGACTATAAACCTTTTATAAGTCTTTTTCTATTACCCTCAGGTAAGGCTGGATTCTTAGAAACCTAATGCTGCGTTTACACGGAACAATTATCGTTCGAATTTTCGCAATAACGATCGCATTTGAGCGATAATCGGCTCGTGTAAACACAGCGAACGATCAAGCGACAAGCGAGAAATTGTTCATTTTGATTTTTTAACATGTTCTCAATCGTCGTTCGCTAAAAGTTCGCAGATCGCTTAGTCTAAACACTCTTTCACCGATTCACCCTATGTGTGAGATGGGCTTAAGCGATCTCAATAAGGATTTTTCTTACGAATTTTCTAACGATTTTTCTAACGATTGTAATATGTTTATTTATTTTTTAATATTTTTATTTTTATAATGGGCAAGGGGGTCTTTTAAACTTTTATTGGGAGGGGGTTTATAAGGGTTTGTTAATTCTTTTAAAAAACTTTTTTGTTGCATTTTTTTTTACACTTTTTATTACTGTGAAACATGCAATCAATAGATTGCATGTACTGATCTATGCTATGCCACAGCATAGCATAGATCAGTGTTATTGGCGATCTATGTATAGAGCAGACTCTACACATAGATCGCGGATCCGACAGGACGGCGGTAAGGAGCTTACCCCCGCCTGTCGGCACAAGCGATCAGGACCCCCGCAGCATGGCTGCAGGGTTTCCGATCACTCAGTGACATGCTTGTTCTGTCACTGAGTTCCTTAAAGGCCGCGATCTGTATTTATGGGGTTAATGAAAGCAGCTGCTGGGTATGTGCAGTAGGAACGTATGTATACATGTTACTGACGGAGAGGGGTTAAATCAACTGGTGCCAGAAAGTTATATAGATTTGTAAATTACTTCTATTTAAAAATCTTAAGTCTTACAGTACTTACCAGCTGCTGTATGTCCTACAGGAAGCCGTGTTTTCTTTTCAGTGTGACACAGTGCTCTCTGCTGCCACCTCTGTCAGTATCAGAAACTGTCCAGGAGATGTTTTCTATTGGGATTTGTTACAGATCTGGACAGTTCCTGTCACAGACCCTTTTAACCATTGAGCTACAGCTGCAGTGCACATTTCACACTGATTTCTATGCCATCTTGTGGACTGCAGCAGTCACTTAGTAGTTAAAATCAATGTTGGAGCTCTACAAAATGTCCATTGTAGCCCGGCCCTAAACTGACATATTACCAATACCTAGAAGGACCAATGTTTCCTTTAAGGGGTGGTCAGGGGAGCAAAAGATGGCTGAATCCTACAGCCCTCTGGCGCTCACTTCCTGTGATTCCACATCTTGGCAATAGGCCTAGACTGAGCAGTCAGAGAATATGTTCATCAATGTGTCCTCATCAAGTGTTCTCTGCTGGATATTATTTTGTATGGGTTATATGTCATTTTTAACTTTTATATCACCATTGCTATCACGTTTTACTATTCTTTACCCTTTAGGGTTTACCGGCCACCTCAGGTCTTCAGACTATTGAGGATCTGATCAAACTGTCTGGAAGGATTGAGTGTGAAGGACCCAATCGCCATCTGTATGATTTTACTGGAAACTTACGGCTGGACAGCAGCAGGTTTGTTATACACAATGGTCACCAGTAAGACGTATCTATGTCCTCTGCATTGGTCATCAATAGGCAAGAATCTGACTCTTGGCACCCCCCCTTCCCCCATTGATCAGCTGTTTGATAGGGCTGGGGTACTTGTGTAAATGCAGAAGCCACCATGACATTTACCTGGGCTATTCCTTGCATTTGTATACTATTTGAAGCAGTGATACAAGGAGCTGCAGCTGCCACAAAGTTATGTAGATTAATAAATTACTTATATTTAAAAAAAAATGTCAAGTCCAGTACTTATTAACTACTGTATGTCATGCAGGAAGTGGTGTATTCTTGGGGGAGAGGTTTTCTATGGGGATTTGCTACTGCTCTGGACAGTTCCTGACATGGACAGAGGTGGCAGCAGAGAGCACTATGTCAGACTGGAAAGAATAGTCCACTTCCTTCTGGACATACAGCAGCTGATAAGTACTAGAAGACTTTCCTTTTTTTATTAAATAGAAGTAACTTACAAATCTGTATAACTTTCTGGCACCAGTTGATTTGAAGACAATTTCTTTTCCCCTTTAAGTAGGCCTTGATGTAGCCTAGACTACTGTTTCTCCAAAGACAAGTACCCCCTACTGAAATACAATGCATTCCCCAGGGATATGAGCATACACTGTGCTGCATCTATTAAAATCTCAGAATGAGGACAGTGCAGATACACCCTGGACATGGAGTGTATCCCCAGGGATACACATACCACAGGCTAAGAGCCTAGAATTCCTTATAGTTTCCTCCCCACTATACAGATTACCGCTACTTCAGCCGCCTCTTTAATAAATACTGGTGTTTGCCCTCAATTGATCAGCTATTAACATGAGGTTAAGTTCCTGTCGGCTTATGTATAATTTAGTTCTGCAATCTGTACTGTCTGTATATTGAACCTAGCGGAAATTGAGTGGAAGTTTCTTTCACATAGAACTGAATGATGATCTCTAAGACTAATGTAACATATGTACACCAATCAGCTGAAACATTTATACCGCCTGCTTATTATTATGTATCCTCAACCTCCTGCTACCATAACCTCCCTGAACCCAAGGCTGGGTTCACACTACGTTTTTGCAGTCTAAAAAAACGAATTGAGAAAAGGATGCATTTATGTACATCCATTTGATCCGTTTTTTCATTGACTTCCATTATAAAAAAAAACGGAACAAAACACATCCGTTTTTTTTTTTTTTTTTTAACGCACACAAAAATAAGACCAGCTACATTTTTATGTATGTTAATAAAAACTGATGCGTTTTCATCCATTTTTTTTTTTATAATGGAAGTCAATGAAAAAATGGATCAAAACGGATGTACACAAATGCATCCATTTTTCCATCCGTTTTTGCAAAAAAGCGGATTACAAAAACGTAGTTCGAACCCAGCCTTATCTGTAATGTGGTCAAACATGTTTTTGTGTACATTAAAAAAAATAAATAAATCTGATTTTGATCCATTTTTCTTTATAATGGAGGTCAATGGAAAAGCGGATCTAAACGGATGGCACACAATTGCATTGGTTTTTTCATCCATTTTTTTTCTATACAATGGATACGTTAAATGGACTACGAAAACGCTGTGTGAACTTAACAGTATTTTCAGCCAAAACCAGGAGTGGAACCAACACGAGAAAAACTATAATGGAAAGATTTACATCTTTTTTTTCCTGTGTTTTGGACCCACTCCTGGGTTTGGCTTAAAATACTGTCCAAGGCCATGTTCACACTACGTAAAATAACGGCTGTTGTTTTCAACGACCGTTATTTTGAGGCCAAAACTACGGCCGTTGTTTTGAGGTTCCCTATTATGACTGCAATGCAATGTAACTACGGCCGTTGAATTCACACTACGTATCAGATAACGGCCGTTGTTTATACGGCCCCGTGAAAAATGAACATGTCAATTATTTCCGGCCGGTAATACTGCAACAACGGCCGTAGATTTCAATGCGGCCGCAAACGTAAAACTTATATCTGCCGAACTAAACTTGATTTTGATGTAAAAAAATTTCTGAGTGGTTTCTCGGGCTGGGCACAGTATTTAAAGTAAATGACTTGTTTCATCCCGTTGATAATCATGCTAGGAATCAAATTTAAACAACGGCCGTAGTTTCACGACTAGCCCATACGATAGTAATTCTACGCCGTTGTTTAATTTTGATTCCTAGCATGATTATAAACGGGATGAAACAGGTCATTTACTTTAAATACTGCTCCCAGCCCGAGAAACCACTCAGAATTTTTTTCCCAAAATCAAAATAAAGTTTAATTCAGCAGATATAAGTTTTACTTTCGCGGCCGCATTGAAATCCATGGCCGTTGTTGCAGTATTACCGGCCGGAAATAATTGACATGTTCATTTTTCACGGGGCCGTATAAACAACGGCCGTTATCTGATACGTAGTGTGAATTCAACGGCTGTAGTTACATTGCATTGCAGTCATTATAGGGAACCTCAAAACAACGGCCGTAGTTTTGCGGCCCGGACAACGGCCGTTATTTTACGCAGTGTGAACATAGCCCAAAATGCTATGTGTGCCTTAGAGACCTTGAGGTGTCTTGTGGTATCCAGGTATTCTGTGGTGTCCTGTGATATCTGGCACCAACCAGATCCTATATATCCCATAAGTTGTGATCAGTCCTATGTGTCCAGCACACATGGTCGACTGGATGTCAATGTAAGGAATTTGATGGCAACATCTTGAACACTTTGCCATGTTCCTAAAACTAGTTAGCGAACATTTTCGTAAACGTTTGTACGTCGTAGGATGCTAATTGTTTGTGTTCTTCAATCACGAACAATTTTTTCGATGATCGGAATGGTTATAATGATCATTTTTACTATTTGCACCTGATAATCTGTAGGCATGTGTGTAGACCGAAACATAGGCTTCTACTGTATGTTCGTTATTTGTTTGTGAATATTGATTACAATATTTTTTTAAATGTTTGTGTTCGGGATCTAAACCGAATATCGGGATGTTCTCTCATCACTACCTTAAACCATTCCTGAACAATTCTAGCACTGTGTCCGGGAAGAGGGAAAGCATTGTTCGTCTTTTGTTATATTGATCTGTTGTATTGATTGTTAATGCTAATGCAGTTATGCTAATCCCGTTACTTTTGTTTTCATAGCCCGGTTGCTGTTGGACCCGATCAGATATTATTAAGAGGAGCCCAGATCAGGAACACTCAGTGGGTCTTGGGCATTGTTGTGTACACGGGACATGACACCAAACTCATGCAGGTAATTCACTTCTCTAGTCACAGCCATGATTTAAGTGTCCTCTCATTATAAAAAAAAAACTTTTCACTTGTCATAGAGACATGTCAAAAGTTTTGATCGGTCCAAGTCTGAGTGTAATGAGTGTACAAAACCAAATCATAAATAAGGTGCAGCAGTACATCTGGGCCTTTACTGTAATTGTCCATTGTAGAATCTGCAGATTTCTGATTTCTGCTGCCGTTTTTCAGAGCGTGCGTGCTGTGGATTTGCGTGCGCCTTGATAAATCCCCCCCCCCCTCTATTTGCTCAAGAAATTCGACTCACTTTATTGAACTCTTCACATATTCCGCAGTGATACCATTTTTGATCACTTGTTTCTCCTTCAGTCATCTCGGCTTTTATAGGCGTTTCACATTGACAGGAGATGCAGTTTGATCTCGGGATTGTTCTGTGATTGTGTCTAGACTATCTGCCTCCTGAGAACCTTGGTGCCATACTGTATGTGCCAATACTAGCTCGTGCCATGCTCCAAATGTCAACTTTTTAATACGGTCAATTAGATTAAATAAAGCCTCTCTTACCGTCCCTCTAGATGTAACAGCAGTGAGTACAGCATTTTTGCTTGCTGAAAGCATCGGGACCATTTACATTGTGTCTATATCACCCAACAACCTAGGGACCCTATAACACGGGACAATTATCGCAAAGAAAAAAAATCATATCGTTTGAATTTAAACGATAATCGTCCTGTGTAATTACAGGTATCGATTGAAAAATCACTTGTGTTTCAATGATCGTTGATTTAGATCTGACCCTAAAATCTGCCAAAGATTTGAAGCCAAAGCCAGGAATGGATTTGAAAAGAGGAGAAATCTCGGGCTTTTCTTTATGACCTGTTCTATGTTTATAGTCTGTTTCTGGCTTTGGCTTCAAATCTTTGGCAGATAATCTGTCAGATAATTTTTCTGTGTAAATGGACCCTTATGCTGGGTTTACACGGAACGATTATCGTGCGGATTTGCACGATAACGATCGAATTTGAACGATAATCGTATGTGTAAACGCAGCGAACGATCGCACGACGAGCGAGAAATCGTTCATTTTGATCTTTTAACATGTTCATAGTTCGTCGTTCGTAGTTCGCAAAAAATTCGCCGATCGTTCCGTGTAAACAGTCGTCGCGCGATAGTCCGGCCGCCTGCAGCCCTGCCCGCCGCCCGGCCTGGCCTGCGCCGGCTCAATCGCCACCCCCGTCGCTCTGATCGCCGCCCCCGCCGCTCCGATCGCCCCCGCCACGACCATACTTTACCTGCTCCGCGTAGCAGGTCTTCCACATCACCGGCTCCCCTCTTCAGTGCACTGATTGGCTGAAGAGGGGAGCCGGCTCCTCTTCAGCCAATCAGTACTCCTCAGTACTCCTCAGCACTGATTGGCTGAAGAGGAGCCGTTTGAAATTCCCGGCTCCCCTCTTCAGCCAATCAATGCAAGGCAGCACTGATTGGCTGAAGAGGAGCCGGGAATTTCAAACGTCTCTTCTGCAGCCAATCAGTGCTGCCGTGCTGAAGAGGGGATCCGGGGATTTGAAGACCTGCTACGCGGAGCAGGTAACGTATGCTCGTGGCCGGGCGGCAGGGGCGGGGGGGCGATCGGAGCGGTGGTCGGGGGAGGCGATCGGAGCGGCGGGGGTGGCTATCGGAGCGGCGGCGACGGGGGTGGCGAACGGAGCGGCGGGGGTGGCGATCGGGGCGGCGCAGGGGGCTGCGGTTGAGTGAGGGGGCGGGCTGCGGGCACGCGATCGCAAAACAATTTTTCCATACAATATATCGTACTGTCTAAACGCTGATCGTTATAAAAATATCGTTACTTCGAAATCGTTAATTGTGCAATCAGGCCAATAATCGCCTCGTGTAAACTTAGCATTATTCCACATTGTTCATTCATTTGTTGGGATAATGCTGCGTTTACACAGACAGATTTATCTGACAGATCTTTGAAGCCAAAACCAGGAACAGACTATAAACAGGGATCAGGTCATAAAGGAAAGACTGGGATCTATCCTCTTTTTAAATCCATTCCTGGCTTTGGCTTCTAAAATCTGTCAGATAAATCTTTCTGTGTAAATTCACCCTTAGATGGAGTAAATGATCTTTTTAACAATTGTGACTAATGACTACTGTTCTGTGTAATGTGGTGAACGATTTCCAGTTAACGATAAACAATCTTATTTGCGATTGTTTATCGTTAATTGTTCAAAATCACTTCGTCTAATAGCACCCTTAGGTTCACCTTCAGTAAACATCATTCCCTAACTCTGTAGACTGTGCTGGTATGGCAACTTCATTCACATAAATAGGAATGACTTATAATAACAGACAAAGCCTATGGACAAGAGTTGCACTGTTTTTGGTAAAAAATTAGATTTTTTTTTTAAATCCTGGCAACCCCTTAAAGGGATAGTCCACTCAAACATAACTTTTCATATTTTGCTGCCCATGATGAGACTAACGATTCATTCCATTCTTGTTGTTATCTCTTCAGTCTCCTTCCCCCAGTTCTGAGCTGCTGCTTTCTGCTGAAGACACAAAAAGCTGTGTGTGAGCTTTTCTTTCCGCCTCCACCTCCTCCCCCTACTTGGCTGATGTAAACAAGTCCCTAGCTGTAACTTTGTAAAGGATTAATTACGATGAGTTCGTCAGCAACTCAGATGATACCTCGCAGCATTACAAAGAGACTACAAAGTTGCCAGGGACTTGTTTACATCAGTCGTCTCGGAAGGGAGGGGGGAGGAGGGGGAGACAAGAGAGAAAAGCTCATGCACAGATTTTTTTGTCTTCAGCAGAAAGCAGCAGCTCAGAACTGGGAGAAGGAGACTGAATAGATAATAACAAGTATGGAAGGATTTGTTAGTCTCATCATGGGCAGCAACATATGAAAAGCTATGTTTGAGTGGAATATTCCTTTAAGTGGACCAGGTACAGAATAGTCATGCATCACTGTGGTATCATTTATAGAGACATATCTGCTTAATATGCATAATAATATTTAGTAGAAGTACCAAAGCCCAAATAGCACATATTGTACAACCATATATATATAGGATTTATAGCATGTTTACTATCTGTGTGTTCATTTTCCTATTTTTATGCAGAATTCTACTAAGGCGCCACTGAAGAGATCTAATGTAGAGAAGGTCACCAATGTACAGATCTTAGTCCTGTTCTGCATCCTCCTGGTCATGGCGCTGGTGAGCTCTGTTGGGGCCTTGTTATGGAACAGGAAATATGAGGAGACTAACTGGTACCTGGACGCCAATGGTGAGCTCCTAACCTATATAATGTGTAATGCCTGGTGATGGATTAACTGTTCATCTCTCATTATACTTTATGTGGAGTATGTTCACATGCAGCAGATTTCTTGCAGAAATTTCTATGACTGTACATCAGCTCAGTTTTTCAGAGATTATTTTGGAGGTGATCAAAAATTTGTGCTGAGGGCCAGACTAACGTCAACCAGATGATGGCCCCAGTACTTCTAAAGTCAAAGCAACCAATCACATTTCAGCTTTTATATCTTAATGGCCTCTGGTAAAATGAAAGCTGAGCTGTGATTGGTTACTATGGCAAAACCAGACAGGTTTGGTACAGAGAGATTGATACGTCTGTGCCATCATTAATTATTTTGTGCTACTTTATTTGGTATAAAAATGGTATTTCTTTAAAGGGGTTATTCAAGATTAGAAATAACACAACTACTTTCTTGCAGAAACAACGCCACCCCTATCCTCAGGTTGTGTGTGGTATTACAATTCAGCTTCATTTTGATAAAACTGAGCTGCAAAACCACATCCAAACTGGGGACAAGAGCGGTGCTGTTTCTGGAAGAAAGTGGCCATGTTTTTCTAAGCCTGGATAAATCCTTTTAAACGCTCTTAAGTATAGGATATTTGTCACACAGTCGTGTGTTCTGCCTTCATGGTACCTGCACCACTGCATTTTAGTAACCTTGCTATAAATTGAAACCTAGTGCAGTCTGATCTTCTATTCTCACTCCCTCCCATCTGTCCCTACTTTTTGCTGACATATTATATTTGGTAGATTACCAAGACGCAAGAGACAGATGGAAGGGAGTGTGACTGTAGTATCAGGCTTCGAGGGGTTGTCTATACTCTGTCATACTGACAGGCCTGGTCATGAATTGAGGGCATTTTAGCACTAACTGGGGTCCCAGAAAAGTAGGAAAGTCTAGCAGCTTGGTGAAATATCAAATGTCTTTCCATATATCCATATGTGTGATATGTTCTGCCAGACTACGGGTCCATGCACAGGTGATTCCTTGCCAATATTATGAAGCAGGGGGAAGGAAATGCCCTGCCATCACATTAGTCACTGCCATTGCTGATATGGGGATGTTAGGACCCATAAGCTCTGCCATGCTGTGGGACTCTTAGCGATTCTTCTAGGGTCTAATAGAGACTCTGTTCTATGCACTACATAGCACTTCTGGTTACATACCACCTCTATCCTCTCCTCATGGCCCTCGGTTGCCGGTTGCACACTAGCTTTGCTCTTACCAAATTGCAAGAGCTGCAAAACCTACACTGTATATTTACAATAATAATGGTTTAGAGAGTACCTGTAAAGTTATATGAAACATGATTACAGTGCAGGAATGTGAACAATAATGTATATATTTTTTTAAATTAACTAAATGATGCTACCAAGCAATTCATAGTTATGCATTAGGAGACATAGCTTTATGTTTCATCTTCAGAGCATATATAGCTAGGGCAAGACTTTGTGTCATGTAATTCTACAGTGCTGGGTTTTACACTGGCTACAAATGCTATGAGGACAGAGCAGGAGAGTCCATGTCCTGATGCATAGTTATAAACGCCTGTAAGCACAGACAAAGGCATCTCCGTCCAGTTATTGAGATGCTGAAAATCAATGTAATTTATAAAAATGGTTATTGTGCACAGGGCTGCACTGTAATCATTTTTCATATAACTTTACAGGTACACTTTAAAGCCCAGGATCAGGCATCGTACATACATGAATGGAATGTGGTCTTAAACAGGGTAATCATTATTATTTTTTGGGTTACTTCATTTACTATTTCAGATATGTTGGGGCACATTGAGTGATTATTTTTTTTCTAACGATAACCAAAGCTGCATCCAAAAACGAAGCAAAAGTCTTTCCTTATGTTTTCTGTGAAAACCACATGAATTAGAAGAACACTGCTGGAGAAACGGATTTAATGTGCTATGCCTGGAGCAGGGCCTGAAGGGACAGGGGGCTATTTCTATCTTTGCTATTTTATTGAGTCATACATAGCCCTAGGGACAGCACAGGGTATTTGTTTTTCCTGTCGTTTTCAAGTTATACCGCATCAGTGTTAAGAAGCCAGTAAGATATGCCTATTTGGACCTCCTCTGGAGTCAAGTACACAGCTATGAAGTCTCGTAGACAAACATGGATATGGTTCATAGTTTAAATGGGGCACTGTTTTAGGATACCACCTATGTCACAGGCCAGATCTTGCCAGCTGTGAGCGCTCCTAGTGTGAAACTTGGGTCTGGACCCTTTTCTGTTCTAGCATGACTGTGCTCTATAGTACACAGCAGCGGCCTGGTTGGATGAGTCTGGTGTGGAAGAACATGACCGTGATCTTACAAATCCCCTTTTAGATGAGTGAGTTAAAATTTGCACAGACCCCTCCAAAATTTTATAGAAAGTCTTCCCAGGAGAGTGGTCAACCACAGGTCGTTCCACATTGGACTTAACTAGAGATGAGCGAACCTCGAGCATGCTGGAGTCCATCCGAACCCGAACTTTCGGCATTTGATTAGCGGTGGCTGCTGAAGTTGGATAAAGCGCTAAGGCTATGTGGAAATCATGGATATAGTCATTGGCTGTATCCATGTTTTCCAGACAACCTTAGAGCTTTATCCAACTTCAGCAGCCCTTGCTAATCAAATGCCGAACGTTCATCTCTAGACTTAACATGTCTGATAGGGACCACTGTCTTACATCATGACTATATATGACCTAGACCAGCCAGATAAGCTGCTCATTCACTGTGTCTATCTCTCTCTCCACAGAGGCCATATCCAGTAATTTCGGATACAATCTCCTTACGTTCATCATTTTGTACAACAACCTCATCCCCATCAGTCTCCTGGTCACCCTGGAGGTGGTGAAGTTCACTCAGGCGCTTTTCATCAATTGGGTGAGTGATAGGTATGGTAGAGTTTATGTAAAGTACAATGCTGTAGAGTAGACAAGGGATTTCTTATTTGTGGGGGGAAGAGTATAGCTTGTAACTTGTTGATTGAAATCCCTGCTCATTCTATGATAAGGAGTCCAGTGGGCGGTGTCACTCAATAGACTGGACTCTTTAGCATCAGAGATTTCAATCAATACATTTATACTAAATCTTTTCCCACAAAGATATTTATCAATCTGCTCAGCTACTTCTGCTCTCTAGCATGGTGCTGGTAGCTTAGGTAGCATTTTCATGGTGATGGGGTTCCTTTTAAGCCTATGGGCTCCTGGTAACAGAATGGCCACTGAGGGAGATAGTAGGGATTAATAGGACCACAGCACATCTGATATACTGTACATATGGGACACTTTATTGTAATTGATTTGCAGGGTGTTTAGATATTGCATATACTTTGAAGGCAGCATAGATGGCTGTGAGTATGCCATCTCCATTGTGTGTCCATTGTAATATACAGCTGACATCATGCTGCAATAGGATGACTCTAAAGTTATTCATTTTACCCTTTGTATGCCACAGTCAAAAGTGAACATGAAAAATGGTTTAAAGGGAGGGGGTTCCCTCTTTAGGCCTATAAAATCCCCCTGCTACATGATCATGGTGTGCTAATAGGTCACCATGACCTAAAAGAGGGGTGGGCAGAGCCTAATAGGATACCTGTCAGTGTGACATCAATGGGCATGCTAGATAGAATTACACTGTATTTTCTAGGAGGTCAATTGTAGGCCTTCTGCCTAATCCCCTATTACAGGGGTAGGGAACCATGGCTCTCCAGTTGTTGCAAAATGACAACTCCCATCATGCCAGGCATAATGGGAGTTGTAGTTTTGCAACAGCTGGAGAGCCATGGTTCCCTACCCCTTCCCTATTAGAATGTCCTAACCTGCTAATAGATTTAAGACATGTATTTAAAGGGTTACACTAAAGGCCTGTCACCGTCAAGCAGATTTTATCCAATTTATCTAACAATAGGATTGCGCGGTTAGATTACAGTAAAGTCTCCTCGGCAATAGAGATGTCAGAGGTAATCCCGGCATGAAATATTGATGAGGATTTCCTCTTGTGTTCCAGGATCGAGATATGTATTATGCAGAGACAGACACCCCCGCCATGGCCAGAACATCCAACCTGAATGAGGAGCTGGGACAGGTTGGAGGAATCATTTGTGTCTCTTTGTTCCGCATATGTCATTGTGTATTGTCATCACTCTGTTATAGCAGCATGCTGTATTATTATAGCCTCTTCTATCACTATAATCAGGCTATGGAAAAGCATTCTCATTCTAAGGGATTCTTTAGTTCCATATGAATAAAGTTTTATTAATTGTAAGGTGGAGAGCTAATCATGATGACAGCTGCGGTTTGTTACAGTGTATCGGTTTTGCAGCAGCATACGTCTCTGTATTGACTTCAGAACCCCTAGGCTTCTTGTATGTTCCCACAAAAATCCTATGCGCCGAAAAAAATCCTGAAAAATATGTGAAATGTGCACCCATACACTCCAATGGTACAGTTTGTACTGTGAATTTTTAGCGTTTTTTTTTTTTCACGTGCACATTTTAGATACGGCTGGATACAGAATGATGTTACATATAACAGGTGTATTGCTTATAGATGTAGGACAAACATAAGCCGTACAGCATAGCATAGTGTATTAAACTATGCCACAGGTGTCAAACCTGCAACCCTGCAGCTGTTAGGAAACTACAATTCCCATCATGCCTGCACACCAGGTATACTCCTGATATGGCTGTGGCTGTCCAGGCATGATGGGACTTGTAGTTTTGTAACACTTACAGGGTTGGAATTTGACACCAGTGCACTAGGCCGTCCAAATGGATGCTTAATAAATGGATAAAATAGGTAAATAATATTTCACAGGTATTCTGTCCAATTAAAAAAGATCTAGATGACAAACTTTGTGGAAATGTGAACAGTGAAGATGCTGCCACCATCTGGCAGGAAAGCAGTATTACAGTTGTCCTTTGCTTAAAGTTTATATTCTTTTTGTCAGAAATCAGTTGATATAAATTTTTCATAGGATAGGGGATAACAGTTGATTGCTGGAGTTCCAACCGCGATCATCATGGCCTATATTGCATTCATTTTCTATAGGGAATACAGCTGGTTAAGAAATGAGTCCAGATTTGATTCGGATTTCTTTTTCCACCTGTAGGTTAAGTACTTATTCTCAGACAAAACCGGGACGTTAACTTGTAATATAATGCACTTCAAGAAATGCAGCATTGGCGGCATCACATATGGGTAAGTATAGCAGCACCCAGTGTATACACTACAATACCATCCATTATCTGTCAATGTCTTGATTCTTAATTTTGTTATCAGACAGGGGGGGGTGTCATTGGTCTTTTATGAATTTTTGGTTCCAGGTTATGATCCTTTATTAAAGGAGAAGTCTGGCCAAGTACTTTTTTTTAAGGCAGGAGGAGGGGAGGAATATAAAAAAGTATCTCAAATTACCTCTCTCTGTGCCTGTTGAGCGCTGGATCGCTGCTCCAGGACACCCGCTGGGCTCGGGGAGAGCTGACATCACGACCCGGTTGGTTAACTGGCCGCTCAGCCAGTCAATTACTGGGGCAGGATGCTACTGCAGTCACTGATTGGCTGTGCAGCCAGTCCATTAGTCAGGACAGGCATTTTTCCCCAAAGTTGTGATGTCATCACAACTCCGGGACAATGCCTTCTAGTGTGGGTCCTGAGGCTGGCGAATGGCAGGCTTGGGGAGAGGTAAGTAAGGACTGGTTATTATGTTCCCTCCTGCCCCTTCCCTTAAAAACAAAAAAGTACATGGCCGGACTTCTTTTATTTCTAATATTTCAAGGCAATTCAAATAAACCAATTAATCCATTTGCATCTGGATATTTAAGCCATAAACATAGAATGGAGGCGGGAAATCTCACCTATCTTCATTTAGTGGGTTGGCTGTTTTTAGCATTCTGGCCACCAATGGCAGCCTCAAGTGGTTCAGAGACCCTCCATCTAGAGATAAATGCTGGTCCCACCTCTGAGCTCGCCACCTTTCACACATGTATGACATATCCTGTGGATATTCCATTAATGTCCAAGATGGAAATATCCTTTTAATTAAAATCTGTTATGATTTTTTTTTATCTACAACTCGTAGATAAATGTATATGTCTCCATAGCAACAGACTACAAATAAAAATTCTGATCCTGTAGCCATAATCTGTGCCCTCTTGCTACCCTTCTAAATGTATGTAAGATGTAAGTGACAGATGGAAGGGAGTGTGACTACAGCATCAGACTACACTGGCTCTATTTGTAGTCTGTTACCATGGAGACACATAGAGCTGTAGACATATAATGATAGGACAATTTCATTGAAGGGATTTAGTTTCTGATTCTTGAAAAAAAAAGTGCCAATTCCAATTGCCTTCCAGTCAGCTACATTACCATATATTGATGCACGTGAAGTTGTGTAAATTATTCTTTAAAGTGTCACTGTTTAAATTTTTCTTGAAGAAATCAATAGTACAGGTGATTTTAAGAAACTTTGTAATTGGGTTTATTAGCCGAAAAATGCATTTTTATCATGAAAAAGCAGTTTGAAGCTCTCCCCCCTGTCTTCATGATTTTCTATGGATAGGGGAGGGGCAGAGGGAGATGAGGCACCAAAACGGGGCAACAAAGAGTTAATTTACAGCTACATCACAGGCTATCTCCTCTGACAGTCAGCACTGACCTCTCTGACCTCTGAATATCAGCTTTCATGTAGCTCCTGCTGTGTAATTCTTTGTTCTCTGCTCTCTGCTGGCGACTAATTTCCCTCCTCCCCCCTCCCCTCTCCATAGAACAGACAGGGTCCGACTGATGTAAAACAGTCGAGATTTCCTGATAATGAGCAGTGAATGAGAGAGAGGAGGGAACCTGACAGCTGCATTGAAGTGCTTTATGCACAACATCCCTGGTGTCTAGTGGGACGGATCTTCCCCCCCCCCCCCCCCCGCAATGCGGTCGCAATGATGCTGATCCCGGCTCTGCAATAGATTGCTGTGGCATATCACCGATATGATGGATCATTGCTGTGTATATACACAGCATTGATCTCTATTGATCTCTAGTTTATATATATAAAAAAAGTGTTTTTATTAATAAAAAATCCCCTCCCCTAATAAAAGTCCAAATCACTCCCCTTTTCCCATTTTATAAATATAAATGATTAAATAAACAAATTAACATATTTGGTATCGCCGCGCACGTAATCGCCCGAACTATTAATTAATCACATTCCTGATCTCGCACGGTGTAAATGGCGTAAGCGCAAAAAATTCCAAAGTGCAAAATTGCGCATTTTTGGTCGCATCAAATCCAGAAAAAATGTTATAAAAAGTGATCAAAAAGTCGCATATGCGCAATCAAGGTACCGATAGAAAGTAAACATCATGGCGCAAAAAATGACACCTGACACAGCCCCATAGACCAAAGGATAAAAGCGCTATAAGCCTGGGAATGGAGCGATTTTAAGGAACGTATATTTGTTAACAATGGTTTGAATTTTTTTAAAGCCATCACATAATATAAAAGTTATACATGTTACATATCATTGTAATCTTAACGACTTGAGGAACATGCATAACAAGTCAGTTTTACCATAGGGCGAACGGCGTAAATGCAAAACTCCCCGAAATCAAAACAAATTCTTTTTTTTTTCGATTTGACAGCGCAAATGATTTTTTTTACGGTTTTGCAGCATATTTTATGGAAAAATAATGCCTGTCATTGCAAAGTAAAATTTGTTTCGCAAAAAATAAGAGCTCATATAAGTCTCTAGGTGAAAAAATGCAAGCGCTATGGACTTTTAAAGATAAAATAGAAAAAGCAAAAGCGCAAAAACGAAAATTGGCTTTGACCTTAAGGGGTTAATTTATAAAGCATTGGGGAAATCAAAAGCATTAGCTGAAATACATCTGCTGGATTCAGAGTCTGGTAGTCTTTAGCATTGATGGGCCTTGAACATAGTTTTACCCTGTTTTCTTTTAAAGAGGTTATTCCATGTGGAAGGCCTATTCATATTGCAGGTCCTCAGCAATGAGTTGATAGGGTGGGTACAAATGCTGGAACTCATGGGTATGCAAGATGGCATTACCAGGGGAGACTGCTGGTGCATACATATGTCCATGGAAAATTTAGTATTATACATTGCTGAAGAAAATTAATAGGGGACCATCTTATACAGGTGTAATCTTTACTGATAGAGTGGGGTCCTAAGCAGATGTCTGTTTCTATGACATACCTGCTGTCATGCTACCTAAATTACCAGCTAATGTAAGTGGATGGAGTTACATGCTGCCATTATTGTTATAGTGGTCTGTTCTGCATGATTACCCCCCCCCCCCTTACTTTACGGCTTTGGGTTCATGAGTTACCAGGAAATATTGAATTATTCGATTTTAAATTAAAGTAATTTCAGAGTGTGCATGAAACCTTTCTCCATGTATTTTACTCTTTTTCTTATTTCCACCTATCTGGAAGACACTTTCCAGAATTTGAGAGGGAGCGCTCCTCTGAAGATTTCAGGTAATTGTCAAAACTTATTTATTTTATTTATTTATTTATTTTTTATGTTAATTCGTAGAATTGTAGCCAATGTATATTATAGTTATTTTCAACTTAAAAGGTTGTTTTTTTATATGGCTTAGAATTGTGTAAAATATTAAAAGAAGTCTTACTCACCAATTCCCCTGCCACTCCTGTTCAGTCACTTCCCCAGTCCTGCAGTCTGTGCATTTCCTGGTCTCTCCTAGACATGTAACAGCTGCAGCCAAGTACAGACTAGAGGATCAACATTGTGCCCAGTCATTGGCTGCAGCTGTCTCCGGTCTGTGCTGAGAGGAAGTAGAGGGTGATAAGACCAGGAAGTGCCGGTACAGGAAGGGTGGGAAATCAGTGAGGTGAGTATGTTTGATAACAAACTGACATTTTTTGTTATTAATTACGTAATAAGGTAATTATCTCTTATCATCATGTTGTTTTCAGGTTGAAAATTATGTACATTTGTTAAAATACGTACATACATTTTTTGCCTTTAGAGCTTGTTTTCTTAAAGGGGTTATCCAGCGCTACAAAAACATGGCCACTTTGCCCTGCTCTTGTCTCCAGATTGGGTGGGGTTTGTAACTCAGTTCCATTGAAGTAAATGGAGCTTAATTGCAAACCTTACCTGACCTGAAGACAAGAGCAGGGCAAAAGTGGCCATGTTTTTGTAGCGCTGGATAACCCCTTTAATACCGTGCACCAATTTCAGAAATTCCTGAAGGGAAAAAAAAAATTAATTCAGTTACATTAGAAAAAAAGTAAGATTTTTTTAAGGGTGGACCTTTGTCTTAAAGGACCTTTGTCTTAAAAGTCTTAAGACATTTATAGGATTGGCACCTGGGGACACCTGTGCCATAAGTTTCAGGGTTAAGGTTAAGATCACACAAATGTCTGGCACATGTGCCTGAAATGTGTCAGCCGGTAACTAAACAATTTTTGGGCAAACAGACAATGGCAGCACATTGCCTCTGCATGCAACTTGCCACTTCTGTGGTCTCACCCTTAGGGTTTTATAACAGTAGTCTGCAAGCAGACAATATACCAAAACTCCAAGCATTCTCTTACAGGGACACTACAACTCCTAGCATTCTCTTACAGGGACACTACAACTCCTAGCATTCTCTTACAGGGACACTACAACTCCAAGCATTCTCTTACAGGGACACTACAACTCCTAGCATTCTCTTACAGGGACACTACAACTCCTAGCATTCTTTTATAGGGACACTACAACTCCTAGCATTCTCTTACAGGGCCACTACAACTCCTAGCATTATCTTACAGGGACACTACAACTCCAAGCATTCTCTTACAGGGACACTACAACTCCTAGCATTCTCTTACAGGGACACTACAACTCTTACTTAGCATTCGTTTACAGGGACACTACAACTCCTAGCATTCGTTTACAGGGACACTACAACTCCTAGCATTCTATTACAGGAACGCTACAACTCCTAGCATTCTCTTACAGGGACACTACAACTCCTAGCATTCTCTTACAGGGACACTACAACTCCTAGCATTCTCTTACAGGGACACTACAACTCCTAGCATTCTCTTACAGGGACACTACAACTCCTAGCATTCTTTTACAGGAACACTACAACGCCTAGCATTCTTTTACAGGGACGCTACAACTCCTAGCATTCTCTTACAGGGACACTACAACTCCTAGCATTCTCTTACAGGGACACTACAACTCCTAGCATTCTCTTACAGGGACACTACAACTCCTAGCATTCTTTTACAGGGACACTAAAACTCTTACTTAGCATTCGTTTACAGGGACACTACAACTCCTAGCATTCGTTTACAGGGACACTACAACTCCTAGCATTCTATTTCAGGAACGCTACAACTCCTAGCATTCGTTTACAGGGACGCTACAACTCCTAGCATTCTATTACAGGAACGCTACAACTCCTAGCATTCTTTTACAGGGACGCTACAACTCCTAGCATTCTATTACAGGGACACTACAACTCCTAGCATTCTTTTACAGGGACACTACAACTCCTAGCATTCGTTTACAGGGACACTACAACTCCTAGCATTCTCTTACAGGGACACTACAACTCCTAGCATTCTTTTACAGGGACACTAAAACTCTTACTTAGCATTCGTTTACAGGGACACTACAACTCCTAGCATTCTAATACAGGGGCACTACAACTCCTAGCATTCTATTACAGGGACACTACAACTCCTAGCATTCTATTACAGGGACACTACAACTCCTAGTGTTCTTTCACACTCATAGAAGTCATAGAACTCTAGAAACACTCAGTCATGAGAAGTCATGGTAGAAGTAGAGGAAGTCTAGTAGTTTCTCAACAGTTAAAGAACCACAACTGTTCTACTAGTTCCACCAACCCAGGAACTCCATGTCAGCCCCTAAATCTGATCTTTTGTCAGAAACCATTTGTATGAGTCATAATTTCATAATTTATAAAAATCCCGGTGTTAGACAACCTCGTTTCTTCCATTTCCAATGAGCCACTTTGCGAAATACCCGAAGCCCTGACTATTTGATATGTTTGTATAATAAAACTGCTTTAATCTTTGTATTTATTCTCCACACACAATTATTTCATTCCTTAATCCGGTGCCAGACGAGGCCTAGAGCGTGTAACAGAGGGGTGTCTTGTAGGCCTCCTGGCAGAGGACACTTTAAACCTGCTTTCCCCCCTTTTTCTCAGGCCGGCCTGTTTATTTTACATGCAACAACATACATTGAAAATAACCTTTTTTATGTTTTTTTAGGCTTTTTATCACTGCTTTACATTAATAATCTGTTACTATGGGAAAAAATGGGACAATTGTTATAGATGGTCCAGAAGGCCTGTTACTGGAGCTGGGCCTTCCTTATGTAATGGTGAACTGCTTAAGCCATGATCATTTATGCTGAACACAGAGCCGTTCCTGGCAGATTCTGCCTGTTCTGAACATTGGCCGCACTGTCATTAGTGGTCAGCAGGCCCATATTTAGTGAAATCTGGCTGCAGATATTCCATTTAGCCCGTGCCAGGGCTTCTTCTTTCAAAGCTGAAAGGTTTATACTGTGTAGTATTTCTTAGCAGACTCTTAATCCACTCGAGGCTTCACAGAACAGCGTGTTTGACTTCCTCCCTCCTCATCGCCATATGTATACCTTATTCTCTATGACCACATGCATTCATGTGTGTGTGCACGGGACAAGTCGCAGACCCCAATGACATCCACTGATGAGGTGTCCGTCTTCTTTGGGGTTTACTTAAATGATCTTGCATAATCAAACAGATTTTCCTCCAGCTCAGGCATTTTTATATCCTTGTGGACCCCCCCCGATTCTGTAGATTAAAGTACAAGCCTGGATGTGACTGTTGACATATCCTCTTATTCTTGGACTAAAATGATTATGTGTTTTCCTCTTTTTCTTTTAAATATAGAGAGTTACGTACCCCTATACAGTATGGAGAGAGTTCTAGAAGAATGCAGTAAGATGCAACAGGCAGGAAATCAACCTGCTAGTCGTATTGGTAGAAATAATTAAAGGGGCTCTACATTATATTACCATGGTGATTTAGAAACAGGAATTGATGCAACTTTCTTAAACACTTCATCCCAATCCTGCTCCTATGCACTGATCATGGGTTTCAGTAGAATAGGCATCAACAGGGGAGCACCTATTTTAAGGAGATTGCATTTCTCCTTGCGGAGACTGCCCAGTCATTCAATGCTGTCTGGGAAACAAATATGCAAATTAGCTCTAATCTAGAAGGAGGAAAGCTTTCTCTCTTTAGAACCTATTCTATATATTATTCTGTAACTTATTTGTAAGCACGTCTTAGATAAGGTCTTATAGGGAAGGTGTCATCAGAATGTGACCTGTTGTTTTAAATCACGTTTTTATGTTAGGCATATTTTTAGGAATTTTTGGTTATGTTTTTTCTAATTTTCCATTTTACTTCTATATTATACAAAAATCTTTGTATCGTGTAGGTTTCATTCTCACCACTGAGTCTATAACTAAGCTGAGACTTTTTGTTCTGTCTGTGGTGATAAGGAGGAGGGTGCTGTAAAGTGATCTGTACAGCGTTATAGCAACAGATGACATCAGTATATAGATGGCATTGGTATAAGGGTGTGTTCACACTATGCAGTCCGGGCGGATAACCCGCTGCGGATTCCGCCACTTGTCCCCACCTTCGCGCATCTCCACCCGTGCCATTGACCCCATTCTATGCACAGGCAGATTCCGCCGTCCGCCCAAAGAATTGACTTGTCAATTCTTTGGGTGGACGACAGAATCCGCCTGACCATAGAATGGAGTCTATGGGACGGACGAAGATGTGCACGGGGAGCGAGCGGGGACAGGTGGTGGAATGCATGGCACCCTAAGACAATAGCAGCTTCCCAGAGAATGACTGCTTCAGAAGTAACTCTCATGTTTTACATAATGTTTTACATTTATCTCAATAGAACAGGTCATTTCTAGTGTCATATATATCTATGTAGTTTACTGTAAAGCATGTCACTAAATGCTGTTAGAAACAGCTCTGGCAAGATGGCTGCCCCCATAATAACATACAAAAAAAAAATATTAAAATTCTAATCAGAAAATAGTAACAGATTAGAAAAAAAAGTATATGTTTGTGCGTAGCTCTAATCAGTAAAAGAATATCTAGGTGATACATGCCCTTTAAGGAGGGGATCTAATACAGCTACCCCACTGCGAAATATATAGTGTATATGAAAATTGCACTGACTGTTGCCCATCAGTTTAATAAAGTGTAGAGCCCTTTTCGGTAGTTAGGAAGAATTATAAAAAGGAGTGCACATGAAAACAGTGGGAGGAGTTTTATGAACCTGTCTAAAAGAATGGCTGTCTTTGTTGCCCATAGCAACCAATCACAGTGTAGCTTTCATTTCATGTTCTCCTCTTGAAAATGAGAGCTGCGCTGTGATTGGTTGCTGTAGGCAACAATTTTTCCATTTAGACTGTTTTAATAACTGTTCCTTTTTGTTCATCAACCAATCAGATTACAGCTTTCACTTTTTGTACATACATTGGAAAGGAAAAGCAGTGACCTGATTGGGTGACTCCCTAAGTATTCTTACACTCTTTTCTTATAAATCTTACTTAGTGTTTCCATTAAAGAGGTATTCCTATTTGGGAAAGAAGGGGTTCAGGTGGTGGCACTGTAACACTGTTTGATGGGATCGGGGAACCCTCTTTCCCACATAGGAATACCCCATTAATTGAATGTGATTGGGATTGTTATGTTGTGTATTTGCATTGTCTTCCTTGTTTTTGTTGTGTACTGAATACTAGTAGTGTGTAGTTATAATGGAAGTAGCAGGATGCAAAGTAGTGCCAGTCATTGAAGTACCAGGGCCCTGCTCGCAAGAGCGTACAATCTATTAGGAAGTAGGAGTCACAAGAGGAGTGAGAACCGCAAGAGCTCACAAGAACTTATAATGTGAGAAAATTGGACAAGTTGGATAAAATGTGAGAAATTGGATACATTATTAAGTAATAAATGCCTGTAGTTGGAATATGTGCCATTCTCCTCACTCAATATATTCCTTTATAGAACTTGTCCGTGTCTCCTTACTACTGTAAAATGGCTTCATTTCATTGGTAGACAATGTCAACTAGGCGTGGCTTCATGACATTTGGGCCCTCTCCCCAGCCAGGAGATGAGGCCCAACTGCCGTGAAGCCCCGCCTAGTTGACACTCTGAACCGATGAAATGTAAGAAGGGTTAATAGGATCACTTAAAGGCTATGTTCACACACAGTATTTCCGTCAGTCCTTTGGTTAGTCTTTTTTTTAACCAAAACCAGGAGTGGAAGTGACAGGTCAAAATTATAATGGAAAGATTTGCACACCTTCTGTATTTTCAACAACTCCTGGTTTTGGTTTAAGAAGACGGACCAAAAGACTGACAGAAATACTATGTGTGAACAAAGCCTAAAACAGATTTTAGAAAAAAGGATTTAGGAAAATCCATGCAAAGAAATGAAAAAGACCAGCAGTAGTGCCCCACTATGTCCTATGGATTAATTGATGCTAGGCACCTGTAATATAGACTCTGCGATGCTCCACTCACAGTCCGAACATGAACAATTCCCTTTTTTTAAGATAGAAAAGAATACAGACACTCACTGGTCCTCTTTATTCCTTTAGCCTAACACTAAACACATGTAAGTAAAACCAGCCATGGAGCTGTGGTTACACCAGGATGGCCATTCCGCATCTTTACAGAACCAAGAACCAAGATGTTTAAGCTCCATCCCGGTATAGCCACAACTACCTGACTCATGGCTTGTTTTACTTACATGTGTTTAGTGTTAGGATAAAGGAATAAAGAGGACCGGTGAGTGTCTGTATTCTTTTCTACCTAAAAAAAAAGAAATTTAAAAAACTCCATCATTGGCAGAGGTTGCTGTGTAAAATTCATCCATGGATGTGCCGCTTTTCTTAGTCCATGGTTCCTGGCTGCAAAAAAATTATGTATATGTACTGTACAGTAATGCCACTGTTCAAAGAGTTTTCCGGGGCTAAGATATTGGTGACCTTCAGATTTTTAGCCAACTACTTTCTCATTCACAGTATTTTATGGAATTACATGTTCCACTAGGGCCATGTTAACACTTGTGTAATTTGATTAACATTGTATATCACTGTTTGTAAGCCAAAAACAGGACGGGAGCAAAAATGCAGGAGTATGCTATAGTGTTTTTTGGACCTACCTTTGGTGATAACTTATAATCACTAATGGAAAATACTACCAAATATACTGCTGTGTGAATATGGAGTAAGACCTTAAAGGGGTTATCCAGGATTTAAACAATCACTGCTACGTTCTTGCAAAAACAGCACCACCGCAGTCCTCAGGTTATATTACATTTCATCTCTGTTTATTTTAATGCAACTCAACTGCCAAACCACACCCAAACTGAGGACAAGAGTCATGCTGTTTCTAGAAGGCAGCAACCCTTTAAACACATGGCAATATTATGAATATTTGATATCTTTGATATCTTCATTGCATGTTATATTAAGCAGGAAATTCTCCCTTAAAGTATTGATTCTATGGAAGACAATGGTTTCTTATGGGAATCATATACCGTAGCAGTCTGTGTGCCTCTAGCTCTGAACTAAAGACCTATAGGGGATCTGTGTGCCACCATACAGGGGGTGTGCTAACAGCTATTATGGTCATGGCCATAACACCAGGTCTCCGATTAGTCACCCGAGGTTATACTTTTAGTTTTATTGTATTATTGTTATTGCATCTACTATGGCAGTCCATTCTTACTGTAAACAAAATCACAGATAGGGGTGCAACTACTTAAAAAATAACCTTTATTCTAATGACTGATAAAATAGATTGACCCCACATTACAAACACAATTGTGGTCACCAGAACCACTTAGGAGCGATCACCAGCCGGTAATACTCCTTAACCACCACTGGACTGCGCCAGACAAGACAAACCAGCTATAAGTGAAATAAAAACCGGCAATCTCACCTATCCATGGTCTTCTGTCAGCTGTTAATATCCAGTGATGTGTAGGAAGAAGCTGCGTCAGCATATCATCTGTAGCAAACTCCTTGACCCTAGCAATCCCTAAGGTGTCAAGTTTGCCGGCTCTCCCTCCTCGCTCAGGGCTTTAGGAGTTAACCCTTGGTGGATCCGGTAACCTCCACCCCGTGCTATCCCTTTGTAACTGCCCCTCCGAGGAGCCATTGCCCTGCACTCCAGCGCTCTACGCACACCAGCGAGAGTGGACAGAGCGTACTAGCTACCACTGTAGCAGTAACGCTAACAGTACCCTGCCTGACGCCGATACAGATGTCCTACCCTGATGCCTACGCTCCCTGAAGATCCCAGCAAACTGGCTGAAACGATCGTTGGAGGGGGACACAGAACACAGACTTGGTATCATAGGGGCAGTTACAAAGGGATAGCACGGGGTGGAGGTAACCCGATCCACCAAGGGTTAACTCCTAAAGCCCTGAGCGAGGAGGGAGAGCCGGCAGACTTGACACCTTAGGGATTGCTAGGGTCAAGGACTTGCTACAGATGATACGCTGACACGGCTTCTTCCTACACATCACTGGATATTACCAGCCGACAGAAGACCATGGATAGGAGAGATTGCCGGTTTTTATTTCACTTATAGCTGGTTTGTCTTGTCTGGCGCAGTCCAGTGGTGGTTAAGGAGTATTACCGGCTGGTGATCGCTCCTAAGTGGTTCTGGTGACCATGATTGTGTTTGTAATGTGGGGTCGTTCTATTTTTATCAGTCATTAGATGAAAGGTTATTTTTTAAGTAGTTGCACCCCTATCTGTGATTTTTGGTCTAAGCACGGAGGTGCTAATCATCCCAGTGTGGGAGTTATTCTGTGAGTTCCATTCTTACTGTGGCTGAAACCTGTGTGTCCTGGTGTACATAGCAGTTTTTTTTATGTTTCTGTGTTCAGAACTTTATAAAAAAAGGTAATAACAGTGATCTCATAATTTATCCTCAGTCAGTTACCAACAACAAGCGAATCCTGTGACTTTGATGACCCAAAGCTATTCCAAAACATCGAGGGGGAAAGTGTAAGTACTGACACATGGAAAGGGACAACTTTCCATTACACAAGTGACTGTATAAAGCCGCATATACACATGTCAATCAATACCTGACCCTCCCCCCAGTAAGTGCACCCTACAATCATTCCAACATATGCATGTCTATTGGTTAAACGGTAAGCCTAAGCCACCGCCAGATACCTATCCAAACACTTTACCAGGAATGTTAAAATCCAACATGCTTGATTTTTGTTTCCCCTGAGTGCAGATGGCTTGCCATCGAGGTTCTTCTTTACCTGTAGATATTCTGTAGATTACATGAAGGCTAAATGGGACCTGTTAACATGTAATGTGTATAACCTAATTTTAAAATATCTATTAAATACCACATTGAAAATTCAGATTTAAAGGAGTATTCCCACTGTTTGTTATCCCACATCTATAAAGGCAATGGGATAACAAGCTGACTGCCAGGACCCCGAAGATGGTGATGCAATTGTCCCACAATGAATGGAGCATACAGTGCACCCATGCGGCCAACGTAGCCTGCACTCCATTTATTCTCTATGGGACCGCTGAATGCTTCCAGAAGCGTTTGCAGCACAATTCCATCCTGTTCCCAAGATTGTGAGGGTTCCAGTAGGCGGACCCCCAGCAATCGGCTTCTTATACCCTACCTTGTGTATTGGGAATAACAAGCTAAGATGAGAATACCTATTTAATATATGGGGTTCTTATTCTGGACATTCATCTACAGTTAAAAAAGACCCTATTACACCAAATGATAATTGGCCGTACTTGGCCAATTACTGGCAGTTGCGATCTATAATTATTTGGTGTAATAGTGCATGTTAAAAGAACGATTGTGGTGTTTCAACATGCTGAAACAGCACGTTCATGACAGCAACGGCACCAGACCACTATTGACTTTAATGGGCCCCTTTGGACGATCTAAGGGGGGACTGAGGGGTAAGTGAGTGATGACCTGACAGCTCAGCCCTTGCTTCTCCCTTTAAATCATTGTGTGTAATACTGCCTAAACTCTCTACTACCAATGTGGGAAGAGACCAGAGTTGCATGGGAAGAGACCAGAGTTGCATGGGAAGAGAAAGTATGGTCTAGAGATCAGTGGTGGTTGGTTGACCATCTCTGACTTCCACGTTTACCTCCTTGCTGCAATTTGATGGACTTTATGGTGATTTTGCATTTTAATGAATTGCTGTAAGAAAATTTTTAGGGACATTTGGGGTGCTGGCTCAAGTTTCATCTATTTGTACTACAGTTTGGAGGATTCAGCTCTGCAGCCTCTATTGGGGTTGAGCAGACACTCCCCTATGAGTTTTTTTTTATACGTAATTTTGCATCTGTATAACAGCCATAGATTTTTGCCTGATAAGAGTCTGATGACTCCACTGCTGGGCCGGGACTGTAATATGAATGCAATAACCCAACCTCATAGTGTGGAGGTACTCATTCACCAAGGACATTATATCATCCGGCTCAGTACCAGACTGGGGTATCAGGGGCCCACCAGAGGAAATGATCCTGGGGGCCCACCAATGAAGAACCATTGAGAAACAACATGTCAGTCAATGTTAGTGCAGGGTATAAAGCTGGGGGCCCATCGGTGGATCCTCCGGTCCTTTGGTGGGCCAGTCCGATACTGACCTGGCTGTCAATTCCTGTACGTATTTCCAGATAGTGGTATCTCTTAGGAAGGGCGCAGATACTGACGTGTTAAAACAGAACAGTCAGGGAATGGTTTCTGTTATCTGAGTAAGGACTACTCCTGGGACAGTGGAGGTAGAGTTTAGGTAAGGGTCATGAAAATATTAGGAACAATTGGGGCTAGTCCTTGTATTTGTCCTGTTTGTCATCTTTTGTTTAATTTGTAGCTTTATCATTACATCTATATAAAACACCATTGTGGGCCATGGGTGGTGTACCCCTGCTCCATGCAGTGTTTCCCTTTCGTTTGGGAAGTAGACGTCTTAATTGGGTTCTAACCCTGACAGAATAAAGGGTTGGTGCCAACTAGTGTTATTATGGCATTGTAGGCATTCCTTATATAGTGGATCTGCGGAGATATATAGGGTTACACTTGATGGGTATGTGCGGCGTCTGATGTCTATAAAACACATTTGTCAGGAATGTGATCCTATCCAGCAGAGACCATACTGACAGCCCCAGGACTGTCGCAGGGACTTTCTCCTGTTATTTTTAGCTTTTTCACATTTTTATACCTTTTGCAGTCTTATGTGGTTAGTACTGTGGGTAGAAAGAGAGATCTTTTTAGTTTTATAGACTTTTGGCTCCTTCAGGCGAAGTCTTCATGGTTGTCATTATAATTTAGGGCTAACCGGTATAATATTTTAGATTTTTTTTTACTATTTTATTTTTGTTTTGTTACATTAATTCCAATGGGATTTTTTCTGACAGGGCTGCAGTGTGGACGCCTTGAAAGTGAGCCAGTTTAACCCTTATATGACCAGAGTGTTTGGGTCTTTTAGGGATTTATTTGTTCTATAAAAAAAATAAAGTTTTTTCATTGTATAAAAAAAAACAACTTTTGCAGCTTTGACCTATGTGTCATATCCATACGCCTAGGGGATAGTAAAGCTAGGAGGCCGTGTGGGCATTTACGTAGGTTGTAGCCACCACAAAGATCTGCAGCAAAATCTGTGGCACCTGCTGATTTTTAAATACATTGATTGGCTATGTTCACACTACGTAGGTACTTACTGAGGGAATCCCGGCCGGGATCCCTAGTGGCGCCGTAGAAAACTGACATGTCAGTTTTCTGCGGCCGCTATTCAGTGAATAGCGTCCGCAGAACACCCTGTCAGTTAACACAATGGAGCGAGCGGCTCCAGTCGCACGCTACATTGTGTGCAGTGGGGAGTTCTGATGTGGGCGTGCATGGATCCGCCCGCATCAGGACTCACGGTCACGGAACGGCCGGTCTCATTCTACGTGTGACCATAGCCATAATCTGCAGCAAGCTCCTCTCTTAAGGGTATGATCACATGGCACAAATATGGTGCAGATCTGTTGCAGATATCCCTATTTACTTTAATAATAAATCTGCTCTAAATCTGCAGCATATCCATGATGTGTGATGTATTTTCCCTTTACAGAGTTGCTCTTAACTTGATGCAGTATTGTATCAGCAGTTCTGTGTTAGCAAAGACTTCAGAAGAGAAGGATTTAGGGGAAATGATTTCTAAAAAAGGAGTCACCAGTACAACCAGGCAGTCGGGAAAGCTAATCGAATGCTGGGCTATATATATAGTGGTATGCTGGGCTGTATAGCTAAAGGTATAACCAGTAGGAAGAGGGAGATTGTGATCCCGCTGTATAGAGCTCTAGTGACACCACATCTGGAATACTGTGTCCAGTTCTGGAGACCTCATCTACATAAACATACTAAGAAAATAGAACGGGTCCAAAGACGGCTACAAAAATGGTGGAACGTATGAAGGATAAAACCAGGAAAGACTAAATCTGTATAGTCTGGAAAGAAGGAAAAGGTGGAGAAAGATTGGTTGGTTGGTTGGAGAAAGATCAGAAGCAACATGAGAAAATATTACTTTATTGAAAGAGTAGTAGATACTTGGAACAAATTTGGAACCTGCCTGGTGTATGTATGTGTGTGTGTGTGTGTATATATATATATATATATATATATATATATATATATATATATATATATATATAATACATATATATATATATATAATCATACAATAATAAGGAAGGAAATAACATAAGGGTGGATTACAGTCTACAATCTTCTATGTTTCAAACCAGCTCCAAAAAGTGTTGGGACCCCCTTGTTCTAGAGATTGATTGGAGCGGGGGGGGGGGGGGGGGGGGGGGGGGGGGGTGTTGGACTAACCAACCTAATTCTTTTAGTATGGTATAGGCAAGTAATATGTCATCTCCTACTGTAGTAGAAAAATCCTTTCAAGACAGTCCCTTTTGGTTAGATAATCTAAGAAAGAAAAAGTTTGATCCAGCAGCAAGCGTTTAATCTCCCTGCAGCGCCCCTAGAGACATAATAAAGAATTACATGATTTTTATTGAAATCGTGAGATGTTATTCTCGGAACTGTTGGATCCTCCAGTATGAAAGGGCGCACTTTGCAACTCTGGGTGAACTAAAACTTTAACCCTCCCCCCTATAGTTTGAGACCCTTCACAACTAGTAAATGTTATTGCATCGTGTTGGTCTGTCCAGTCCCATTAATAACTAATAGCTAATGTTTATTTCAGCCGACAGCTTTGGTGATTAAAGAATTCCTTACATTACTGGCTGTGTGTCACACGGTGGTCCCCGAAAAAGAGGATGAAAAAATTATCTATCAGGCCTCCTCCCCAGGTGAGTGACCCTTCTTATGGGGTGTTATTCTGCTTAAAGCCCCTATTACACGGGGCGACATGGAGGCTGACAGCGCTCATTTGCTCCTCGTTCCCCGTGAGCTGGTAAGTGCAGGGGAGGCCGTGGGAAGCTGCGGTGGGGCTGCCCGGGTGATCATTAGATTGTCCGGGCAACCCATAGAGCATAGCGGCGGTTTGCTGCCGCTGCTCCTATTCCTCGGAGCATTGGCAGCATATCGCTGCGATCACAGTCGTTTGTCTTTCAACATCGTTCATGACGGCTGATCGTTGCCTTCTATTACACGGCACAATTATCGTCTGTAACGGCCGATATCGGACGAAGACAGCCGACAATCGTTCTGTGTAATAGGGCCTTTAGCTAGTAAGTGACAATTGTCTTCCTTATCATGGAGAGCTGATTTGCATACATCTTTCCCATGGAGTCTTGCCTGAAGATAATTCTCCTACACCACTTATCTCTTCACTGAAAATCAGAAGCCCCAGAACCAATAAAAAATAACTCATGTGAATTTATTGTAAGGCATTAATATAATCATAATCTAATTGTGTTCTGCAGATGAAGGAGCACTAGTAAAAGGTGCAAAAAAGCTGGGCTATGTATTCACCGGCCGAACGCCAGACTCCGTCATTATAGATGCCGTGAGTGCAATTGTTATTAATTTAATTAAATTTTTTTATTCATGTGCATGCATATTTTCAGCCACAAAAAAGACATTGTGATCCATTACTTGATCCATTTTTTCACATTTTCTAAAGCTTCTTTTGTCTAGAGATGAGCGAGTCTCGAGGGCGCTCGTGTCCCTCTGAACTTAAGTTGATGACATTTGGTTACCAAATAACCAGTGGTTGAAGCAGTTGGATGCAGTCCTGAGGCTGCCTAAAAGATATAGATACAGCCATAGACCATAGGCTGTTTCCATGTTTTCCCTAGGGCTGCATCCAACTTCTTTAGCCACCAGTAATCAAATGCCGCATGCTCGGGTTCGGAGCGGCCCGAGCGCGCTCAAGATTCGCTCATCTCGTCTTTTCAGGTGTCCTTCTTTTTGTTGCAGCAATCATATTACACACTTAGCAAACCAGCTGTTTTTCTGGCCTAAAAACTGCCCACAAAAAATGTGAAAAAGACTGTAAAGTTATGGTTTTAAAATTTTACTGGATGTGAACTAGCATCTCATTTTTTCATTCAGTAGAACTCATTAACAAAAAAGAAAGACTTTTAGGGGGATTTTTTTGAGATGCAAAATAAACGTTTTACATCTCGAAAAACAACCAAGAGTTCTCATGCTGTGGATAAAATGAGGCAGATGTAAGGCCGCCGTTCATTCGCAAACTGCCCTGACTAGCAAGTCAGTGAAGTCAGTAAGTTTTCTAAATTTAGTGTAAATTGTCAGTGGCGGAGCAATTTTGCAGGAAACAGCAGTTTGCCAAACAGCCATTGACACTATGGGTGCGTTCACAAGTACAGGATCCGCAGCAGATTTGATGGCTCAGATATCAATGTAAATAACTAAATAACTGAACACAGCATCAAATCTGGGCCATCAAATCTTTTGTGGATCTGCTGCGGATCCTGTAGGTGTGAGCGCAGTCTTTAAATAGGAATACCGACATTTTGGTTTTGTTCTTTATATTTCTTAAAGTTACATAACTTTACAATATATTTTAATTAAGTAACAGCAGTGAGGGATGATATGGCCCCTCTGCCACCACCAATGGCTTTGTTGGAAACTGCAGGTTTGCTCAAGCCATGGTCCTGACTGCATACAGTGGTGAAATACTGAGCCTTCCCTTATGTCTATTCTAATGCATGTTAGCATTAGAATAAACAATACACTTGGGGAAGCTGTATGTGTCAATAGTACTGCAGCAGTGGCACATCCCTACTTCCTCTGCTAGAGGGTGCCTCAGCTGAAGTGCTGCTGACACAGGCAACTTCCCCAAGTCTATTGTCTATTCTAATGCTAACATGCATTAGAATAGACGTATGGGGAGGCTTAGGGCCCTATTACAGGGGACAATTACCCTGCAAAAAATCGTTATATCGTTCGAGTTTAAATGATAATCGTCCTTTGTAAGTGCAGGCAACGATCGAGGCAAAAATCGATTGTCTGACATTGATCGTTGATTTTAGATCTGACCCTAAAATCATCATCAATCGTTCGCTGTAATTCCGCATTTGTTCACTAATCGTTCAGTGCAATTGCACACTGTTCATTCTTTTGCTGGGATCATATGGAGTCAACGATCGTAGTCGTTAATCGTTAAAAAACGCTAATTCTTATAGGACCCTTAGTATCTGTATCTCTGTCAGGCCAGGGCTTGAGCAGCTGAGGGTCTGTTCCGCACCTTACTGCTGCCACTCAATGTAAAAATGTGAAAAAAAACAAAAAACAAAAACATACAATAACAATGTTAATAAAGAAATCAAGTGGGTCAGAAGGATACTAATTCTTAAGGAGAGGCATATCTGCATATCTGCATATCTGTTTTTTAAAGAAATAAAGTTTGCAGCTAAGTTTAGGTTGAAAACCACACCAACTTTGCATCTCACCCCCATTTTTCAGCAATATGAGAACCTTTCTGGAGTCTATGATGCATTGGAGCTGGGGTTGACCATAGATGTTAGGAGGAATAAAGCATGTAGAGCTATATTATTTCCTGTCCACTAGATGGCAGTGTTACCACAATGAAATCAATTGCCTAGGAGGAAAAAAAAACTTTTCCATTTTCTTTTCATAGATGGGGACCGAACAGAGCTTTGAACTTCTCAATGTCCTGGAATTCTCAAGGTAACTTTAGCCGTTGCTTATCATTCATGTAATTGCACATCTCACCCATGCAGCGTGTTTATCTTTTTGTTCCCGCTATCTGTTAGTTCAATCAATATTCCGCTCGGTAATGTATATTATTAAACCATTATTTGATCATCGAGAGGGGAGCTGTGTACTGGCTCTCCATACCCCTCTTACCGCAAGGAAAATATTTCCAGCAAATGAAAGAGAACACAGAGGATCTTTTACACATCTTATGTTCAAGCATAATAAACTTCAAGAGGGGAAATAATGAACCAATTATTAGTAAGTCCTAAGGTAAATGATTCTTTCTTATTCTGAAGTTCTGATGTATCAGAAACGTTCATTTATTCAGATGTGGTGGGATCCGATGTCCAAGGATGAAAGACCGAAAGGGATTAATCTAGTAATAGGGGGACAAAAGTAATAAGCTAACGCAAAGAAGAGATAGGTTTAAGCAGGAATTCCATATTCAATGGTGTTTGTTTGCCAGGAAATACACTCACCGGCCACTTTATTAGGTTCACCTGTCCAACTGCACGTTACCACTTAATTTCTAATCAGCCAATCACATGGCGGCAACTCAGTGCATTTAGGCATGTAGACATGGTCAAGACAATCTCCTGCAGTTCAAACCGAGCATCAGTATGGGGAAGAAAGGTGATTTGAGTGCCTTTGAACGTGGCATGGTTGTTGGTGCCAGAAGGGCTGGTCTGAGTATTTCAGAAACTGCTGATCTACTGGGATTTTCACGCACAACCATCTCTAGGGTTTACAGAGAATGGTCCGAAAAAGAAAAAACATCCAGTGAGCGGCAGTTTTGTGGGCGGAAATGCCTTGTTGATGCCAGAGGTCAGAGGAGAATGGGCAGACTGGTTCGAGCTGATAGAAAGGCAACAGTGACTCAAATAGCCAACCGTTACAACCAAGGTAGGCAGAAGAGCATCTCTGAACGCACAGTACGTCCAACTTTGAGGCAGATGGGCTACAGCAGCAGAAGACCACACCGGGTGCCACTCCTTTCAGCTAAGAACAGGAAACTGAGGCTACAATTTGCACAAGCTCATCGAAATTGGACAGTAGAAGATTGGAAAAACGTTGCCTGGTCTGATGAGTCTCGATTTCTGCTGCGACATTCGGATGGTAGGGTCAGAATTTGGCGTCAACAACATGAAAGCATGGATCCATCCTGCCTTGTATCAACGGTTCAGGCTGGTGGTGGTGGTGTCATGGTGTGGGGAATATTTTCTTGGCACTCTTTGGGCCCCTTGGTACCAATTGAGCATCGTTGCAACGCCACAGCCTACCTGAGTATTGTTGCTGACCATGTCCATCCCTTTATGACCACAATGTACCCAACATCTGATGGCTACTTTCAGCAGGATAATGCGCCATGTCATAAAGCTAGAATCATCTCAGACTGGTTTCTTGAACATGACAATGAGGTCACTGTACTCCAATGGCCTCCACAGTCACCAGATCTCAATCCAATAGAGCATCTTTGGGATGTGGTGGAACGGGAGATTCGCATCATGGAAGTACAGCCGACAAATCTGCGGCAACTGTGTGATGCCATCATGTCAATATGGACCAAAATCTCTGAGGAAAGCTTCCAGCACCTTGTTGTATCTATGCCACGAAAAATTGATGCAGTTCTGAAGGCAAAAGGGGGTCCAACCCGTTACTAGCATGGTGTACCTAATAAAGTGGCCAGGGAGTGTATGTTAATAGTTATCCCAAAATTAAAAGTTATCACATGATAGGGGATATCTAGCTGATGACTGCTGGGACCCCACTAATCGAGAAAACAAAGGTCCCACTTAGTGTCTATGGGTATTGAACCCACAGCCACCAGTGATGTTCAGAAGTCCCACAGAGAATAAATGTATGGACAATCCTTCTGTAAATAGGGGCCTGCACCACTGTAGGAAGTTCTTGATCCTGGGCTACACTAGGATGAGGTGTCTGGAGGATGGATCCAGCATAGTGTGTGCAAAAAAGACACAATCCTGATGTATTGGCACACGGTCGTGTCTGTTATCTCCTACCTGCTGCAGGTGGGTCTGTCCTGTGGTCATCTGTACGCGCTCCTGCTTTTACTTAATATGCTTGTCTTTTGGCAATGTTTCCTGTTCTCAGCCAGCCTTCTTGAGGATTGGGCTCCCTCTAGTGGCAGGCGTGCACCTGTTAACCTGTATTTATAGCTCAGCCCACAGGTTCTGTAACATTTCAGGTTGTTCACCTAAGGGTATATATAGCCACAACCTCCACACCTGTGACCGCAGAAGAAGAGCATCTAGTTCCAGGCTCCTGTACTTCTTCACTACCATCAGTCGGTGGTCACCGGGCACTTTCTCTGAGGGTAGCGACCTGGGAGTTTCCCGCAGAGAAGCCCATCCTGCCTTGCGTCGGCTCTGGTGAAAACTGGGGGCTCCTTAGACTCCTTGGATAAGTTTCATTAGCACTCCTAGATGATCCACCTCCTCGAGTCTGCTTCATCCATTACACCTGAAAAGACTTTAGGATATTGGTACACTGGTGAGGCCATGTGGTTAAAACTTACTTGCAGCAGAATTTGCTGGTAGCAGGGAGACTGAACTAGGCCTCAGGCCCCCTTCACATGTCTGTGAAATTTACATGATTTCTTATCAGGAAATCAGGGTAAATTTCTGGACCCATAGGGTACCCTTAAAGATTTTTCCTGAAAGGTGTCCATGCCGGAAAATATCTCTGTTATATCTCTGAAAATCTCAGAATTCCGGACAGCTCTGGATGCACATACAGAATCTGTCTGGAATTCCAGATGCATAGTATGGTAGCCTGCGCCAGCACCCGGATTAATGCTGCCGGCCCTTTAACTGTACAGTATGCGCTCCTAATCAAGCGCGCATATAATTTAATACGGCACTGTGATTGACCAGGCCAGGAGCTGAAAGTCAATCACTTTTGTGGCCGGAGGCACCATTACACCTCTGGCCAAAAGAGGCCCTCAACATTGCAGCACACCAGAAGACAGAGGTAGATGCCGGAGGAGGATACAATATGCTGATTGCAGCAGGTGAGTATGTTTTTTTTTTTTTTTTTTTTTTTAACTCCTCCAACTCTACGGCCAGGAACCACTGATGGTTTCCTGAAGCCTCCTGAAAGGCTTCCTCATCAGTGTTTTCTGCTCGTAAAAACAGCCACGGATGTGTGAAGGGGTCCTAAGCCCTTTTTTTTTTAATGCTTTAGAGTTTAGATTGGTAATTAGGTTGGTAATTAGAGTTTAGATTGGTGTACTATAGCACACTGCATAGATTAGTTGGACACTACACTTGTACGCTCTTTTGTTTGTATCGGGATATGCTTTTATGGTATTATGGATCACTTGACTAATACAGCCAGGGCCGGCGTCAGCACAAGGCTTACCTGGGCAAGTGCCAGGGCCCACAGCATCTCTAGGGGCCCAGAGAGGGAGAGAGGCCCGGTTTTCTGATGTTCAGCCCCCTCAATGTAGTGCAGGGTGAGAACTGAACATCAGAAGACAAAGGAGATGGAGCAGGACCTGCACAAAGAGAGAAAATGGATAAGGACCTGATCACATGACCTAAAGGTCCTCAATCTCACAGTGTGGAGAGCACCTGACAGAGAGGAAGAGGGAGAAGACTGAGCTGTAAGTGCCGTGTGTCGGTGTCAGTCAGTCAGTGTCAATAATGTATGTTTGTACATGTAAGTGGTGTCTCATGTTATTGTGCATAGTGTGTAAATGAGGGGCCCGCTGAGGCTCTGTCGCCCAAGAGCCCGCAAAAACCTTGAGCCGGCCCTGAATACAGCATACATTTATTCTGTATGGAGTACTTGTATTTTTGTTGGTGGGGGTTATAAGTGTTTCATTCTTTTCACATGGCCTATCAGGAGACAGACAATCGTAAATGCTAACACCTCTGGTCTCAACCAGGCAAACTAGTCCTTCTTCAGAACATTCTGATAACTTCTCATAGAAACTAATCTGAGGGAAGGTAATGTGACCATGGTCACTGAGCAGCATATGATGCATTCCTCGCCAGTCAGCAAGTACAGGAGCAGGAAATCCTGTCTAACAAGAGTTCTTAAAGAAATCACAAAGAGATGGATTCCTAGATTCAAATCCCTTCAAGGATGACCACTGCGTGAAGTTTCTATATCCCCCCCATGTTTGCACAGGTTTCCTCTAACATTCCAGAACATACTGATAGGTGAATTAGGATTTAGATTGGAGTGAGGACAAGCTCTGTACAGCGCTGTGGAACATGTTGGCTCTATATAAATAAAGGAATTACTAATGTTGAAGACAGGAATACAGCTTTAAAGCCATAGCCGTATGACATCACCTACAACCAGCAAATTACAGCAACATTACTCTATATATTCCATGCAAAGTCAAGAACTGGAATAAATTCTATTCTGCACCAAGTCCTCATTAATCCTGCGACCAGGCCAGGCTTCCCGGACCAGAAGACCTCATTTCCATCACCTTTAATGTCTTCTAGAAAAGCAACTAATGAGGAACCCACATCCAGGTCCTCCTGCCAAACAAAAGTCATGAGCCATACTCGTCCACCGAGCCAAATTGTGTGTTTGTAGAAAGAGCAGATCATCTTGTTACTCGCTGCCCCCATAGACCGTGCTGTTCACAGAGACGTACATGGTGAAATGTGAACTAATAACCTTCCAACCCATGGTCTATGTATATGTGTAATGACGTTATTAGCTAAAGTCCCCCTGACTGTCTGAAATATATATATATATATATATATATATTATAGTAAAATCCTGGGATTTACTCCAGTGGCGGAAACATTAAATTGTAACTTTCAATTACTCGTGATATATATGGGGGCTCGGTGGGGACGTGGATGATCTGAGGCAAAGTCAACTGTAATAGATTTGAGAAAACAAACCCCAAAATGGTCCTTTGTGTCCGTGAGGTCAGAGGTTAATAACTTGAGATTTAAGGTGGCTTCTGAGAGGCAGGTCCATGGGGTCTCAGTGGCAGATTGAGTGGAGTGGACAGCGCTTTGATCTTATGGAAGATGCGTTTAACTTTCTATCCCCTTTGTTTTATGTAAAGCTCTACAACTTTCTATTATACAGTCCTTTCTGAGAAAATTATACAAAAAATGTACAGGGTCTGAGCATTCAGACTTCCAGCGATCTCATTGTATAGCTGGGAAAAGCCCACAGCTGAGCACTTCTCTCCCCAGCTCCTTGCATGTGACAAGCTCTATACACTCATAATGGAGCTGATCTTGAGACCGCTCCCCCCCCCCCCCCAGCATTGCAGTACATGAGTGATGTCCTCCTGGAGGAGGACACTGCTACAGGTGTGTATGTTTCTTTTTTTTCTTTTTCCTTTACGGTCAGGAAGCACTGATGGTTTCCTGAAGCCTCGGCCACATAGGTGTAACGGGGGCCTGAGACATAAACACCCTGCGGGGTTGAAATGTAGCAGGTATATACTTGGATTTCTAATAAAGATGTATAGGTTTTCTGCACTTGTTTGAATGTTTCTGCTATATTTCAGAAAGTTTTTTTTTTTTTATAATGGCAGGGACACTATGAATCGTTGTTTAGTATTGCATTGTACTTATTTTGACAGAAATATAAATGTGTCCAGTAGGTGTTTAGCAAATGTTGCTCAGTTTTTCTTCTGCGACCTCCATGTTATCACATATAGATGTAGCCAACCCCTACGTCATTGGTGGTGCACTACTCTTTATAGTGGCCATGGAAAGTATGTACGATGCAGGTACTCTTTCCAGTCTGACACAGTGCTCTCTGCTGCCACCTCTGTCCATGTCAGGAACTGTCCAGCGCATCAGCAAATTGCCATAGAAAACCTCTCCGGCGGATCATTATATCTTATATGTGTTTAACCTGCTGATTATGTTTTTGTATTCTGATGTTTATCTTTCTTATGACTTTGTGCAGTCCAATGTTTGGGACTGTCTAGTTCATTTATTGTTCTCCTACCAAATAATCATATGGCCTATGTTAATAAAATTATTGTATTATGGATGACTATTTGGTATATAACAAAAAATATATATTGAAACAGAAAACCCCTCCTGCTCTGGACAGTTCCTGACATAAACAGAGGTGGCAGCAGAGAGCACTGTGTCAGACTGGAAAGAATAGATCACAAGACACAAGAATACACCACTTCCTGCAGGACATAAAGCAGCGGATAAGTACTAGAAGACTTAATATTTTGAAATAGGAGTAAATTACAATTCTGTATAACTTTCTGAAACCAGTGGATTTGAAAGATATTTTTTTTTCACCCTTTAACCTCCAAATTTATCACAAATCATCTTAGAAGATTGATCAGGAGAGTAGCTGGATATCAAGCCCACCATGAATGAGTTAGAGCTGCTTGGAAATAATTTCTATTCACTGACAGCAAGCAGTATACTGTAAATGTGCCATTAATATGACTACTAACTTATTACAATAAGAATATTGTTTGTTTCAGCAACAGGAAGAGAATGTCTGTGATAGTCCGGACACCGTCAGGACATCTTAGACTCTACTGTAAAGGAGCGGTGAGTATTTCTGGTTTGTAAGAGTACACTATGATTTTTCTTACTATAGGTAGTGTCACTTTAAGAAGCATCAGACTATCGGTGCTAATACCCCCATAGTGTGCCTCATAGATATAATAGTGTATCTTATTTTTGTCAGTGGTTGAAGTCTTCTCTGCATTTGTCCCCATGACGACATTTTCTGTTCCTGTAATTTAGCTGTATAAGTTCTATCATAGGACCGTGGGGCCTTATAATAATAAATTAAATCTCTATTTTAATTTCCTATCCTATACTAGGAAATGGAAAGCTGACATCTGATTGGTTGTTATGAGCCCCAACACTAATAAAGAGCTGCCAAAGTCCATGAACCAGAAGTGTTGTCATGGGAACACAGACACACAAACTGGGCAAGTAGTCTGTCTGTAGCATCAACTGGGGATCAGGGGGGAAAGAATTCTTTATCTAAATAAATGAATGGTTTTGAGGATCACAATTAATCCATAATCATAGTTACATTGGGAGGTTATAATGACAGATGGAAAATGGTTCAGCCTATGTTAGTGGTCACAAAGGATTTCATTGCCCTGTGAGATAACGTTGACTATATAATCACCCTTGTTTTATGCTCTCATCGAGGGGATACATTACCCCCTTAGCTCAAAGTAGCATTGGGGCTTCTGTATACAATGGAAATACATAACTGTACCTGTCACTCAGCAAATGGCACCAGTGCTCAATGGACCTCATAGACTAACATCACCTGTTTATAGTGGGTAATATGCAGCTGATAGCTATAATGTAAACTCATGGAAGATCCAGTCAGCTGGCGGAAAAGAGTCTGCTTGTTCATCAGCCGATCGCTGACCCCTTTTACACGAGTTATGAGGTGTAAGCATTTAAAAGGGTCCTGTAAAAGGGCCTTAAAGGGAATCTGTCTCTAGGTTTGTGCTGCCTTAAATGAGGGCAGAATAAACTAGTGACAGAAATGCTGAGCAGATCGGTGTATTACTTACATCATTCTGTTCAGCCGTTCTCCTAATGTGCAGGAGAATGGGCTTCTTGTCACACTACTCCCTCCATCCTCCAGCTGCTGTTTGACAGCTGTCTGCCTATACACAGTGTAGATAGACAATAACTGAAAGAAAGAAGTTGCATCCACCAAAACTTTCTTCACAATCTTTTATATCTTCATCTTAGAAAAATGGACATAGTGCGGACATATAGTGAGCAGAATCTAGACACGCACCGCTCCGTGTGTCTAGCGTCTGCTCACTATATGTCCGCACTATGTCAGTTTTTCTAAGATGAAGAAATAAAAGATTGTGAAGACAGCTTTGGTGAGTGCAACTTCTTTCTTTCCTTCAGTTATTGTGGCTTCATGCTGGACTGTGTATTTTGATTAGCACCGCTAAGCGTTGGTCCGGCAGCCGTCTGCCAGTGGATACGCTTTGTTCTATGCCTCGGTGTTGCCGCTATTTCCTTTCTTCTATATATTTGACAGTATTGCTAGACCACTGGCAATCAGCCACCAGTAAGCAGAGGTAGCTGGTGCTCATGAATATTGAGGATTACTGAGCACACGCACATAATTGAGAGGATTACTTATTGTCCATGTTATTCAGAAAGATATCTCTGGATAAGCTGCATAGAACAATGTAAGTGATACATCATTCTGTTTAGCTTCTCCGTCACTAGCTTATGCTACTCTTAAGGCCCTATTACACGAAACGATTATCGGCCGATATCAGCCGTTATGGGCGATAATTGTCTCATGCAATAGAAGACAATGATCAGCCTATATGAACGCGCCCCCCCACCGGCTTTTACCCGCTTGCTGCCTAGCAAAGTGATCGCTAAAGAACAGAAAATGTCAGCTTATTAGGCTTAGTGGCCAGAATGCAATCCGTAAGATTTCAGGATCGTTCTTTAATATTCTAGTGACATAGAATATGTAGAAAATTACTAAATTGCTAAAAAAAAAAATTATAATCTAATATACGGAAATGTAAGGGTCTGAATGAACGTTTCAATCATTTTTTTTTGTGTACTTATGTCTCCTGCAATTTTCCTAACTAATAAAATTCTCTGAGGTGATTAATTCCATGGTGAGTAAATGGGGTTGTTCTGGAGAGTGTTATAATGTAAAATTAACACAACATCAAATCACATATTAAAAATAATGGAGGCTCCGGGGAAGGTTTGTAAACGTGTTTCCCAGAAATGAGACCACATAATCCAACCTGCCCATTCCATCCCGATTGTACGACACCACAAAGCATTGCATTACACTTACTCAGTGCACCGCCGCAGAGGTTTCCTTTATGTGATTTATTACATGATTGGTTTAAGCGCTTTCTCAGAGCCGCCTCTGGTTACAGAAATCATCATCCATGTTAATTTGGGAATAAAAAAAAATATATATTGATTTTGGAAAGGTTGAGGAGAATGTTCCTATGGGAGACTGAGCTTCTAATTGGGGTCTCATGTCCAGAAGTGGTTTCCATCGTGTAATTTCAGAAGGATTGTTCAGTATTAGTCACGCAGCGTAATAAAGGAATATGGAGGTAAATGATCCTTACACTTGTGGTGTCTTCACATCTGCATTTGGCCCAGCCAGGGGATCTGGCCAAGTTTTCTGCAAGACTAGAGCAGTATGCAACCCTATTCACACCATCGAAATGATGGAAACCCAATGGACCCCATTATACACCCGCTGAATGTTTTACGCATCATTTCTATATATTCTTAGTAAATAGAACATATATAATATTATTTCTCTGGTTTATACACTCCATTTTTATACTAGGGATTTCTATGCAAATTGTACTGTATTTCATTACATGCCCTCCAAGTGTCAACTTCCATAGACAGCCCATTGATTTCACTGGCCATCTTGTAATGCACAGCTGACGTTCAGCTGAATGTTTGGTGTTCTAGCAGTAGGGTCTTAAAGGCTTATTCCCACATTCTGTGGGAAGGTGCAAAGTACGAAGTTCCTGGGTTCATGTATAAAATTAATGCCGGGAGCTCTGACACTGTTAAATGTTTGCGCTGGTCCAGACTGTAGCGCAAACACTTAAACAGTTTCTGAGCTCCCGGCATCATAATGGTACATGAGCTCCAAACTCTGTTCTGTAGCACATTGTCCGTGTTTACAGACTGAGCACAGAACATGGGAACACATTTAGGGTGGCAGCCAAGTAAGGCCGATAGTTGTTTAGTGTAATAGGGTCATAACTAAATCAATGACCGATCCATTAGATTCGGCTTTGGCGATCGCTAGCCCTTTGGCCCGTTCACACTACGGAATCAGCCCCAAAATTCCACCCCTGCCTGCGGACTCACCGCCGAATCCCGCTTGCCATCAATTGACATGTCAATCCTCTGAGCAGAGAGATGCAGAGGTTCACTAGGCCACCCACTGAAAGAGATAGCAGACGGAATTTGGTGCGGAGTCTGTGTGTGGGGGTTCCAAGCTGAATTTCTGCGCTGATTTCCTAGTGTGAACGGGCTCTACCTTTAGATTCACTGAACTCTACAAGACACTGATAGCCGTACAGTAAATGTAATGGCATACAGTATGACCTGGATATATATATAGAGTGGTACCTTGGCTTAAGAGCAACTTAGATTAAGAGCATTTTGGTTTAAGAGCTCACACTTTTTCAAAATTGTGACTTGGTTTAAGAGCATTTCTTTGGTTTAAGAGCTCCCTGTACTGGGTGGGAGAAGGGAGTGAAGGAGGGGTATATTCTGTATAGCGAGGTCTACAGCACTGTCTACAGCACTGTACTCTGACCCACGAAGTCTCCCTCACCTTCCAAATCATAGCAGATCCACTTCAGGCTGGGGCTTACATCAGTGGACAAAACTGTGGAGGTAATCTCTCCATAGCTGTAACCCCTCTCTCCCCAGACAGAGAGCGCTGCTATACTGTGCCCACATCTGTCCTGCTCATTCCTTCATGCTCCCTGCAGTCTCTGTTAGTCCTGATTGGTCCATGCTGAACACACACCCCTTCCCCATTGCTGTCATGTGACCACACAGACCTCTGGCAGCAGCCCCGCTTCTCTATTCTAGCCTGTTGTACTACACTACTGCATTATGGGGATCTGCAGCTCCATCCTTTATCTACAAACTGCTGCTGTGTTATCAGGTTCATGCACTTACTATACATTATACTTCACATGCTGATTGCTATACTGTACAGTAACTTATAATATCACATAATCAGCTGTTTATGATTGTTTTTCATCTGTTTTACATGTTATTCAGAATATAAAATCATTAGTTTTGGGGTGTGGAACCAATTGTCTGATTTACATAATTTCTTATGGGAACTTTTGCTTTGGTTCAAGAGTGGATTTGGATTACAAGCACAGTCCTGGAATGAAGTATGCTTGTAATCCAAGGCACCACTGTATGTATGTATGTGTGTGTGTGTGTATATATATATATATATATATATATATATATATTGTATAGAATGGTATAACTTTTCAGTCTACAATAAATAACTTTATTTGTTCTGAAATCAGAGTTATTAATCCCTGAAATAAATAAGACATGACATTAGCTCCTATTTCCATAAAGCCTCCTTTCATTATTATAGGGATGATTTAGTGCATATGCTATGGAGATCCTCAGAAGCATGTAGCAGAACAAGGTCTTGGCGTATAATGACTAATTTAGATGAATTGTTGGCTGGAGAGGGTTTTTCGCCTATAATAGATAAGGATGTGCATAATTTATTCCACTTAGAAATCCCCTCTTTTCTGAGATCACATAGCAATGATAACACTTCTTTATGGCTAACCACCCCTGCATATGATTATTATATGTGATTTATACATAGGATTTATCCCCGGTGTCATAATGACTTATAAGTCCTGTAGGCCTGACACAATCCAGAGGCAACATACCAGACGAGCCCTTTTGTCTCCAAGATGAAGATAAGCATTGCGTTTCCATTAGGCACATTACGCATTCGTATATATCAAACTTATCAAGACACTTTTCCCAAGCCTAGCCTTTTATATTGTAATACATCAGCTTGTGACATCCAGTGCATGGACATTCCACAATAGCCTTTTATTATGGAGTCAGATACTTTATGATAATTGTATAGGATGAATTAAGCTGAAAAGATACTTAAAGCTTCTTGAAAGCATGCTAAATAAGATGTGACCATCTATGGTTAGATATACTATATCACTATAGAGCCGTAAGGATATCATGGTCTAGACAAGGAATGAATCAAGATGTGTATCTTCTACCTCTGACGCCTACTACCACTCCATTACATGGCGGGTGTAAGACCTGCGTCCCCTCACTATTGGTTAATGGGGTTATCCAAGGATAACAACTTTTCAGCGACCCACAGGATAGGGGATATGTAGAGATGAGCAAACTTCAATTTTGTTCAGTTCATCCGAACCTAAACTCTCGGCATTTGATTACTGGTGGCTAAAGAAGTTGGATGCTGCCCTAGAAAGCATCCTGGAAAACATGGATACATCCATAGGCTATATCCATGTTTTCCAGGACTCCCAAAGGCATCCAGCTTCTTCAGCCACCAGTAATCAAATGCCAAGAATTCAGGTTCACATAAACCCGAACATACTTGAAGTTCGCTCTTCTCTAGTGATAAGTAACTGACCCCCCAAGTGAATAGAGTGGCAGTCCAGTATGCATGCTGCCATTCCACTTATTTACTCTAGGAGTGCTACAGATAGCCATTAGTTGCATATCACTATTAGTTCCATAGAAAGTGTGAATGAGGCTGCCACTTCCAGTGGCTATAAGCAAATCAGAAGGAGTCAGGGGCTCTGGGACTGGAGGAGTGGAATATGCATCTTTCAGACATTTAAAGCATCCTTTTTATGTTAAATATTTTTTCAAAGATTTTTTTGTAAGCTGAGACTTCCTGTTGTGTACAGATCATTTCCCTGCAGTGCCCTTCTTATCATCACATACAGGAGTAGAATGACAGGTGACACCAGTATATAGATAACAGAAGTACCCACAATAGTTGCTGAGCACACCTAGAAGCCCAAGCAAGATGGCAGCCGAAATAAAATTTAAAGCGACTCTGTACCCACATTCTGCCCCCCCCCCCCATTGCTTGTATCGTCGGATAGCTGCTTTTTATTTAAGATCTGTCCTGGCGTCCTTTTGGCAGGTGATACAGTTATTGTCCTAAAGAACAACTTTTAAATTTGCAGCCCTGTGTCAAATTGGCGTGGCTTAGAGTGTCTGTGCCTAAGGTTCATACAAGTGATGATTAGGACAAGTGCTGCCCAGGGGTGTTCCTAATGGTGAAGAGGGTGGGGAGGAGGGACAGAGAGGCGGTGCGAGCCTTAAAAGTTGTTTTTTAGGACAATAACTGTATCACCTGCCAAACAGACCCCAGGACAGATTTAGGATTAAAAGCAGCTATCCGAGTCACTTTAGTAAAATAAAAATTAAATCAGAAAATAGAAACAGATTAGAAAAAAGAGAATATTTTAGTACCTGGCTCTGATCAGTAAAAAAAAAAAAAAATAATAATAATCTAGGCGATACATTTTGTAGAAACAGGGCTCCTGACCAGAAATCTACACCTGCTATAGATTTCTGACATTATTTGTGTGCGTAAATCTGGCACCGTAGGGGGCCACACTTCCTACCTGCTCACCACCACCACCAGCCCATCAGGCGAGCAGAGGATACGGCTGTCGTAAGCCAGGGAAAAGGAACTATAATCTTGCAGCATGGATCACCCATAGAAGTCTATGGATCCATCTGTAATTTTTGCGAATCCATAATTTTTTTTGTCAGATGAGAGATCTATAACATACTCAAAAAATACGGATCAACATTATTTAACTATCACCTTCCCATTTTTTTGTGGATCCTCAAAGAAAATACGAATTATGGATGCACTGTAGAGAAATTTTTTGTGGATTTCAGACGACGATTGCAGACATGATACGTGGTCCTTAAAGTGACTATACCACCAGGCCCAGGCTGAAGCACTGGAGGCGGGCTGACCCACTCTTAATGGGAAGAAACTCTAGCCCCTCCATGACGTTACTCTATTAGAATCAATAGAACCCTATCATAGAGGGGCTAGGATTTCCTCCCACTAAGGGTGGGTCGGCCGCCTCCAGTGCTTCAGCCTGGGCCTGGTGGTACAGTCACTTTAAAAACTACCGAGCATGTAAATGAGGCCTAAGGTTCTCTGTGAGCCCATAAGTAATGGATATATAGAATATGGGATGAAAATAAGGTCCTGATGACCTTCTGTTACTCTCGTGGGCCAGCGTCTGCATCTGTATTTACAGGCCACTTAAAGCTGAAATAATTTTCAATTTTTTTTTCATTTTTTCATAAGGATAACGTTATATTTGAGAGGCTGTCAAGAGAATCCCAGTTCATGGAGCAGACATTAAACCATCTTGAACAATTTGCTTCTGAAGGTAAATCACATGATTGCTATTGTTCATGCCTCTTACTGTTGTACAATGTGATTTCATGACTGATGGCATATTGCTTAACCTGATTATCCCTGAGGATTGTAGGTGTAATATCCTGATGATAGTAATGTCATTGTACTGTGATGGTTGACTCACCAACCCAAGAAGGAGAACAGCAAGACACAGACGGTGGGAGGTGATTGACATGTGAGGGGATTTTGTCGTTTTCTGGTCCTTTCACTATAAACGTTGCTTCTGCTGACAGGAAAGGAGCGAGGAAGGTTGAGGAACACAACCATTGTACACGTCTACGCCATTCATATGTATAGTTATGAGAAGAAGCCAGAAATACCATCAAAACAATACCTGTACAAATATAGGAAAAAATGTTCTAGACAGAGACAATGAGAGATGCAGCAACAGCTCAAGTCATTGTGCAAGTGTCATGTCAGATTCTAAGCTTTATAAGTACAGCTTGTGGCTAGACAGGATGTGGGCTCTGATACTATATACCTACTGTCCCCATCACACCAGTGTTAGCTCTATTTTCCCCGGCATCAATTGTGTTTAATTGGCCAGAATATTGTACCCAAGAATAGAAAGGTTGATGGAAATGGCATCCATCAACTAGATCATAGCAGATCATAATGCATCATGGAAGCGTGAAAATGATGATGCCATAGTGAGCACAGCCTAACTTGGGATTGCTATAGAATGGTAAGGGTGAGCTAGATATTTACTAGATACGGACCCTTATTTAAAGCAACTCTGTACCCACAATCTGTCACCCGCAAACCCCTTGTACCTTCGGATAGCTGCTTTTAATCCAAGATCTGTCCTGGGGTCCGTTCGGCAGGTGATGCAGTTATTGTCCTAAAAAACAACTTTTAAACTTGCAGCCCTGTGCCAAACGGCCGTGGCTTGGAGTATCTGTGCCCTAACCTTGCACCACCCCTCCGTCCCTCCTCCCCACCCTCCTCATCATTAGGAATGCCACTGGCAGGATTTTTCCTATTCCTCTGCAGTGAAAACTACACAGGTGCCTTAACAATGCAGCCCATGTTGCCGTGCTCACACAGCTGATGAATAGGAGAAATCCTGCCTGGGGCATTCCTAATAATGAAGAGGGTGGGGAGGAGGGACAGAGAGGGTGTGTCAGACTAATGCGCACACACACTCTAGGCCAAACAGACCCCAGGACAGATCTTGGATTAAAAGCAGCTATCTGAAGGTACAAGCGGTTTGGGGGGGTGGGGGTTGGTGAGATTGTGGGTACAGAGTCACTTTAACAGTAAGTCAATGCTTGTAAACAGCAGGTGGTCTGTGGATATACATAGAAATCACATTGGTTGGTGAAGTTCCTAATACTTTGTTTATATAACAGAGCTGTGTGTGTGACTCTATGTAGCAGAGCTGTGTGTGTATGTCTCTATGTAGCAGAGCTGTGTGTGTATGTCTCTCTGAATGTAGCAGAGCTGTGTGTGTATGTCTCTCTCTATGTAACAGAGCTGTGTGTGTATATCTCTATGTAGCAGAGATTTTTTTATGGTGATGTAGCAGATGTATTTGTGTGTCTGTGGGTATTTTTATGTAGCAGAGCCGTGTGTGTCTCTATATGTAGTAGAGTTGCTTGTGTAGGATGATGTTGCATAGGTCTCTGTATATTAATTTAGCAGTACTTTGTCTGTGGGTATGTTTAGCTCTGTGTGTGTGTGGGTTGATATAGCAGAGCTGGGTGTGTATTGCACAAGCTGCAGATCTGTGTATGTATGGGTATAAGTTAATGTAATGGAGTGTGTTAAAGTGGACCTGTCATTTCAAGAAACTTTGACTTCTTCACTGCATTCATTCCTCTACTGCCTTAGACCACTAGGGAAATGAAATAGCATGAATTTTTTTTCCTGTTTTCAGTTGTCTTAACCGTCTTATCGTCAAATATAAGCAAAAAATATAGTAATATATCATATAACAGTTATTAGTTGGGTACACATCAGAGGTGGTCATATTATGCTACCCAGTGGATGTGTGGTTGTTAAATAATTATGATAATAATATTTAATTGTATAGCGCCAACAGATTCCGCATTTACCGCATAAACAGATTCCATATATTGGATAGAGTACACGGGAGCCAACACATTTCAGGCTTTTCACTATATTGTAACTAAAGTACACAAGATTTTTTAGACTGTTAGACTATGTTCACACAGTGTATTCTTTTTTAGACAAGAACAGCCATTGTTGTCGATTACAGTATAACGACTGTTGTCCTTGTCAGAAAAGAATACACTCTGTAGAATCCTATGGGGAACAGCACTGTATTGCACAACGGCCGCTGTTCCCGCACGGGCATGAAAATAATTGACTTTTGTCAATTATTTCCTGCTGGCAGCCTGTGAACAACGGCCGTTGGTCACAGTCTGTTCACATAATGTATGGCTGTTCTCACGGCCGTAAATTGTATTACGGTCAACACCCAAATGTGCCCGCATTCCAGTTAGAATAAAGTGACGTTTATCTGGCCGATACTGTAGTATCTGCCGGGTGAACATGTAAGACAGTGGCCGTTGTTTGACACGGATGTGTCAAACAACTGCTGTTGTTCTTATGAACATAGCCTTAATAAATACCCCCTAAGGCTATGTCCGGAGCCGCTTGCTTCATTGTGTGAACTGACAGGGTTTCCTACGGCCGCAATTCATTGAATTGCGGCCGCAGAAAACTGACATGTCACATATTTGCGGCGCCGCACGGGATCCTGTCCGGAGCATGTACGATGTGTATACGCTCCGGCCGGTATCTCATAGAAGCAGAGGCAGTGTTCCACAACGGGAAAAGTACGTCCGTTGTTGCCGAAAGCAACAACGGCCGTACTTTTATGTAGTGTGAACATAGCCTAATACTAAATAGGACACCCAGTACACATACACCTCCAAAATCATTGGCTTCATCGTTAAAATTGCTGTTAGCTTTTAATCCTATAAACTCCACAACGTTATAAATCTGTGAAGAATGCCAGGCTTAGTGATGGAATACATTATACAGAGAGGAAAATCTTTCCACGTCACCACTTGTTACACTTTATTCAGACACTGCCGTCCATATATAATAAAGACACTGTATCTCTTTTATTGCCCATGTGTCATCATCCTACAACGACACGTGTAGAACAGAAAGTTTTCAACACAACTTACAATTTTCCATGCGTCCTCATCCAAATAAGAGAGAAAATATTTTCTTCTTTAAATAACAAGGAGCAAATATTTGGCCATAAAAACTTTCATCTCTTCATTTACTCAAGTAAAATCTTATTTTTCTCCAATTTATTTAATGCTGTAAATCACATTAAAGGGCAAGTTCACCTTCACTCACTTTCAGACAATGGCTATAAAATCCTGAAAACATAATCAGTCACTATAGGTGATGCTTACCCTCAGTTTATTGTCCTCATTGCTTGTTACTTGGCTGCTTTTATAGTTTGGCTCCATTAGGACAAAGCTTAAGCTTTGCACAGTGGCCATGAGCAGTCTAAGGTAGTCTCTCATTGGCTTCTGCTGCAGCTCGGCCTCTTCAGATAGGCTGCTGTGTAAAACACTAGACCATCTCTAGCTGAGCAAGAAGTCAATGCACTGTTCAATAAGATCAGTTAGACCAAAGTCAGATGTATATTGTGCAAAAGGTGACATATTAAAGGGGTTGTCCAGCGAGCAGAAGATGGCTAAAGCCTTCTGCTTGCCAGCACTGAAACTTTTTCTCCCCACCTACCTTTTTAGATGTGGGGAAGCTGGTGGGGCTAAGTGCAGGCATCACGTGCGGGCAAAACACCATAAGAGATACTGTACAGCTATTTGAATTTGCATGCAGGTGTAGTTTTCTTCTCATGCAGTGGAGTATTTAAAGGGGTAGTTCTGTAAAAAAAAAAACTTTCAAATCAGCTGGTGCCAGAAAACGCCAATGATTTGTAATTTACTTATATTTAAAAAAAATCTCATGTCTTCTTGTACTTATCAGCTGCTGTATGTCCTGCAGGAAGTGGTGTATTCTTTCCAGTCGAAAGCAGTAGCAAATGCCCATACAAAACCTCTACTGCTGGTCCAAACTGGAAAGAATACACTACTTTCTGCAGGACATACAGCAGCTGATAAGTACTGGAAGACTGTTGATTTTTTTTATTAGCAGTAAATTGCAAATTTATATAACTTTCTATCACCAGTTGATTTTATTTTTTATTTTTTTTATTTTTTTGCTGAACTACCCCTTTAAAGAATTAGGGTATGTTCACATAACGTTTTTTTAAACCGACTATACAGCCGTATTTTGATATGAAAGTAAATAATGATCATGTTCATTATTGATGGCCTAAATGATCAAAATATGGCTGTATTTTTGCATCAAAAATGTTGTGTGAACATACCCCAAGGCTATGTTCTCACACAGTATTTTGCAACCAAAACTGGTAGTAGATTGAAACCTCAGAAAGGCTGTGTTCACACACTGCTGAAATTTAGTGGATGGCTGCCATTTAATGACAAATAATTGCTGTTATTTTAACACAACGGCCAATGTCTTGAAACGACTGCTGTTATTTGTCATTAAATGGCGGCCGTCCATCTGTACTTTTTTGATTTTTTGTCCAGAATAAAAAGGAGAGAAAAGGTTGGCAACCCCGATTTTTGAAGGTTCATGCATTCTCTAATCTATCCAGAAATAACATTTTCGAGTGTAAACCTGAACCTCCACGCTAAAGCCAAATCGTAAAAAATTAGAAAGTGTTTTATAGCGTTACATAGTTTTTAGTTTTTTTTCTATGCCTTTTACCTTACAGTTGTCCAAACCTAACAAAAGCCTTCTAACCAGACAAGTAAAATTTGTTGGGAGAGATAAGGACTACTATATCTTAAAAGGAATGATCATTTCTTGGATGAAAGTGCTTTGTACAGGAATGATTTAAAGGTTTTATCAGAGGCGGACACGTCTAAGTGTATTTACATCGTGTTGGGTTTGATAAGTGGCTTTTATAATGGAGCTATGTCTCACCACCATGGCTTTTTATATACTCCGCGATAGTGCTGGTCTGGCTGAAGCTAAATAAAACGCCAGCTTTATAATCTCAAATATACAGGGACAGTACATATATATCAAGGATGTTCAAAGTCAGAGGAATGGTTTATAAGTGCACTTACTGTACAATGCAGCAGATCCCAGGACAGGTAGCCAATGAACATAGAATTTTGCAATGTTTTCTATTGATGTCTATATGAAAGTTGTTATTGTCTGTCTACTCAAAAAGAAAGCGTAAAGTGGATTTGTCAGCAGTTTTAAACAAAGACATCACATAGTGCATGTATGGACTCTCTTCCCTGAACTCTCTATGGGCCTGTCAGCAGTTTTGGTAGGCCCATAGAGAAGTTGGGGAGGAGAAGCCTATACATACAGTATGTGATGTCTTGGTTATGCATCTTTCATGAAAGAGAAAAATATTGTGGAAGGTCTTAACCAGTGCCCAAGTGCCCAAGAGGTGGGATCTACTACTTTGGTGCCCAGAGGTATCCATATTGAGAGAGTCCAAGCCCCTCCACTGCCAGCCTGTCATTGTTTTTTATATCTCCAAACCGCTGACGGTTCCCCTTTGAAGAGTTTTTCTGAAACATAAATAGCGGACTCCCAGCACTTATATAGGCAGAACTCGGTAGCAGTGGTACCAATATCCCAGCTTGGAGCAGCCATTATCTCTGAGGTCTCTTCAATCAGCAGTCAGTCTTTTCAATCTGTTGTAGTATATAGTTGGCTTGTCCTGAAAAAAAAAAAAACCTTTAAACTGACTATTGGAATGACCATACTTTATAATTGCAGAAATACATTTTCACTAATATTGGCCTGCTATGGTGACACCTGGTTGAGGAACATCTGCATTTCACCAGCTGGGACCCTACAATTGGCACAAAGTCAGAGGTGCCAGAAGTCTATACACTTTCCTATGACTGTGCCCTATTACCAGCTTTTCAGCCCAAGGCTAAACTGGCACTGAGCGGAGAGCAGGGAGCGGGCAAATAGGGTTGGCACTTGGTAGATCTAAGTCTGCTTGCTTCTCTGCCTCTTGCTACCTTAATAATCAAATCTTTTTGGCAAATACATTAAAATGTTGCATACTAGTTGTTAATGTCTGTCTGTCTATCTATCTATCTATCTATCTATCTATCTATCTATCCATCCATTGTCTGTCTGTCTATCTATCTCCTATCTATCTATCTATCTATCTCCTATCTATATATCTATCTATCTATCTATCTATCTATCTATCTATCTATCTATCTCCTATCTGTCTATCTATCTATCTATCTATCTATCTATCTATCTATCTATCTATTATCTATCTATCTATCTATTATCTGTCTATCTATCTATCTATCTATCTATCTATCTATCTATCTCCTATCTATCTATCTATCTATCTATCTATCTATCTATCTATCTATCTCCTATCTGTCTGTCTATCTATCTATCTATCTATCTGTCTTTAACAACTATATGTGTTCTATATTAAGGCTTGAGGACGTTGTGCATTGCATATACAGACCTTGATGAATCGGAGTACAAGGAATGGCTAAAGGTCCAAAATGAAGCCAGCGTGGTTCTGAAGGACCGAGCACAGAAACTGGAGGAGTGTTATGAGCTTATAGAAAAGGTGAGCATTGTATAGTCAGATGACCTTTGGCTTTTGAGCTGTTTCTGTACTACAACTCCCATGATCCTCGGCTAGTATGTGGCAGAGGTTGGGTCCCCCCCCCCCCCCCCCCCCGCTGTTGTGCTCTCCTGAGCACATTATTACCAATGACACCTTCATTCTGGAAAGCTTCACAATATTGTCTGTATTCTAAACATTGTTTTGCTTCCTTGAAATCCTTGCACTCCAGGCTACAAGACCCCTTCGATCTTTGAGATATTTTCTTACAGCGACTGTCGGCACAAAGAGGGAACAGGGCCACATGGGAAAAACATATAGCAAGCCATGACATCACCGTGAACTTGATATTAGGGCTCAGCGTGACACCGTAACCCTTTATTACTCTGTCGCAATTATTGCAAAAAGAAAAACATAAAATATCTCCTCTATGGTGCGCTCCCTGAAGCCCGGGGCTTAGCGGAGAAGACCTTGAGGCTTTGCGGAAAATATGAAACCAATTAATATCCTGTGTGAAGATCCCTCGGAATAGTTATGGATAGCTGACAGTCAGAAGGGCAGAGCTAAGGTGAAATTGAGGGGATTACGGGCGGAAAGGAGGGCTCCTAGCCGCAGTTATTAATACTGCAATTAAAGCTAAATTGGTAACAGGACTGTGAGAATGTAGCTGCATCCTGTAATAAGAAGACGCTTGTATTACACTGCAATACCTTACCTGGAAGATAGCGGCAGCCGGTTCCTGATTCTCTAGAGTATGTTGGGCTGCAACCTGTGTTAAAAGGCTACCGTGAGGATAGATAAACAATATCAGATTGGGTGGTACACCTGCACCCCTGCTGATCAGCCTTTCACCCGAGTCGTGGCTCTGGCATATACAAAGGCGCAGAGCCAAGAGCAGACAGCTCCGTACCTTGTGTAGTGGCCATGCTGAGTTACTGCACCACAGCTCTCATTCACTTCACTGGCAATTCAGCTTCAGTAACTCAGCATGACGGCTAAACATTGTAGGGAGTGGTCTGCTTTTGGCACCTTAAAGGGGTCTAGGATTACAAACACAAAGCTGCTGTCTTCCAGAAAAGCCGCCACATTTGTACTCATGCAGCCAATGGAGTTGTAATAGCACACCACACAACCTGAGAACAGAGGTGATGCTGTTTTAGGCTATGTTCACGCAACCTAAGTTTTCTATTAATCAGGGTGATTGTTGCCAATTTGCACTGCAGTCAATGGAATCCCGGATGGAGTGTATACACATAGTATACACTCCAGCTGGGATTGCAAGCGGGCGCAGGAAAAACTGACCTGTACGTTTTTTGCAGCCGCTATTGATTGAATAGTGGCCGCACAACACTGACAGTTCACACAATGGAAAGTGCAGCTCTGGCCAGACTTTACATTGTCGTCTATAGTCATTTGTTATGCAGGCACACCCGAATGCGCCCGCATCCCAATTCAACAGAAATGAAGTTCATTCGGTCTGTACTACAGTTCCGTCTGGGATGATCTTTACTGACACTGGCCGTTCTGTGACACGGCTGGGTCACAGAACGGCAGGTGTTTTACAGTGTGTGAACCCGGCCTTAGGCTTGTTCAATATAGTCTCTAAACAACGCCTGTTGTTCTCCATAGACTTTAATGTAGTTCATTATTTTAAGGCATGAACGGCCGCTGTTAACGGACGTTTTTGTAAAAAAAAAAAAAAATACACTGTGTGAACATGGCCTTCAGCTGCTTTCTTCCAGAAATGACAAAACACCTGTCCTTCAGTTGTGTGGGGCATTACAACTCAGCTCATTGACTCCATCAGTAGAGCGGACCTGCAATGCCACATACTAACTGAGGTCACCAGTGGCGCTATTTCTAGAAGAAAGCAGATCCCCATCAGAGATGAGATACCACCTAGTTCTATCATTGTTTTTAAAAGCACAGCAAAAATCTGGACTCTTACCCTTAAAGGGTTATTCTCATCTGAAAACTTGGTGGCATACCACTGTTCCTGAGACAGAAGTGGCTTTGAATTGGTATTTAAAGGGGTATTCTGAATTAAAATTACCAATCTCCTGCCACAGGAAAGGAGATAAGTGTCAGATCACTGGGGGTCTAACTATTGGGACCCCCTGCAATTTCCACTACGGCTTCCTGGGTCTTTGTTACGAATGGAGCAGCAAGTTACACTGACTCTCCACTCAATTTCTATGGATCTTCTAAAAATCGCTTAAAGCGTAAATGTCATTTCAGGGCCATTTTTCTGAAAACATTAAATATCAACAGTACAAGCGATTTTAAGAAACTCTGTAATAGGTTTTATGTACTAAAAGAGTTTCCTTCTGTAGTGAAAAAGCAATCTCCCAGCCTCCCCCCTCACATCAGATAAAGCAGGATTTCTGTCTCCATTATGTGGCTATGGAGAGGGGAGGGGCTGTTAGGAGTGACTGAGCACGGAGCAGTCCTGAACAGCACAACACCCTGCAATCTTCTCTTAGTAAGTTCATAGATAAGCACTGACCTTTCTGACACCTGAATTTAGCGTCTTAGGTGCCCAGAGAGTCTACAAACAGCTGACCTTCATGTCACCTCTTCCTGCTCCCTCATCTCCCTCAGCCCCTCCCCCCTTCATAGGCTTACAATGGAGAGAGCAGAGCCCGTCTTCACTGGCTTCTCTGTAATGAAGACGTGTTTGCCTGATAATGCACAGATAAGAAGTCAGGGGGGGAGGCTGGGAGATTGCTTCTTGAGTACAGAAGGAGGCTTTTTTGGCTGATGAAACCTATTACAGAGTTTCTTAAAATCGCTTATACTACTGATTTCTGCAATAAAAAAAAACATGACAGTTACGCTTTAATGCAAAAGTCAGCTACCTTGTGCAGCTCCCATAGAGAATGAATGGAGTGATATTATGAACCGTAACAAAGAGATCTCAGGGGGTCCCAACGGTTAGACCCTCCACAATGTGACACTTATTGCCTATACTTTATCAGTTTCTTTGCATTTTATCAACTTTCCTCAGACTGGAGCATAACATAATGAATTTTTTTCTTTTTTTCTTTAGAATTTGATGCTTCTTGGGGCTACAGCGATAGAGGATCAGCTGCAGGGTGGAGTTCCAGAAACAATATCCACATTGATGAAAGCAGAAATAAAAATATGGGTTCTGACTGGAGATAAACAAGAAACTGCCATCAATATAGGTATTAACTGCTGCTTATATATTATCAAGATAAAAGACCTGAAAAAAAAGCAAAAACAGTGAACCTGTCACACTGATAAAACAACACACATCATGTTGTAAAGCAGGAATAGCTTGGTAGGATTATGAATAGTTTTGTGGGAAAATATCCAGTATAAAATAATTTATCAATCTACATCCCTCCTCATTCTGGGCTTAGGAGTCCAGTGGGTGGTCCCAATCAGTGATTGACAGTTATCTTTGTATGTAAACTCGCACAGGGAGGATGTCACTGATTTATACTTTATTAATATGTATGTCTGCTCATGAAATGAAAATAATGGAGTTTTCTTGAACTCTGTATAGTGCCAATCCTCTGTAATTCCTTCAGGAAATATACAATTGTATATACAGCTTGGTGTTACCAGCTGGAGGTGTGTCCCTGTGTTCTCTAGACCATGTAGAGACACACCCCTTTGACTGAGAGACTGGTTATACCCAGTTGTCAGTTTATACATGAATCTCTAGCAGGAACTAAAAAAATATATATAAAAAGAACAACACAGTTCTAAGAAGATTGACAAGAATAGTTTTTCTATGGGTATTACAACTGTTTAATAAAAATATATAGGAATGATGACAGGTCCTATTTAGCTTAATTATATCCATGGGACCCTTGTACCTGCTCCAAAACCGCTGCTTTTTCAGTTTGTTTTTTGAGCAGTTTTTGATATTTTGCTCCATTGAATTTTCATTGTTGTCAGACAAAGTGAGTGGGCCAAGTTAGGTGTCGTCCTCAGTTGGGCTCATAGCTGTAAAAGTAAGTCCTGTCTATCACGCAGCGGGAGGGTGGGGATTGCCAGCACAGAGACTGTAGGCCACACCTCTTTGACTCTATACTAAGACACAGACACATGATACAGAGGAATTTATTTACATTGTGATCTACATAGTAGCTCTGTTCTGTCACTGACAGCTGGTACTTTATATTTGGCAGGATACTCGTGCAAACTAGTTTCGCAGACAATGTCACTCATTTTGGTGAATGAAGACTCTTTAGATGTAAGTATCTGTAATCCTTTCATAGCGTTACTCTTGTATGCCATACTACCACAAAATTAATGTTGGTAATAAGGGAAATTTCTCAGGCTATCTCCATGGAAGAATTCTGAACACCTTAAAGTGACACTGTCACCCCATTTTGTCATTTTTACATCATTAAAAACGTTTAAATGACAAATTTAGCTGTCTCCATACCTTATTTCAATCCACAGATTGAACCACTTTTTACCAGAACAAGCACCATGACGTATAATATAAAATAAGTAATGAAAGCTGTAAAATTTACCCTTTACACCTGTGGAGAGCAGTCAAAATGCAAAAAGGGGGTGACAGTGTCACTTAAAGGCTGGGTTCACACTACGTATATTTCAGTCAGTATTGTGGTCCTCATATTGCAACCAAAACCAGGAGTGGATTAAAAATACAGAAAGGCTCTGTTCACACAATGTTGAAATTGAGTGGATGGCCGCCATTTAATGGCAAATATTTGCTGTTATTTTAAAACAACGGCTGTTGTAGTGAAATAATGGCAGTTATTTACTGTTATATGTCGGCCATCCACTTAATTTCACCATTGTGTGAACAGTCTAAGGGTATATTCACACGAACGGTCTCGCAGCGAGATTCTCGCTGCGAGTCCGGCAGGTCCTGGCAGTTCCCACAAACTATATACTCGCTGCGGTCTGAACGACCGCAGCGAGTATGTAATTCTGCCGCCCTTAAAGAGGACCAATCACCTAAAAATCACTATCCCTATAATAAAAGATTCTCTGTCCCTAAGTCTATTCCTGAAGATACAGACTGCCTGTGCAGTCTGTATCTTATGCTTTTACCTAATCCAGGATAGCGGAGAAGTAAGGCCGGGGGCGGCCATCTTGATGACGTCACAGTGGTGCGTTCCAACGCTGGAACGCAAGGGACGTAATCAAGATGGCGCCCGGCTTTACTGCACCGCTACAGAGGAGTAGGTAAAGTATAAGATACAGACTGCAAAGGCAGTCTGTATCTTCATGAAGTTTATTTCTGAAGATACAGACTGCACAGGCAGTCTGTATCTTATACTTTACCCACTCCTCTGTAGCGGTGCAGTAAAGTCGGGCGCCATCTTGATTACGTCCCTTGCGTTCCAGCGCTGGAACGCACCACTGACGTCATCAAGATGGCCGCCCCCGGCCTTACTGCTCCGCTCCGCTCCGCTCCGCAGCTATAGGTAAAAGAATAAGATACAGACTGCACAGGCAGTCTGTATCTTCAGGAATACACTTATAGGCCCAGTTAGGATATTCATACACAGCGATCTCGCGCTGTATAGCGCGGGATCACTGTGTACTTACAGAGCGGTGGCAAAGGCTCATGGGAGCCCTTCCTGTTGCTCGGCATGCCGGGAGCTTCCTGTCGCGCGCCGGCTCTTTTCAAAAGAGCCGGCGCGAGACAGGAAAAGAAAATCGGTATATTGTGAAAACGCGGCCCTAAAAGTAATTACAAATTACAAATATTAATAAAATTACAATTTTAATCTAATTATCGAAAAAAAAATTTTTAATTTCCGCCCATGATTGGTTCTCTTTAACCCCTTCTGCTCCCGCCCGGCTCCCCCGCTGTAAGCATACATTACCTCTCCTCGCTGCACGGGTCCGGCGTCCTGCTCTTCCGCCCGGCCAATCAGTGTGTTGCCCAGCCGCAGCCACTGATTGGCCGGACGGGAGAGCAGGACGCCCGACCAGTGCAGCGAGAACAGGTAATGTATGCTTACAGCGGGGGAGCCGGCCGGGAGCAGAAGGGGTTAAGGGCGGTAGAATTACATACTCGCTGTGGTCGTGCAGACCGCAGCGAGTATATAGTTTGTGGGTACTGCCAGGACCTGCCGGACTCGCAGCGAGAATCTCGCTGCGAGACCGTTCGTGTCTGGGTTCACACTACGTATATTTCAGTCAGTATTGTGGTCCTCATATTGCAACCAAAACCAGGAGTAGATTGAAAACACAGAAAGGATCTGTTCACACAATGGTGAAATTGAGTGGATGGCCGCCATATAACAGTAAATACCTGCCATTATTTCAATATAACAGCCGTTGTTCTAAAATAACAGCAAATATTTGCCATTAACCCCTTAAGGACCGGGGCAATTTTGATTTTTGTGTTTTTGTTTTTTCCTCCTTGTGCATAAAAGGCCATAGCAGTTGCATTTTTTCACCTAGAAACCCACATGAGCCCTTATTTTTTGCGTCACTAATTGTACTTTGCAATGACAGGCTGAATTTTTGCATAAAGTACACTGCGAAACCAGAAAAAAATTCAATGTGTGGTGAAATTGAAAAAAAAAACAACACATTTTGTGTATTTAGTGGATGTGTGTTTTTACGCTGTTCGCCCTGGGGTAAAACTGCCTTGTTATATATGTTCCACAAGTCGTTACGATTAAAACGATATATAACATGTATAACTTTTATATTATGTGATGGCCTGTAAAAAATATAAACCATTGTTTACAAATATATGTTCCTTAAAACCGCTCCATTCCCAGGCTTATAACGCTTTTATCCTTTGGTCTATGGGGCTGTGTCAGATGTCATTTTTTGCGCGTTTTCTTTCTATCGGTACCTTGATTGCGCATACGACTTTTTGATCGATTTTATTAACATTTTTCTGGATTTGATGCGACCAAAAATGCGCAATTTTGCACTTTGGGATTTTTTTTTGGCGCTTACGCAGCTTACCGTACGAGATCAGGAATGTGATTAATTAATAGTTCGGGCGATTACGCACGCGGCGATAGCAAACATGTTTGTTTATTTATTTATTTATTTATTTACTTTTATTAATAACCTGGTAAAAGGGGGGTGATTCAGACTTTTATTAGGGGAGGGGGCTTTTTATTATTAACAACACTTTTTTTTTACTTTTACACTTATACTAGAAGCCCCCCTGGGGTTAGGGTTATTCCCCCTGGGGTTAGGGTTATTCCCCCTGGGGGACTTCTAGTATAAGTGCACTGATCTCTCATAGAGATCTCTGCAGCATAGATATGCTGCAGAGATCCATGAGATAGACAACGTCCCGGAGGAGCGATCTCCCCACTAGACACCAGGGATGACGCTGCAAAGGGTAATCGGATGCAACTGTCAACTTTGACAGCTGCATCCGATTACTGTATTAGCGGGCACGGCCCCGCTCTGAACGTCCTTAACGACCGCAGGGCGTAAATATACGCCCGCAGTTGTTAAGGGGTTAAATGGCAGCCATCCACTCAATTTCAACATTGTGTGAACAGATCCTTTCTGTGTTTTTAATCCACTCCTGGTTTTGGTTGCAATATGAGGACCACAATACTGTCTGAAATATACTGACTGAAATATACGTAGTGTGAACCCAGCCTAAAGTTGTATCCCTGAATTAATGGAGAGGGCCATGCATGCACACCCATGGCTCCTTACGTCTCTGTGGGTTTTCATAGAGACGTATGAAGTCTGCACTTTATCCCCATTAAAGTGAACGAGACCAAGTTGCCATGCCAGATATCACCAATGGTCGAGTTATGTTGCTACTTAAAAAAAAAAAAAAAAAAAGAAGAGAAAAAGAGAGAGATAATGGACTGAATGTCCCCTTTCTACTGCTTATGTTCATGTTTGCCGGTTAGTGCCATGCGCTGTGCACCTTGTCTACTAAGAGTTAATTTTGGGGATCTCATATTTACAACAGTAGTAAGTTATGGTGTCAGATATGGGCAATGATTAATGACACTTCTACTTAAATTTACATTTTTGGACAGAAAATAATTGAAGGTGGTTTGGAGAACTCAGAGATTTTATACAAATATTTTGATTTACATAAAGGAATGTTAATTTGCAAGTTAATGAGATTTTGATCACATTTCGATTTAAAGTTCAAATGGTATTTTCTTAAGGTCTCCATAAATCAACCTTCAGTAGGGAAACACTTGCCATGTTCTGGTGTATTTCAGTGACTGTGGTACTCGGGGGTGCATTCATGGATATGTCGGTTGTTGGGGTGTACTAGCTGCCTATCCCTCTTAGGGAAATTAAAACAAAATAACTTTTAAGTAAAAAGGGACGTTTACAAAAAAAAATGTCATTAGAATATAAAAAAGGAACAAATGAAATGTAAAAAATAGAAAATAAATGATCTATCTATACACCCTGTTTCTCTAAAAAATTATACTTTTATATATCGCGTAACAAACAACTAGCCAACAACTGACACTGTCCTGTATAGCCTCAGTTGGAGCTATACATGAGAGATAGTAGAATGGCATTTGCAGTTGATGGGATTGTCCAGGAACGTACATTTTTTATGAATATAATTTGGGGCATGATAAACCTAAAAAATAAGTTATACTCACCTACCCTGATTCCCTGCAGCTGCTGTTCTGCTGTTTCCAATACCTGCTTGTGACCACTGCTTCCTGGTTCCAGCGACAGGCTGAGTTCCTTCCGAGACAGCTGATACTTATACTTTTGGTCTTGTTTGCCCGTATAGGAAAGCACAGTAAATGCAGTGTGAACAAAGCCCCAAATAGGCACTGTAGCTTCAGTGAACTTTTCATAGATCAATACCATAGTAAAAACAAATTTAACAACTTATCAGACAAAAATGCTTTCTTCTCCCATTATCAAGCATCTTCTCTCTGCTCCTCCTGGCTAAACTATCAGCCACTCAAATCAGCTTAGCAGTAACTTTTGTTTGGCTTTCCCTTCTCTCTCCCAAACTTGCCATACACATCAGTGTACATTACAGCTGTCTATGGGGGAGAGAAGAGTAGAGTATCAGGAAGATTAGCGTTCATAGGAACGCTTGTTCCCAACAATCAGTACATAGAAAATGGGCAGCGATCAGCCAACGAATAAGAAAACAGCCATTTGTTGGCTGATTGCATCTTTTGTATGTCAAATAAAATCATACTTATTGCCCGCTCCGCTCATCACCTGGTGTGAGTGATAAAAGTAAGTTTAATGGCCATACAAATAATCATTTGCGTGGTCCAGCAGCTTGATTAATCAAGCCATCTAAAGGCTTCGTAAGCGAACACTGATCACAAGGATCGGTGCTTGTTATCTGAAACCCTTAAGCCCGTGTAGAATCAACTTAAGCCACAGTTATCCTACTCTGGTGCCACCATATCACTCCCAAAACAACAAGAATTGGTTGCTGAAATCCCAAATCCCCGATCCTTTTCATTCAGGAGACCACCATACACTTTAGACAGCTTTGTCCAAAGTGTATGGGCACCTTTTAGGTCCCATTTACATTCTATTATCAAGGTATACCACCTATGCGTGTTGGGATAGGTATACTGGGATCGGTATACGGGCAATGTACTAAAAATATGTGATGTGATTAGGGTATTCTATAAAGGGGTTATTTAGGATTATAAAAAAAAAAAAAAAAAAACACACAGCTACTTTCTTGTACAAACAGCACCACCTCAGGTTGTGTGTGGTATTACAGTTAAACTCCTTTTACTTTGGAACTGAGCTGCAAAACCCAAACTGAGGACAGGAGAGGTGCTGTTTCTGGAAGAAAGCGGCTGTGTTTTTCTAAGCCTGTGAAATATTAAAAATAATACAGTATAGAAACTGATATAAACTGACCAGAGGGGAAAGCTGAGCCGTGATTGGTTGCTTTAGGCAGTTTGCACCAGTTTTTTTTTTATTTCACAACCTTTGTAGATAAATCTTAACACTGGGGATGTGATATATAATATAAATTCCTGGAGCATAGGACGAGAAGATAATAATCGCAATGACCTTCCGGGAATAGATCATGTTTATTATATTTACTCTCTAAATTCTGGGGTTTTTTTTCCTCATCATTATTTTGATATTATAGACATCCACCCTTAGAATTTTAGCTTAGCCTTTGAAGCCGGAGCTGATGTGTATTTCTGATGTGAGTAAATGCTGGTGGATTGAAGATATTTATATTTTCTTGGGTAATTGTTATGTTGGTTAAATGAAGCAAATCCAAACCAACAAAGAACTCTGTTTCCATTCCGCGCGTAGAAATTCTGAGATAATTGTAAACCATTCCGTTTCAAGTTTGATGTTTTCCTTCTCTGCCATTTTATTTATTTGCCTTTTTGTCTTTGTTTGTTTTTTTTATATATTTTTTTGTTTTTGTTGGTTTTTAATCTTATCTTCAAGCCTTGCAAAAACTGGTGATTGAGTAAGTGTTTTGATCTCCGTCTAACCACCTCAAAAAATAGTTATTGATGAGATGCAATCAATCACGTCTGTTCTTTCCATTGCAAACGGCTTCTCCGCGGGGAGCCGTTCCTGCAGCTTTGTAGGAATAGAATGGGGAAAGGTATGGTGTTATTTTATGAAGAGCTATCCCTTGCAGATTAGCTGCAGGAATGAATTCTTGTAGGAATGTTTTGCTTCAAATCATCTTATACCTTTGTGATTTTTGAGTACTTACTGACTCTTTTCCGACACTGAATGAATCAAGTTAATCTCTGAGTCGGACAGTATTTTAAGCATTCTGACATTTGTAGGCCATGGGGATCACTTGAGGATTTGAATATATTGTGAAATACGCTGGGATGTGTGTAATGACCTCCGATGCACTTTTCTAGTCATCATTGCTAGCGTGTGCCATAAAATGCACATTAATGTAACTTATATATGTGTATAGCTTGTAGGAAATAAATAGTGGAAATGTTGGGTTTGAAAATAGTAAGTGTATTCTCAGCTACCATAGCATATTATTTTACTGGTTCTCAGGCTATTTTTGATGTAATATTTTATTTACTAAGGGTCTAGCCCCAAGGACTCCTGCCTGTCAGTGCAATAAAGAGGCTTCTGTCATAGGGCTCCAGCCCTCGGGACCCCTTTTGATTATAAAGGGGCCTTATCCCCTTCATTGTGTACAGAGGGACAGACCCTACGTTGTGGTGATCGTGGGCCATTAGTATAATCAACTGGAATAATTTTATAGAGAAGGAAGAGTTCAGCATAACATGTATCTTATTGATTTAAATCCCTGTTAGGAGTCCAATGGGCAGTCTTAACTAAAGTATAAGCGGAGATAAAGTAGCCGCCACTAATCCATAGCGCATGTGTAGAGAGGAATGTGAAACACTTGGTTGTGCTTCAAGCAAGGATCACTGCAGGGTGCTTAGATGTAAGGAGACATTTATAAATCAAGTGAGGAAAATAGACACCGGCACTCACCAAAGGTTGCGATTTCAAGATTTAGTTTATTTCTGAGACAACACACCAAGAAGAAGAAGAAGCAAGATAATTAGCGTTGATTTAGTAGCGTTGAGTAAACTTGCCAGACTGTTCGGGTTTAACTCCTGGCGGCAGGAGAAGTTGGATGTCCCCCTAGGGACTCGTGGAAAACATGGATACAGCCATAGGCTGTTGATGTTTTCCTGACAGCCCTAGGGAGGCATCCAACTTCTCTTGCTGGCGAGAGTCAAATGCTGAGTATTCGGGTTCAGAAAACATTGCCGAATCCGAACTGTCTACTCAACACTATTTACAAGTTATACTTATATAACTATATACTGAATGTTCTTCCAAGGGACTAAAAACTAAAGAAAATGGCTGAAAAAAACTTAACAGATGGCTTTAGGGGTGAAAAATAAACAACAAGTCAAACTACTACTCTCCAAAACTTTGCCAAAATCGGCATCAATACCTAGTGTGATCCCAGTCCTAGGATACATACACAATTTAAACTAATGACATGGCAGTAGACATAAAGGTAGGCATGATGGATTTTCAACCCCCAACCCTTTTGTTCTCGGAGGGTTAAGCTGGAGCCACAGCAGTCTAACCCCAGCATTTATAAGGCTGGCTTCCCACACAAGCCATTCAACAACCCTGCAGTTTTTTATTTTTTTTAGCCAAAGTCATCAGTAGACTTCAAAGAAATTAGAAATGTAAAGGACTTTTTCTTGGTATACTATACTATACTATACTATACTTCTTTTTGGATCCAGTGTGGCACAAAAACTGCAGTTGTTTTTCCAATATATGCCATATGTGACAAGAGCCTTAGAAGTCTTTTTTAGAGCGTGCTACCCTGGGCCCGATACAATGTAATTATGATGAAGTCTGCCTCTTGCTTCTGAAGAGTATATTTACTGCAGCACATTTTGTAGTTCTCGCTGACCCCTGCCTGTTCTGTAAATGTCATTCATATGTTAGATCCGCAAACTTCTATTCACATTTAACTTCATGACCCCCTCTTCCTGCTGTCAGTGCAGTCCAATATAATATGTAATCGTGAACACAGCTCTGGGACCAGGCAGGATTAATAACCTCCTCTTCTCTGTATTATATTGTCTGCACAAGAGTGACAGCATGGACAGGACATCTGTGAACAAGGGGGCCACCCAGTCAGGTACATTACATTATCCCAAAATGGGGAACACTTAAAATTCAAAGTATTGCACCTGAAACTCATTTCCTGATTTATGTATAGATGGAATCTTTATATAAAGGTTAAAGGAGAAGTCAGGCGAAAATTTTTATTAAAGTATTGTATTGCCCGCAAAAAGTTATACAAATCACCAATATACAGTTATTACGGGAAATGCTTATAAAGTGCTTTTTTCCCTGCACTTACTACTGCATCAAGGCTTCACTTCCTGGATAACATGGTGATGTCACTTCCTGGATAACATGGTGATGTCACTTCCTGGATAACATGGTGATGTCACTTCCTGGATAACATGGTGATGTCACTTCCTGGATAACATGGTGATGTCACTTCCTGGATAACATGGTGATGTCACGCCCGACTCCCAGAGCTGTGCGGGCTGTGGCTGCTGGAGAGGATGATGGCAGGGGGACACTGAGGGACACAGGGACACCATTTTATCCAGGAAGTGAAGCCTTGATGCAGTAGTAAGTGAAAGGAAAAAGCACTGTATAAGCATTTCCTGTAATAAGTGTATATTGGTGATTTGTATAACTTTTGGGGGGCAATACAATACTTTAATAAAAAAATTTTCCCGGACTCGTCCTTCAAGACATTGTAAATGCATTAATTTTTTTTCTCATCCTGAATGATCAGCGGTCTGTCAGCAGTTTTGGCCACAGCCATGGCAAGTGCCCAGGAGGCGGGCTCTTCTGCTTCCCTGGCCCCTCCTTTCAGCTATGATTGATGGTTTGAGTGGTCTCCTGTTAGGAAGCTAGAACTGCCAGTCATAACTAATAGAAGGCCGAGGCTACGTGAGATCTCTACTTGATAGACTAACTGATGTAGTCCACCCTTGTTTTAAAGTGTGAAAACATGTATGGAGTAAACTGATATTTAGAAATATCCCTTTACTGTTACTATACACCTATAGGAAAATAAAGATGCCTAGCAATATGCTCTTGTGTATGGGGGCCTCCCGACTGTCTTTATGACATATGATGGATTTTAAGTGCCCCATCATTTTCTTCTCAGGTACATAACCCGCCACCAGAAGATTCTAGTAAAGGCCTCTCCCCTTTCTCCATTTAGAACACATGAGCGCTCAGCCAAGTCAAAAGTTCACTTGTATGCAGGTTCGGGCGAAATAGATGTCAGCCGGGGGAATGACTGACATTGATTGTATTGAAGGTTCATGGCCACCTTCAGTAGGCACGCTTCAGTTTGGGGACCTACAATGTAAAGGCAATACCAAACCAAACACTGTACATCTTAAATGGGTTGTCTGACAATAAAACATCATTTCAGCTGTCTAATAAATGAACTTATATTGGTAGATAAGGTTATTTTACTACCTTTCTGTGGTCTTTCATGCTTTCTATCTTCTGTCCGCTCTGTTTTCGTCAACCCAACATCCTTTCTGGTGTTCTTCGTGTAACAGACTTCCTGTTCCTATGTACAGGACACTCCATCTCCCTCATGCTTTGTGACTATCTGGAACTTCTGGTTAAAAGATAGTCCACTTCTTTATGCCATAAATAAGTAGCACATGACTTGGTGGGTTAATTGCATGTGCGTTTGTGCATATTCTCAGTACAATTTCTCAACACATAAATCTCGACATTTTGGTGTTTATCTTTTTCTGAGTCTGAAATGGAGAAAAAAGGTGAGGGCTTGTATGCAGAGGATGATGCCACAACTTTGCATCGCTGGACACATGTAACAGGACACAAAAGCACATGCAACTGACCCACTAAGTCTCACGATATGTACGTATGATTTAAAGAAATGGATCAGCTTTTAGTTGTATACATAAAAAAAAATAAAATAGTAGAGGCAGATATATTTTCCTTCATGGTAGATTCTATGATACAGAGTTAATCATAGCGGCAGCCTATATTCCACCCCCCTTCTCATATGAAGTGCTGACCAATCTGATTTCTTTTGTTAAGAACAAGACAGATATACCGATATATGTAGTAGGGGATTTTAATGCCGTGATGGATACCAGGTTAGATAGGAATGGTGGAGGGGCGGTGCCCTCCCCCCCTCCTTCCTCTCTGGCGAACTTACCCGGGAGGTTGGATGGGAGGACGTGTGGCGCTCTCTCCACCCAACTAGACGCTGTTTTTCTTGTTTTAGTGCCTCACATCAAACTGCCTCCTGGATAGATCTTGCCCTGGCCAACAGATCTGGAATGAATAGGGTATTGCACATGGTGTATGAACCAAAGGCTCTATCGGATCATGCCCCAGTGGTGCTTGAGGTGGCTTGCGGAGGAGGCAGGGAACCTGAGATGAATAGAAATAAATTTAGAGAGTCCGGGTTCGAAATAAATTGGTCCAAATCTCTCCTTATGAATTTACAGGGACCGCAAGGAGAGATTCCTAACAACTTTGGCCTTCATGTGGCTGAGGACAGGCTGGAGTACCTGGGCATTACGTTGCCCAGGGATGTCTCTAACTTCTTTGAGTATAACCTGAAGCCCTTATTGGGTAGAATTAAAAAGAAAGTGGATATTTGGGCTAGGTTGCCACTTACAATGGCTGCTAGGGTAGCCTTAATTAAGATGGTCATACAACCACAGACCCTATAGTATATAAGGGCATCTGCGACTTGGATCCCTGAGTCTTTCTTTAGGTTATTAGAACGGGCATTAAAAAGTTACTCTCTCTAAAAAGGAGGCCTGGCCCTCCCTGATTTTCGTTTATACTTTTTTGCTATTAATCTCTGATCTGTAGGAATACAGCTACCCCTTTGGGGGCTCATCTCATAGAGGAGTCCCTAGGCAACGCAGAGTCTCTCCTTGCTTATGTGGATGCTCATAGATCACGATTTAGAACTGATGTCACTTTTTCTAAACTTAAGGTATGGGATAGGATATGGTTTAGTATTTGTAAGATGGCAGGCACTAAATGTTGCACTATTTTCTCTCCGATATGGGAGAATCAGAATTTTTTGGTATTTTACAAGATTGGAACTTCCAGGTTATGGAAAGATAAAGGTATTTTGAAAATTTCACAGGTTTTTGTAGAGGGCACCGTTAGGTCGTTCACAGACCTTCAAATGGAATTTGCACTTTCTAATATAGATTCTATTATTTACAAATGGCGCATGCAGCCTCTACCTTGGATAGGGAGAGACTCTGTGTTGCTGACTGCGAATTTTTTTTATTTTAAAGAATACAACAGGACTTAGAAGAGGTGAGATGAGAACGATCTATAATGGTTTGAGGGATGTGATAGCTCATAGAATCCTGAAAGTTAAGAAACATGCGTGGGAGAAGGAGCTGGGACTATTAACTGAAGAAGAATGGGAGAACATTTTAGTGAGTGGGGGAAGGGCATCTATTAGTAAAAATCATCAGTTAATACAAACTAAGATTATTAATAGGTTACACTTCCCTTCAGCTATTATACAGAAAATGGGTAGAGAGATGATGCCTCATGCCCAAGATGTGGCTTAAGAGGGGCGAGATATTTACATGTGCTTTTGAACTGTACTAAAATACGGCCCTTTTGGGAGGGAATAGCCACCTTCATAAGGCTGGATATAGGGATTTCTTTCCCGTTTAATGCTTTGTATACTATTCTGGGATGTACGTTACAACTTAGATTGGGGGCTCCGCTGATATCCAAGCTTTTGTTCATAGGGAGACTGTTGATCTTATGTGACTGGTTGTCAGCGGCCCCCCCGCCTATAGAACATTGGAGGGCAGAGGTACTGAAAGTAAAAAACTTTGAAAGTGTATACTCCTGAGACAAGAAGAATGGCATCAAGGTCCACATTATGATCTGGGGCCGATGACCCACTGGTGAGGAGGCTTAGACTTTTTTTTTTTCTTTTTTTCTCTCTTTCTTCTCCTCCTTCTCCTCGGGAATTAGGTTAGGGGGAGGGTGGGATATAGAGTGGGGGATAAGGGTAGGGCTTTATTTTCTGTATTTTGTACTGTAAATTGGATTTGTTATTCAAGATGTATTTTGATGTAATAAATAAAAATCTTTATAATCAATAAAAAAAAAATAGTGTGAGGGATATAGGATAGGCTGAATTCCCAGCTAGAGTGTCCTGTACACAGGAACAGGAAATCTATGCCAGTATGTACATCAGACAAGAAGTTGAGCTGAAGACAACATAGCAGACAGCTTAATTTACCAATATATGAAAATAATTTACATCTTTGGACAACCCCAACAAGAGTCATGCTTCTACATGGTTAAGTAAGAGAAACTTATATTTATAATCATTGGTATAGCTAATGATGTATAGCCCATGGAGCCTGAGTACTGATTAACCTGGAGTACTTAAGTGTCCCTTTTGGCTAGCGAGAGGGTACCCGATAGAGTTCAATAGAAAATCGCTTTGATAATGAGCCCCCCTCCAAAAAGAAATAAATCATTAGCAGCATTAGGCATTCACTAAGCCTTGTTTCCTCAGGCAAGTGGGATTCAGTTGAATGTAATTTGTAAGGCTTTGAGCTTTTAGAGTTCCTTAACTTTTTTTTTTTTTTTTTTTTTTTAAATCAAAGAGCGCCGACTCATAAAAAGTTGCAGGAGCTGTCTCCAGTAATCAGAAGAAACATGAGCAGCCGAGATGAATGAGCAGGAAGGCCTTTCTATTCTGTGTACTCATCTTTTGGAAAGGGTTCGGGGACAAGTATCGCCCTTTTGTAGTGTTGATTAGAAGTATAGTTAAAGAGAGTCATACAAATCTGCAATTAACTGTACTATTCTTCTCCGTCGGCCGCCATTGTCTAAAATTACAGGCAGAGGAATTATTACAGAATTCCTGATGCTAATTGGCTTTTTGAGTTGAAGAACATGCAAGCTTGAGCAATTCAAGTGTTATCGAATTACCTTCCATTTGGGAAATCATGTTAGTGTAGAAGAGAATTGCAAGTGGTATTTAACCATGTTTTTTTTTTTTTTGTTAACACCTTACTGCCCATGGGAAAGGCCAAATATAAGTCTAAAAGTACAGGTGTTCTAGAGTGGAGTCTATGTGGGGTTTTAGAGTATGGGGTTATAGGTTCATCTGTATCTGGGCAATCTATAATGTATATACTTTTTATATACTTTTTTACTTTATTATACTTTTTATACACTTTTTATATGTGGTCAGCAGCCACTTACAGAGCCTATTACACGGCTCAACGATGATATGTTGTGGCCCGGGTTGTGTGCTAGTTGTTGTGTGCCGCTGGTGGGCTATAGTGTTTGGGGGCAACTTGTGGTGGCCAGGAGGGGTAATACCCACCCCCGGACACCAGTGGCGGATTAAATGTACCCTGGGCCCCGGGCTGTCCACCCAACCTGGGCCCCCCCCCCCCCCCAGTCAATTCGCCCACATTATAATCTGCTACTGCGCCTCCCCCCCCCACTGTCCCCAATAAACACTGCCTGCCTGCCTCCCCTCCCTGCTGGCCCCAATAAACATAATGTTTGGTCCCTTGCTGCTACCCCCAGTAAGCATTGCCCACCCCACCTCCACTGCCCCCAATAAACATATCGCCACCTCACCTGGTCCCCTGATGTTGCCCCCCCCAAGGTCACAGCAGCACAGAGGATGTCAGGAGAGGAGGGTGCTGATCTTATAGGAGAGGTCCAAGCAGCAGAGAGGATGTCAGGAGAAGAGGGTGCTGATCTTATAGGAGAGGTCCGAGCAGCACAGAGGATGTCAGGAGAGGAGGGTGCTGATCTATAGGGGAGGTCCCAGCAGCACAGAGGATGTCAGGAGAGGAGGGTGCTAATCCTATAGGAGATAGTCCCCCTTTATAGATGGTCTCCCTCTTTCCCCCCTTATAGATGGTCCCCCTCTTCCCTCTCCCCCCTTATAGCTGGTCCTCCTTTTCCCCCTTATAGCTGGTCCCCCTCTTTCCCCCTTATAGATGGTCCCCCTCTTTCCCCCCTTATAGATGGTCCCCCTCTTTCCCCCCTTATAGATGGTCCCCCTCTTTCCCCCCTTATAGATGGCCCCCCTGTTTCCCCTCTTATAGATGGTCCCCCTCTTTCCCCCTTATAGATGATCCCCCTGTTTCCCCCCTTATAGATGGTCCCCCTCTTTCCCCCCTTATAGATGGTCCCCCTCTTTCCCCTCTTATAGATGGTCCCCCTCTTTCCCCCTTATAGATGATCCCCCTGTTTCCCCCCTTATAGATGGTCCCCCTCTTTCCCCCCCTTATAGATGGTCCCCCTCTTTCCCCCCTTATAGATGGTCCCCCTCTTTCCCCCCTTATAGATGGTCCCCCTCTTTCCCCCCTTATAGATGGTCCCCCTCTTTCCCCTCTTATAGATGGTACCCCTCTTTCCCCCTTATAGATGGTCCCCCTCTTTCCCCCCTTATAGATGGTCCCCCTCTTTCCCCCCTTATAGATGGTCCCCCTCTTTCCCCCCTTATAGATGGTCCCCCTCTTTCCCCCCTTATAGCTGGTCCCCCTCCCCTTCCCTTATAGATGGTCCCCCTCTTTCCCCCTCTATAGATTGTCCCCCTCTTTCCCCCCGTATAGATGGTCCCCCTCTTTCCCCCCTTATAGATGGTCCCCCCTCTTTCCCCCCTTATAGATGGTCCCCCTCTTTCCCCCCTTATAGATGGTCCCCCTCTTTCCCCCCTTATAGATGGTCCCCCTCTTTCCCCCCTTATAGATGGTCCCCCTCTTTCCCCCTTATAGATGGTCCCCCTCCGTCTGCAGTCTCCGGCAGATGCGCGGCTGCCGGGGGTGTCCCGTCCTCTCCCCGGCAGCGCGCGCATCACACAGCTCCTAGTGCCGCCTGGGCCCTGACTTCCGGTACGTGCGCTCCCAGTACCGGAAGTCAGGGCCCCAGGCGGCACTAGGAGCTGTGAGATGCGCGCGCTGCCGGGGAGAGGACGGGACACCCCCGGCAGCCGCGCATCAGCCGGAGGCTCTTGTGACCGCAAGCGAAACAATGCTTGCGGTCACAAGAGTGCAGTGGCGAGGGGGCCTCCCGGGCGGCATTATAATGTGGGCGGCAAGGCATGGGCCCCCCCGGAGCCTCGGGCCCCAGGCGGCCGCGCAAACCGCCTAGATTATAATCCGCCATTGCCGGACACATGGGCACCAGGCCTTGGGAGAACTGGTGTGAGGTACCACTGCAGGTGCAAAGATGACAGAGTCCAGCACAGGACTTGAACTTTACTGAAAAACAGCTTCAGTACAATACACAATACACAGAAACAAGTGTAGATAGACTTTAGAGGTAGACGGTCTGGAGATAGTTGGAAGAAGGAAAAGTCTTCCTCTTTTGTTGTCTTCCCCACTTGGCCCAGGCTGTCATGATGACTTCATCTGGTCACCACTCATCTCCACAGAATCCGACGGACACACATCCTAGGCTCTGCACTTTTATAACACCACCTACCCACATCTCTATCAGCTGGCCACCTATAGTGCCCCAAATGGTAATATAGCCCATGCAGTATTAGTTACTTTAATAGTACCACTTAATAGTGCCCCATACAGAAGTTACCCCATAATAGTGCCCCCACACAGTAGTTGCCACCTGTGTAGTCCCCCTATTATAGATGGCCCTTTCTGTGTATCCCCCTTTTGTTAATGGGCCCCTCCTGTGTAGTTCCCTATTATAGGTAGGCCTCCTCTTGTGTTGTCCCCCTATTATAGATAGGCCCCTCCTATGTAGCCCCCCTATTATAGATGGGCCTCCTCCTGTCTAGTCCCCCTATTATAGATGGGCCTCCTCCTGTGTAGTCCCCCTATTATAGATAGGCCTCCTCTTGTGTAGTCCCCCTATTATAGATAGGCCTACTTCTGTGTAGTCCCACTATTATAGATAGGCCCCTCCTATGTAGTCCCTCTATTATAGATGGGCCTCCTTCTGTCTAGTCCCCCTATTATAGATGGGCCTCCTCCTGTGTAGTCCCCCTATTATAGATAGGCCTCCTCTTGTGTAGTCCCCCTATTATAGATAGGCCCCTCATGTGTAGTCCCCCTATTATAGATAGGCCTCCTCCTGTGTAGTCCCACTATTATAGATAGGCCCCTCCTATGTAGTCCTCCTATTATAGATGGCCCTCCTCCTGTCTAGTCCCCCTATTATAGATGGGCCTCCTCCTGTCTAGTCCCCCTATTTATAGATAGGCCTCCTGTGTAGTCGCCCTATTATAGATAGGCCCCTCCTTTGTAGTTGCTCAATTATAGATGGGCCCTCTTGTGTGTAGTCCCCCTAATATAGTTAAGCCACCTCCTACGTAGTCCCCCTAATATAGATGGCCCCCTCTATAGTTTGTTTTTCAAAAACAACCTACTCCTCTCTGACCCCTCCTCCCCCCGAGGCAGTATTCTGCATCCCCTCCATCCCCTCCCCCACTGGAAAAACAAAAGAACTTCAACTCACCTATCCACTCCCAAGCGCACCATCTTACTTGGCCCATTCTCCTTTTATCTTTTGACACAGGCAGCAGCGTGGTGCAGATACACTGCCTGCGCTGGAGGTCCCTGCAGTCTTGATCATTCATCTGCGTGTGTGCGTCTTAAAGGCACATACACTCAGATAAATGACTGCTGCAGGCTGCAGGGACCTCCGGCACATTCATTGTCTCTTTACCACGCTGCTGCCTGTGCCAGAAGATGACAGGAGAACAGAAAACGCAAGAGGGGGCGCTGGGGGGCGGACAGGTGAGTTAAAGGCCTCCCCCCCCAAGCTGGTTAAACATTCAGAGATAGCCTAAAAATGTGTGGGGCTTGGGTCCCGGACATTTATGCCTAGTGACGCCCCTGAGTAACTCTCTGGTGCCTCCCTTCTTAAAGCCATCCACTATCTTATGACTATTAGGACATCCAATGTATACATACAATATGTGTATACGTATACGCATACAAAGACGTCATTTGGAACCAGCGAGCGTACGCATATAATAATATTTACACCATGCAGTAAAAAGTTGATCTTGAATAGATTTACAAAGTGGTAGTTCCAGTAAATCATTCATGTGATGACATTGTCGACAAGTAGTTGTTTAAAGGGAGAAAAGTTCAGCAACAATTACGCCACGTACTGTATGAACGCCGTGTGCTGTGGTATGGTTATTGTAATGTTGAAAGGTTTATGCTAATGTTTCCATTAGTAGCGTTTGATGTGTGTGAGATAAGGCCGAATAACAAACCGAAGGAAACTGCTCAGTGTGCCATACTGTAAACCAGAGAAGATTGAGTCACAACTTGGCCGGAGGCTCGGCTGAGAGGTTCTGCCACCCGTTTGGATAAATCTCAGTAGTAAATGTTGTCAATCGAGTAGTAAATGTCTGTTTGTAGGTTTTATAGCACAATGATGGATGGTGTTAGTATAAGACGTGATCCTTTGTTTTTGTTGTAAGACTTCTAAGGTTGACCTTATGTAAATGCTGAGCTGAAGATGGTCGGGACTTCACCTGTTCTGTATTCTAGCAGTGGGGTCAGCTTCACACTGTTTTCAATCCTTAAAATCCCCAAAAAAAGAACATTTTAAACATGTTTTTATTTATAACCCCCAGGATTGTGCCTTGAAAGGGGTTGTCAGAGACTACTGTTTTTAATAGGTATTCACTGGCTCCTGGCACAACGTACAAACAACTGATTTTATCATAGGAAGACAACCCTGGCCAGACATGGCCGTTATTAAAAGAGTATTCTAATATTAGAAAATCGCCCCAAGATATCAAACTTAGTAGTACAGTGTTATCACAAATAGTCCTGGTGTCAGCATGTTTTTGCTTTGTTTAACCCTGATAGGAAATTGAAAATAAAAGAAGTACACAATGTGGTATTGTCTCAGCAGATCCCCGGCCCCACCTTCTTTTCTAAGACAACGAATCACCCTCTGCTTTCTCAGGAGGCTTAGCTGGCTGGAGGGATGTCATCCCTTCTCACCAGCCCCTACAGCCTACATCACCATCTCCCTGTCACATACACCTATATGTCTTTATTAGAAAATTTAGGGAAGAATGAGGTGTGAAGGATTATTATTATTATTATTATTATTATTATTATATAAGCGCCCTTAGTTCCAGAGCGCTATACAAGCTATAGGGGGTTAACGAACAGGAACATTACAAGATCAAAACACATTGAAAGCAAATGGCCTACGAATATATGAGGAGAGAGGACCCTTCCAATGCGGACTTACAATCTATAAGGTACGGGAAGAGAAACAGGAGGTAAAGTGCAGCCAGTAAAGTGTGATACAGAATTGTTATAGGTTGTAGCCTAGTTTGAAGATATGGGTTTTAAGGTTTCTTTTAAAGGACTGGATGATGGATGAGAGCCGGATGTGTCGGGGTAGGGAGTTCCAGAGTATGGCTGAGCCTCGGGCAAAGTCTTGGAGGCAGTTGTGTGAGGTACAAACAAGGGGGAGCACAAAAGGAGGTCATTACAGGATCAGAGGTTGAGTGAGGGACATTAGCGGGATATCAGGTCAGAGATGTACGGAGGGGACAGGTTGTGGACAGCCATGTATGTCATGGTCAACAATTTAAAATGAATACATTGGACAATGGGAAGCCAGTGAATGAAATTTCAGTCATATGAAAATGAAGTTATCCACTAGATTCTAAGTCTCCATGCTGCCATCTGG